>NC_137063.1:21533534-21602336 GCF_032717465.1 Coenobita brevimanus | reverse complement strand
GTGCTAAGGAGGCGGAGTCTCGTGTTAAGGAGGCTGAATTTCAAGCACGTGCTAAGGAGGCTGAGTCTCAGGCTAAGGAGGCGGAATCTCAGGTCGGATTCAGGAGGCACAGGTACAGGCTCAGGCACAAATTGAACTTGCCAGGATTCAGGCAGACCATGAGTATCGCATGAAACAAGGTGGAACTGGATCATCTAGCTCTGATGATTTTGATGTGGCTAAAAATGTTAAACTTGTCCCTCCTTTTAATGAATCTGATTTAACAAAGTATTTTCAGTTGTTTGAGAGGGTAGCTACAGGTTTTAATTGGCCTAAGGAGTATTGGCCAGTACTCCTTCAAACTGTTCTCACCGGTAAAGCTCAAGTAACTTATGCATCTTTGCCTCAGGATCAGTCTGATAATTATGATGTAGTTAAGAGCTTGATTCTTAAGGCCTATGAGCTTGTTCCTGAAGCCTATAGAGTAAAATTTAGGACAACTTACAAGCAAGATAAGCAATCCCATGTTGAGTATGCAAAAATCAAAGAAGATCTGTTAGAGCAGTGGTTAAATTCTAAGAATGTGGATTCTGATTTTGGTAAATTTAAGCAGATGATTTTGCTGGAGGATTTCAAAAGGTGTTTTAGTAAAGATGTAAGCCTATATCTTGATGAGAAAAGAATAGATAATTTGTCTGATGCTGCAGTTTTAGCTGATGAGTATGTTCTCACTCACAAGAGATATTCTAGAGAAAAAGGGAAAGCTGAGAGTAAGTACGTTGCCTCTACTCAGAGTACAGGTAACAGGAAAGAGAATAAGGATGATGTTTCTCAGGAAGTAAATACCAGCTTCACCTCTAGATTTCAGAAAAGTAAATGTACTTATTGTAGTAAGCTTGGTCATACTACGGAGAGATGTTTCAGGAGACAGCGTGATGTGAACAAAAAGGAGTCTTTAAATATTCAGTCAATTGGTCTAGTGTCCACTCTTGAGAGTTCCCAGAATTCTTTAACTGAGTTAACTGAACCTGCTTTGAGGGGTAACTTAAATTCTCATGATGGAGCTCCTCTTTTGAGCAGTAACGTGGGTGACACTCTCAAGAGTTCATGTGCTAATTTCCTGTCTGATGGTTTTGTCAGTCCTCTGGACAGTAATGACAGGAAATCAGTTAAAATATATCGTGATACAGGTGCTTGCCAATCCCTTATGCTGACCAGTGTTCTAGGCTCTAATGTTAATTCCTCTGATGAAACTGTAATCTTACAAGGTGTAGGGAATAATTACTTCTCTGTTCCCTCTGTGCAGAGTGAATTTAGAGTCTGGTTTTGTTAATGGTTCTGTTATGGTTGGGTTGGTTGAGACACTCCCAATGTCAGGTGTAACTTTCTTACTTGGAAATGATATTGGTGGAAGTCAAGTGTGTCCAGCTCCTCAGTTGTCTAGTGAGCCAGTGGCTGCGTCCCAGGATTGTGATGTCCCTGATGTGTTCCCTGCATGTGCTGTCACTAGGGCTAAGTCTAAAGTTACTGGTGATTTAGAGGATAATGATGATGATGATGTTATCCTAGCTGACACTTTTCTTGCTAATTTGGACCACTCACCAGATGAGGCAGTACCCCGTAGTGTTGATAATTTGTCTCGTCAAGAGTTGGTTGAGTTGCAGGTTGCTGACCCTGAGTTGAAAGGTCTAGCTAACTCTGCTTACAGTGAAGAAGAGTCAGCCGGTGCTTCTACTTGTTATTATGTAAAGTCAGGAGTACTTATGAGGAAGTGGAGACCCCCAACAGCATCAGCCGACTGTGAATGGGAGGTTGTACATCAAGTTGTCATCCCTCGTGTTTGTAGGCAGGATATCATTAGAGTGGCTCATGATTCCAGTTTGGCAGGACACCTTGGAGTGAGGAAGACTGTGGCACGCATTTTGAAACACTTCTACTGGCCAGGTATCTTCAGGGATGTTTCCTGGTATTGTAAGTCTTGTCACACCTGTCAAGTTGTGGGGAAGTGTAATCAGACCGAAAAGGTTGCACCTCTAGTTCCCATTCCTCCTTTTGAGGCGCCTTTCACCCGTGTGTTGGTGGATATTGTGGGCCCTCTTCCTAAGACTTCTTCAGGATTTTCTTATGTGTTGACCATGATTGATATGGCTACTCGTTATCCTGAAGCCATTCCACTTAGAAACATCTCAGCAAAGAACGTGGTTAAGGAAATGCTAGGGTTCTTCACAAAGTTTGGTCTGCCCAAGGAGGTACAGTCAGACCGGGAAGTAATTTCATGTCAAACGTTTTCAAGCAGTCTCTGAAAGAGTTGGGCATCACCCAGATCACGTCTTCAGCTTACCATCCCCAGACCCAAGGAGCGTTGGAGAGATATCATCAAACACTCAAATCGATGCTCAAGAAATACTGTTTGGAACATCAGAAAGACTGGGATAAAGGTCTTCCATTCGTTGTGTTTGCTGCAAGAGAATCTCCAAATGAATCACTGGGCTTCTCACCTTTTGAACTACTGTTTGGCCATGAAGTAAGAGGACCCCTTAAGCTACTCAAGGAATGCTGGCTGTCGGAGGAAGATGACGTCAACCTGCTGGAGTATGTGATGAAGTTCAAAGAACGGCTGTCCACTGCTTTACAGCTGGCGAGAGAGAATTTAGGAGCTGCTCAGGAGAAGATGAAGACTTGGTATGATAAGAAGTCCAGGTTACGCCACTTTCAGCCAGGAGATCAGGTTTTGATTCTGCTACCAGTTCATGGGCAACCTCTTCAAGCCAAGTTTAGTGGCCCTTATTTCGTGGAGAAGAAACTCAGTGATGTCAACTATGTCATCGCCACACCAGATCGTAGAAAGAGCAAGCAACTATGTCACATCAACATGCTAAAGTTATATCACAGGCGGGACGAAAATAATCCAGTCTGCACTGTAGCTGTTCCACCCGAGTCTGCAAGTGAAGCTCTCCCATGCAGTATGAGCCTGAGTGATAGTTTGGGGAAGAATCCTGATATCATGAATGATCTCCAGACTAAGCTTTCTCATCTACCACCCAAGGAAAGGCAGGAGTTTTCGGCATTACTGCAGGAGTACCCGCAAGTGTTCCGTGCCACTCCAGGAAGAACCACTGTGTTGATGCATGATGTCGATGTTGGAGACGCAAAGCCAATTAAATTGCCTCCTTACCGTGTGAACCCAGTGAAAGTTCCTCTCATCCAGAAGGAGCTTGGCTACCTGTTGGACCACAAGATGATTGAGCCCTGTCAGAGCGAGTGGAGTTCTCCTGTCACTCTAGTCCCTAAGCCAGGTGGGTCACAGAGGCTTTGCATCGACTACAGACGTGTTAATCAGATAACCAAAACAGACACTTACCCTCTCCCTCGTGTGGAAGATTGCATAGACAAGATCGGAAAGGCTAGGTACATAAGTAAGTTTGATTTGTTAAAGGGATACTGGCAAGTACCTATGACTGAACGTGCTAGGGAGATCTCATGTTTTGTAACACTAGGAAAGGCTTTTGCATGTTCTGTAATGCCGTATGGTATGAAGAATGCACCAGCCACATTTCAGAAGCTCATGAATGTTGTAACAGAGGGTTTGGCAGGGTGTGTTGTTTATATTGATGATGTATTAATCTTCAGTGACAACTGGAAAGATCACCTATGCCATGTCAGTAAATTTCTTGACCGTTTAGTTCATGCTAATCTTGTAGCTAATTTATCAAAGTGTGAGTTTGGTCAAGCTAAAGTTCAGTACCTTGGGTATGTAATTGGTGATGGACATGTTGCACCACCAGGAGCTAAGGTTCAGGTTATAAGTGATCTTCCCAGACCTAAAAGTAGGAAAGAGCTACAAAGATTTTTGGGAATGGTAGGTTATTACATGAGATTATTTTGTCCTTAACTTTTCAATTCTTGTATCACCACTTACAGACCTACTGAAAAAGGGAGTTAAATTTGTCTGGACCGATAACTGTGAATCCTCTTTCACCAACCTTAAAGCTATTCTATTAAGTCAGCCAGTGCTCGCTACTCTAAATTTTGCTAAGCCTTTTAAGATGGCAATTGATGCAAGTGATACAGGAGCTGGGGCTGTTTTGCTGCAAGAGGATGATCAGGGTATTGAACACCCTGTATCTTATTGCAGTAAGAAGTTCACTCCACCTCAAAAGAACTACTCAACTATTGAGAAGAGCTTTTGGCCTTGATTTTGGGTTTACAGCATTTTTCATTTTATTTGTGTTCTGGTTTTGACCCCATAGTTATTTATACCGATCGTAACCCACTGAAATTCCTTAGTAAGTTTAAAGACAAAAATCAGAGATTGACAAGATGGAGTCTACTTCTTCAGGAGTATTCATTAGACATACAACATGCCAAGGAAAGAAAATGTTATTGCAGATTGCTTATATAGACTTTAGACAGATTGTTTTAGAGTAATAATAAATTTCCTTTGTAAATTTCTTTTCCTTCGTGGGGAGGTGTTACATAGCCTATGATTTCATCATCCTTTGTGTAATTTTAACGCACAGTTGCTGCATGTTTGATCACGAGCGTGTTCTGCCTCAGTCCCCCCTTCTACCATTATAGTAGAGTAAGTCGTTCTCTCTGTTATTCAGTGCGGGATTGTCAGCTGTTTGTCCCCATCATGGCTTCATTTGCGCGTCCTTCTTACAAGTTATATCAAGCTCTCCTGGCCCCTATATAATGAGCTCAGTCTCTGCATCATTGCCACTTAGATCTGCTCCTCATTTTGTTCACATCTCTGTCCTCCCCTGTACAGTTATTATTATTGTGAGTGCTCAAGAAATCTCCAAACATCTAGCAGCTGTGTGTAATTTGAGTATAACTGTTATTGCATTTTTTTCCTTGTACTGTATAGCATAAGGTGTTGATTTGTAGGCCTAGTGAGTTTTTTGTAATTTATGTAAAGTTCTTACTATCAGCCATCATTTTAATAATAGTTTGTATCTGTAATAATATATCTGGCATTCACTGAGTATTATCCAGTATTGTCATTTTATCAGGGCTGACTTAGATAAGTTTACTCTTGCTAATTTCGTGTTAATAGAGGCTGTTGCAGTTAACCATATATTTAACCTGTTTATTTGCCATTACATTATCCTTATGAGTCCTGAATGTTTTGTTGTTAGTTTGAGCATTAAACTTTAATTTGTAATTTTATCTAACTCTTTTGTTTTGAACCTGGAACTTTACGGGACAGTAGTGACTCTTAGTATTCTCACTTAATGTGTACGTTATCTTTCTCTGTTCCGTAACAATATATATATATATATATATATATATATATATATATATATATATATATATATATATATATATATATATATATATATATATATATATATATATATATATATATATATATATATATATATATATATATATCATAATCACGCAAAGGGTATAGACAAAACGCCTCCAAGTCGCTCTGTCACCCACCATTTGACTACCCTCCCCCCAACTCACTCCCCCCTCCCTCATATACCTCTCAACTCCATCCCTCCACCTCATCCTCGGTCTACCCTCCTTCTCCCTCCCTACCTCACCTACATACACCCTCTTATAGTCTTTCATTCTCCATTCTCTCCACATGTCCAAACCACCTCAGTGTATTTATATAATCTTCTCAACCACATCCACATCCACCCCACAACGTTCCTTCACTTCTTCATTGGTCAACCTGTCCCTCCATATCCTCATATACACTCCTCTCAAGTAGCTCATTTCCACTGCTCTCACTCTTGACTTATTATCTTCCATAGGTCCACGCCTCGAATCCATACGTCAGGGTAGGGATCACAATACTATCATGCAGTGACTTCTTAACTTCCATACTCACCTCCCTATTTCTCGTCACATATTCAGTGAACCAGTATAACCTTCCTTCCCTGCTGTACCCTTTCACGCACTTCATCCCACAAAGTTCCATCCTCACTCATCCCACACTACCCAAGTACTTGAATGCACTCACACTCTCCATATCCTCAACATCCAACCTCACTGTACATTCTGTGACTTCATTCCTCTCAAACACCATAACTTTACTTTTGTTTACATTAACTTTCAGATTCCTCCTCCAACACACTGTCCCAAATTCATTCACCAAACCTTGCAACTCCCATTCATCTTCACTCAATAATACTGTATCATCAGCAAACAGCAACACCGGAAGCTTCTAAATCTCACCCTCATTCATAAGAGCCACCCCACATCCACTGCCCTACCTTGCACCTCCCTTCATAACCCCATCCATGTATATATATATTAAACAGCCATGGAGACATCACACAACCTTGTTTCAGTCCCACATTGAGATAAAAAAATTCACTCAGCTCATATCCATATATATATATATACAGTATATATATATATATATATATATATATATATATATATATATATATATATATATATATATATAGCCTCTGTGGTACAGTGGTAATGTGTGCGTTTTTCATACACTGAAGAATGAGGGTTTGGGCCCCACTCAGGGCAATATACTTTGGGAGCATTCTTCTGGCCACATACTGCTTTGGCGGACATCAGGGGTGCTGTGGTTGTACCAGTGTCATATATAATAAAGTATGCTTGCAGCCAGTCATATATGCATTATTATATACACTTGGTAAACAGACTACACACACACCCAAAGCCGCTATATATATATATATATATTACACTTACAAGCACTTCTCACCTGACATACAATCTCTATCAGACAGCCTAAGCCAATGCTTGGTATATATACATTGGCTATACAGTATTATCCCCACTTCGGTAGAGATAGGCCGGTCTTGCAGTTGACACTCAAACAGCTGATGATATATATATATATATATATATATATATATATATATATATATATATATATATATATATGCAGAGACTACTTCACCGTGAAGATATATATGCAAACTAACCACGAAATGAAAGGAGCGACAGTGAGTACTTTCGTATATTATATCTTTAGACAAGTGAGACAGATATATAAAGGGTAGGGTCTATATTATGCACACTAGTATGGCACACAGATACAATGGATGACCTGAATATTTTACCTGCAGCTTAACTTAGGGTCACCTGCAGCAGGGACTGGAACACAACCAAGGATGACCTGAATCTAAAAATATATAGGTCATATTTGCATATATATTCACTCCCTGCTTCAGGTGACCCTATATTAAGCTACAGGTAAAAATTCAGGTCATGTATATATCTGTGTGCCACTATATATTATTATATACATATAAAGACCTCTTTATATACGTTTGTCTCACTCTGTCTGAAAATGTAATATACAAAGTACTCACTGTCGCTCTTTCATTTCCCCGTGGTTAGTTTGCATATATATATATATATATATATATATATATATATATATATATATATATATATATATATATATTGGTGAAATATACTGTGTATCCCATGTATTGATATATTTGGCTATATTTTATGTGCAAAGACAGTGAAAAACTGACTCACTGCAGCGTGTTCTCATAAGGGAAACACCGTCTGCTACAACGTCGTGCAAGGCCCATAAAACCAAGAGGTCAACGCACCAGCGTGCTATATATATATATATAGGTTGGCGCAGGAGGTGGGTCTAAAGTGGCGTGACGTCACATAGATATAGGAAAGACTGAGGGTAGGGCGAGTCAGTAGAGGTCAGTCCAGGCATGTCAGATACAGAGTCTTCTGATGCGACATCTGTTAATGCAGAATGCCCAATACATGTGCAATCTTTGGCTGCCACTCCTTATATGTAATGGATGACAATATTACTTTTCATACATTTCATGGATTACTGTATATTTCAACTCATATATTATTATTATTATTATCATTATTATTATTATTACTATATATTATTTTACTGTTATTGCTATTGTTATTATTATTATTTTTATGATTACATGTATTCGTGCTATCCATTTTATATGAGAGATAGAGAGAGAGAGAGAGAGAGAGAGAGAGAGAGAGAGAGAGAGATTAAGTATGTCCTTGACCTCATATGATCCTTCCAATGTTTCCATCATAATGTTTCAACACAATAAATGTTAATATGGTCATGTTATATATATGAGCTGGCAGATACACTGTGATCTTCTATTCTTATGTTCTCAAGTATTTAATGGAGAGTTAAGGGGGTATCACATGGTACCTGAAATCATGGTTTGCTGAAGAAATCGTGTTAACCTTCCATATATACCGTGGTAGCCGCCGAGAATTTCATTGGCAAAACTGGAATTGGTTCAAATCCTTTCCTCCCTGTGAAGCTTGGTACAAAACGTTTTCTCCGATAGCAGAGCGAGCTGAATGGAGAACTTGGAGGCTATACTGCAGTATTTTGTTTATTTTTAAAGTTATAATTCCCTCCTAGAATGCTTATTACTTTACATATTATATATTATTAATTATGAACATTTATATAATCTATATATATATATCATGCACGGGTGAAATAACGAAGTCGATAATTCAGTGGTTTATACTAGGCGGACACATCATATATGATATATATATTTTATGTATCTCGCCGTTCATTCAGCGCTGCAGATACATGACACCTGGGCAGATAGTATGGAAAAGGCTGCTGAAATTGCCCTCATTGAAAAAATATAGGCCATTCCCTTGTCACGAGAAAGTGGCTTCACAACTGCCTTCTCGTGGTTTTGGCTGTTGCCGTTTCTTTCTTCTCAAGTGCCACCACTGCAAGAGCCAATGCAGCAATCACTCTCCCCTCAGCAAATTCAAGAAAAATCATGTATATGTCTGATACGTGTGACTTGTGTGAGAATGTGTGACAGACTCGGTTTGCTTTGTTTACATTTTTATATACGTTCGAGGAACTTGTGTTCAGCAAACCAGGATATTCCGTCTGCAAACCATGATTTCAGGTACCGTGTGATACCCTCTTTATATAACTTGGGCATATATCACACATACACCAAATTCACGAAATAATATACCTAACTGGCAACTGTTGGTAGTGATTCATCCTTCCTCTCCCCCCACCCCCCAAATTTCTCTCTCTCTCTCTTATATATATATATATATATATATATATATATATATAAACACATCAGTAAATAGGAATACGATCTGACAAGAACGATAATTTCACGATTGTTCGTGATTATTAACCTCTTCCTTACAATCATGATTACAGCAACAACGAGCAGTAGGAGTGTGATATATAAAGAATTAGGGAATGGGGAAAAAAGATATATATGGAAATATATATATTCAACAGTGGAGAGAGAGAGAGAGAGAGAGAGAGAGAGAGAGAGAGAGAGAGAGAGAGAGAGAGACGATGACATCTGGCCACTCAATTCCTACCCGCTGTCACGGCTTGCTCAACCCAAACCCCCCCAACATGCGTACTCTGTCTGGTGAGTTGACCTCTTGGTTTTATGGGCCTTGCCTTAGTGCATAGGTAACGGCCTACAGAATATATCCATCTACATATTACTGGTGAAATATACATATGTATTTCATAAAAATGATGGATTTGGTTATGTGTAATGTGCAAAGAAAATGAAAGAGGTAACCACGTGCTGATAGCCCCTACCTGTGCACTAAGTCAGGTGTAGGAGACGATGTTTTGCAAGGACATACATATATCATGAACCCTTGCATTGTGCCAGTGTTAAGCCAAGTTCTTGGCTGGTTGTGAATATATATATCTTGATTCATACAAAGTGATAGATTGGGTTATTATTATGTGTAAAGATGGTGAAAGACTGACCTACTGCAATGTGTTCTCGTATATATATACACCATTTGCTACACCTTAGTGCACAGGTAATACAGATATCGGTCTATGGAACACGTCCATTTACATGTTACTGATGAAATGTACTGTGTATCTCATAAAAATGATAGATTTGGTTATGTGTAATGTGCAAAGATATATATGAAAGAGGTAACCACGTGCTAGTGGCCCCTACCTGTGTGCTAAGTCGGGTGTAGAAGACAATATTTTTCAAGGACATACACATATATATATGAACCCTATGCATTGTGCCAGTGTTGAGCAAAGTTCTTGGCTGGCCATATATAAAATATCTTGACTCCTTTATTTCAGCTCACGCTCCTATATATTTATTGGACAGACATAGGGTTCACAATCCCTCTGACAGCTATTTATTCTAGTTATTTGCAATGACAGCAGTCTTGCAAAGACAAAACACGGGTTGACACCACACGAGTGGCATCAGATCCTTTGATGAGGTTGAGTCGGAAAGCGACATATATGACCATTCTGGGGTGGAGGTTGAGCTGCCACCATCCGGTCAGCAAGTGGAGCTGCCCTACAAGTTTCCATCGTGGAGACCACACCACCATAATCGGCCGGCTCCACCAGAGAACCCTCCCCACCTGTAGGACCTAGGTCTCACCGCTCTCTTCGTCAACTCCCAATCTCCGGGCCCCTCTGCCTCCTTGGCAAGCCAATGTCACTGGAAGCCGGGCCATTGTTCGTTGTGATGGCCTCTCCACCGCATCTGCCATGCAGGATGCTACAGTGACATCCTCGCCGGGCTGGCTTGGGAGACTGGTGTCCTCAGAGCCCTCTGTCTCATCCTCATTCTCGACGAGGCATCCCCTCCCAGACAGGGGCACTGTGAACACGTCCATTTACATGCCTGGACATGGAGGATGTCCAAGGGGTCGGAGGGCAGGCCGAAGGGTGTCAACAGGTCGACCTGCTGCCACCGCCACCGAAGAGGATCCTGGGTGGGGCAGTGGCCCATTCACACCGAACCATGGGCCGTTCACTGGGTCCCCAGGGATCCAGGTGGATATTCCAACAACTCCCCTGCAGTTCTTCCAGCTCTTTTTCACGCAGGAGTTGTTGTCATACCTCACCATGACGAAACCAACCAGTAGGCTACACCACATTCCTGGAGACTCAGCTGGATGCCTGGTTCTCCTGCAATGGAGATGGCCAAGTTCCTAGGATATACCTTTTCATGAGGTGCAGGAGGTGCACATGCCGACCATCAGGCACTACTGGCAAGTGGAGCTGCACGACTACCCTAGGGTCCAGCTGGCGATCATTGGAAGGCGCTTCACAATGCCATCCTGAAGCACTTCCAGGCCTTCAACTCACTCACCATTCCCGGATCCAATCTCAAGACCCCTGCCCCGTTCCCGGTATCTCCTTCAGCGGTTCCAGTCATTCCTTGTAGGAGCAGCTTCTGCCATGCAGGATGCTACGGTGACATTCTCTTCGGCCAGGCCAGGGAGACTGGCGTCCCCAGAGCCCTCTGCCGCATCCTCGTCCTTATCCGAGGAGTCCCCTCCCAGATGAGGGTGCCGTGGTCCACTGCCTGGACACGGGGGACGTCCAAGGGGTCGAAGGGCAGGCCAAAGGGTGTTGACAGGCTGACCCACTGCCACTGCTGCCACTGCAGCTGAAGAGGATCCTGGGTGGAGCAGTAGCCCGTTCACACTGAACCACGGGCAATTCACTGTCTCCCCAGGGATCCAGTGGATATTCCAACGACTCCCCTGCAGTTCTTCCAGCTCTCTTTCATGCGAGAGATGTTGTCATACCTCACTGTGGAAACCAACCGGTACGCCACATTCCTGGGGACTCAGCTGGATGCCTGGTTCTCCTGCAATGAAGAAGAGATGGACAGGTTCCTGGGGCTATAACTTTTCATGGGGGCCGTGCATATACTAACCATCAGGCACTATTGGTCGGAGCTCCAAGCTGCACGACTACCCCATGGTCTGGCAGGCGAAGAATGGAAGGCGCTTCAAAACCATCCTGAAGCACTTCCACACCTTCAACTCGCTTGCCATTCCCTGGGACAACCAAGATTGGCTCATCGGCATTCACACGGTCATGGAGTACCTCCTTCAGTGGTTCCAGTCAGCATACCTACCCAAGGAGCAGCTCAGCCTGGATGAGGGCTCTCTGGGGTGGAAGGGCCGGCTGTCCTTCCGCGGCTACAACCCTCAGAAGCCCAATAAGTATTCCATCAAGATGTACATGCTGGCTGAGTCATCCTCGGGCTACATCTGGAACCTCGAGGTCAACACGGGGGTGCGCGTACCCTCTAGGGCACCGTGTTGGGCCTCGTGGAACCATTGAAGGACCAGGGCTATAAGTTGTTCATGGACAACTATTTCAATTCTGTAACCCTGTGTGAACAACTCTTCACCGCAGGATTTTATGTGTGTGGGACCCTACGGCTGCCAAGAGGAGCGCCATGCCAGCTGCAGGCCATCACCAGGGCTAAGAGCCTGCCCAAGGGGGGCATGGCATACAGGCACAAGGACAATGTACTAGTCCTACTGTGGAGGGACAAGCGCATTGTGAACATGGTGTCCACCTTCCACACTGCGGACACCATTCCAAAGAGGGTTCGAGGAAGGGTGCAGGGTAATGACAGGTGGACAACCTACGTGGAGAAGGTCATTCACAAGCCTGTCGTTGTGGAGGAGTACAACAGGTTTATGGGCGGTGTGGATCATTTCGATCAGATGGTCCAGTTCTACCCCATCCAACACCAAACTGTCAAGTGGATGAAGAAGATTACATTCTACTTCATCCAAATGGTACTGTTCAACGCGTTTGCCTTGTATATGAAGCACAGATGCACGCAAGTAACTCTCCTGGAATTTGTGGAGCAGATCATCTATGATCTTCTGCATTTCCACGAAAAGGACTGGCCCGCATCTGGACACACACTCCACCACGCCCCAGACCTACCTGCCCGGTGGCCAGCACCAGCATCACCTGGCACCCAGCAGGCACAACCACCAGCGCCAGGATGGGCCTAGGCACCACCAGCACCAGCACAGCCCGCAGGAGACCCCACACCAGCACCACCAGAAGCAGGGTCATCACAGGTGCCACCATCACCACCAGCACCACCTGCAGGAGGTCCATCAGGGATGCCAGAACCGCCACCACCTCCAGTTGCTGATCCATCGGGAGAACCCATGCCTGGGCCTGCAGCTCCCGCACGACAGGACCACAGAGCACGAGGGTATCCAAGCAAGTGTCGCCAGGTGATTGACAACGACATGAGGTTGGATCGCACTCTGGGCCACCACCGGGCAAGGATCCTTGACAAGAAGAGGCTCAGGTGTACCTTGTGCTTCAAGTTAGGGGTTAGGAAGGACACAAGAACATGTGTCCTGTATGTTATGTGCCGCTTTGCATGGGTGATTGTTTTGACCGGTATCAAACCAAGCGATACCTTTAATAGTGGCGCACACACACACACACACACACACACACACACACACACACACACACACACACACACACACACACGCACACAGTACAAAACTCCTCAACTCCCAACTGATTTGGTCTGGCAGGAAGATCATCGCCACTGGAGAAGTATGTGATATTCTTTTTTTATTTATCTATTTACCTCTATTTATGTCAGTGTATTTACATATACATATATATTGTTATTTACCTCAACACAAATGACAGGGAAATAAGTACAGCTTCAGTTTCAGTTGCTAGCAACAGGTTTAGTGTTCATGTGTGGTTTCTGAGAGGACTAAAAACAAAAACAGAAGTAATTATATAAAATAGTTGTTAGTATAAAACCAAAGAAAGCGTAGCTAGCAAGCATAAAAATGTTAGCGCGCTACGGGAAAATAACGTAAGTGAGCGCGGCTGATGGTGGGCAAGCACGCAGCAAAATACGCTGTAGTTTTTTGCATTTTTCTCAAAAACTATGAGGCCTAGGATCACCGTTCTTTCCTGAGATGAAAGAGAATGAAATTGTGCATAGGATGATGAAATAAAAACATAACGGTGCCGGAAAAGTTCTTCACAAACCCTCCCCGAATAAAAAAGTTGTTTTCTGTCGAAAATGGGTTTTACTTTTTCGCTTATTACTTGAAGACCATACCTCTTATAAAATTGGAACCCCCCATTTGAGAGCAAATAAAATTCTCTTTCGATTGATGGTATAACATGTAGAGATTGATTAGTAAACATTCGACTTATGATGTTGGGAAGTGAAATCTATGATCCCAAATGTTTATTACGAGGGCCCTAACGTAAGTAGTTTTTTTTTTTTTTTTTTTTTTTTTTTGCTTATCGTGAACAACAAACATTGACGAATAGGAATATATGTTTTTTTGGCAAAATAAATATTTTTGGTTGATGAAAATTAACCGAGAATACACAATTTTGGAGCACAAAGCAGCTGGCGGGAGAGGGGAGAAAAGCCCGCGTGTCATAGCCCAGAAATCTTAAAAACTTATCTACACACAAAGGAGTCAATGACCATTTAATTTCAGGAGGAGTTCCAGAGACGTAGAAGACCGCAAACACAGTGCCCATTTTTAAAAATGGTGATAAAGCAGCTGCGTCAAATTATCATCCGACAAGTCTAACGTAAGTAGTAGGAAAAATGCTAGAGTCAGTTTTGGCAAATAAAATTAGGGAACCGTTAGATTTAATCTCATAAATGAAACTCAGTATGGATTCAGGCAAGGATGATCCTGCCTCACAAATTTGTTGTCATTCTTCTTGGAGGTCTATGAGGCAGTACATAGCAACAAAGCTTGCGATATTATTTATCTGGACTGTAGTAAAGCTTTTGATAGGGTCCCACACAAAAGATTAATTAGAAAGGTTCGATCACACGGTACTGAATGGCGATATCTTAAAATGGATAGAATCCTGGCTGAAAGGACGAAAGTAGAGAGTATTAATAAATGGAACTAAGTCGGATTGGGGATTAATAACGAGCGGTGTACCACAGGGTTCGGTACTCGGACCCGTATTATTCACTATACACGTAAATGATCTATACTTAGAAACCACTAGCAGTATTAGCAAATTTGCCGATGACAAAAATAGGGCGTATCATTAACTCAACTGACAACTGCAATAACTTACAAAAGGACCTCGATATATTGTCCAGATGGTCTAAAACTTGGCAAATGGAATGTAACGTTGAAAAATATAAAGTACTTAACGTAGGCAAGACCATTGGAAATACTAAATAAATACAGCTCAGATATCATAGAAATTAGTAAATCTGAATGCAAATGAGATTAGGAGTTATAGTTAGTAAAGACCTCAAACCAAGGCAACAGTGTATTAATGCATGAAACAAAGTAAATAGGGTCCCAGGATTTATTTCAAGAAGCATGAGTAATAGGACATCAAAAGTAATACTATAAATTTATCTAGCATTAGTAAGGCCACATTTAGACTACGCCGTACAATTTTGGTGTCCTTATTATAGAATGGATATAACTCGTTAGAAAATGTACAGAGAAGAATTACAAAAATGATACATGATGTTTGGAACCTGTCGAATGAAGACAGACTGAAAAGACTATGCCTGCACTCTGTAGAGAGGCGTCGAGTGAGAGGAGACTTAATTGAGGTGTTAGGATGAAGGGAAAAAATAAAGGAGGTATTAGCAAGGTACTTAAAGTAAGCATACGGGATAGAACTAGAAGTAATGGTTTCAAACTAGAAGAATTCCGTGTTAGTAAGGAAATAGGTAGAAATTGGCTTGACAATAGAGTAATAGACGAATGGAATAAGCTATCTAGTAAAGTATGTGCTGCATCTTCCATTGAGGGTTTCAAGGATAGGTTAGACAACCATATGACTAATAAGGCATGGGTATAGAAAAATATCTTATAACCAATACTAATTCATTCTTTTTCCTTTTCAGGTTATACTATGATGGTCTCTTTTTCTCCTTTCACACTTTCCTATAAAATGTCCACTCCAGCTTTTCTATGCTGCATTGTGTTCTTTCTGACTTTTTCCTGCCGGCTTCGGCTTGGGGGTTTGGAGGGCCGGGGAGAACCTTCTTCTTTGCTGTCCTTATCTCATTCTGGTAGTTTAGTTATTGTAGTCTTCTAGGAGCTGCCTAACATGGGCCAACTTGCCCACTACAGTTATCCTCTCTTCTTATGTTCGTATGTTCTCTCTTCTTCTCTTTCATCTTCTCTCTCTCTCTCTCTCTCTCTCTCTCTCTCTCTCTCTCACCTTTGCCCCTCCCTTATTCATTCCATCTTTACATCCTTATTCGTAGCCTGTTTCCGTTCCCTTCATATCCGTTTCCTTCCTCGTCACAAATGGCTGATTGGGCCTATCCCTCTCACTACTTGAAATATTCCCCCTGTGTATCTCCTTTGTACTGTCCTTTCTGTCATATTACCTCTTTCCATTCTCCTCTGTCTATATCTTCTTCCATCTTATCCTCCTTGTGTATCACTCCTCTTCTCTCTCTCCAACTCCGTCGTGCATATTTGTCTACGTCTTGACTCACTGCCTTCTCCATTCTCTCAACTTCTGTTTATTCTTGCCTTTGTTCCATCCGTTTGTTTATCATACCATCCATCCTTTCTTTCTTTTTTTCAACCATTCTTTCTTTTCTCTCTTTCTTTTTTCCAACCATTCCTTCTACCATCCAGGTATCCATCTTTCCTTCCATGCTTCCATTTATCCATCCTTCCTTCATGCAGTTCATTTATTCAGTGTTCTTCTTTCGCACATTCGTTCCCTCCTGCTCTTCATCCCCCATTCTTTCCTTTTAGTGTTTGTCTGTGCATTGTTTCCTCCTATTTGGTTCTCACTCTGTGATCCTCCTTCAGTTACCACTGTTTTTGCTCAGTCTCTGCTACCTACCTTGTATTTTTGTCTGCATCCATGTCCTCTGTCCAGTTTCTCGCTCTGTTGCTCAAGTGTAATACGATAATGATGTATCCTTCCTTTTTTTTTTTTTTTTTTTTTTTTTTAGTGATGTATCCTTCCATTTTTTTTCCCCGATCTTTTTCTGCCTCATCTACAGGGGCGGCCAAAAACAGTGTTTGTCCCTAACTGTGCTACTCTCTCACCCACTGAACTGAACTGCTGTCCTTTCCGGATGAATGGGATCCAGGCCTAATGGTATGAATGAGAGGAAAACGAATCTTTGCACAATGGTAGACTTTCACCTGATCCAGGTGTCAAGCAGAATAGGACCCCCAAAGGACGCGTCCGTCAGGTTCGACGGCAAACTGATGTCCTGCTCAAAACCATTAGATACAACTATTTTTTAAACTTAAGAACACGAATTCTTGCAACATGATAGAGCTTCATTCATGCCAGGTTAAAGCAGTCAGACTACAAAGGGCCGCCCTTGGCCCCTTGTGGTCTCAGCCAGAATCGTTATGCACGGCCAAAGTTTTTGACTAAAGTACTTGAAATTTTGTGTATTGACACTCAGGCCAAATTTTGGGAAAGGTGGAGGAACCACCTAGGATCAATTCCTTCGGGGGTGAGGGCATCCCTCATGCGTCCTAGCAAAGTCTTAAAACAAGGCCATAGTTTTTCACTTAGGAGCACGAAGTTATGCATATTGGTAGGAGTTTACCCCAATCAGCTTTTAGGCACGATATAACCCCGATGACAACCCTCACAGGCGGGGGGAGGCCTCAGGGGAGACATTGCCACAGTTTTTTTTTTTTTTTTTCACTTAAGGACATGGATTTTTACACAATGTTAGATCTTTTTAGCCCCGTTTAAGACACGGTGACGCTCCAAAGACCACCCCTGCACAGGGGGGCTGGGGGAGGTTAGCAGGGGGAATCCGTGCCAAAGCCTAAACACGGGCAGGGTTTTTAACCTAAGAACACCAAATTTTGCATACTGGTGGACGTTCTCGCAGGCCACGGTTTAGGTGGAGTGTGACCCCTAATGGCAACCCCCGCAAGAGATGGGATGGACTGCCTGCAAGGCGACAATGTTAGAGTTTTTATGTAATCACACGGGAATTTGCACAGTAGTAAACCTTCATTTGGACCAAAGTTTATAGAAGTTGGAAGCCCTGGGGTTCACCCCTCTGTCTCCCCCATAAATATATGTTTTTCCTTATAATATTGTTGAGGTGGGAGTGGCTATCGATGGTTCTTTTTGTTTTGATTGTTTTCACCCATGTATTATTCTTTTGCTTAATTTTTATATCATTATTGACTATCGCAATATTCATACGGTCAGGTTTTTTGCTGTCCTAACCGTATTTTCAAAATTAAGTGATGTAATTCCTTGTTCAGCCAAGCTCACTCTTCTTGTGGGCTTTTTTCTGCACTTACCTGACTTTTTCAGTACAGTAAAAATTACCGTCAGTACTGGACATTGCTGTCGTTTTTATTGCCTTTCCTAATTTCATACTTTCTACGGGTATGAAGTTATATTTACGTCCTTTCTTATTTCCTTCCTTATTAAGCCAAACTTCCCCCTCGTCTTCCTGCTCGGCTGGCCCCAATTGCCTGTCTGCCTATGCTGCCCTTATATGTCAGCTTTCCTCCTAACTGACTCCCTGCCTTCTCTCCTTCACTGCATTCGTACGCCATTTACACCTCCCTGCTTGCTCACTTCTCTGACTCATCGATTTCTAGATACTGAACTTTTGCTGATACGGAAAATTACTTAGGCTAAAGCCAGACAGTATCTTTAAGCCGAGGGAAATTTTCGCCGTCGGACGGTCAAGGTAGTTCTTAGTACTCTGACAGAGTAATTGATTGACTCTAGCGTAAAGGAAATGCCGAAGTGCTGTCTTCTCTTTTCCCTTATTGGCACACTCCTTTCCTTGCCTCTCGCATGCTTACCTCCTGCTATGGCTACATAATTGCCTATCACCCTTTCTTACATACTTAGATGTTTCACAACTGCCTTTACAGTACATCTGCCCTTCACTCTGCTAATCCCTTCAGCCAGGTGTATCTTATTAATTTTGTTCTGGCAATCAACAGGCGACTTTATTCGTATTATGTTAGACGACATTGGGAAGCAGGATACTAAAATCATTAATAGGTCGAAAGGACAATAGATTGATAGACAGATATATAGATAGATATAGATATAGATATATAGATAGCTAGATAGATACATACATACATACATACATACATATAAATATAGATAGATATAGATATATATAGGTATAGATATAGATATAGATATTTTTAATGCAAGAAAGAAGGAACCAATGGCCAGGAGTCCGCAAACCATTCCTTCCATGAAAAAACAAGAACAATACAAAAGAGAACCAAATTCAAGATCCGTTCATTTCGAGATGTCTAGACACACTGCTAAGACTGGAGACCATAGGAAGTTGGAAATACAGACAAAGGTAGACTGTTCCAGAAATGATCTGTTGCATAAATGAAGGACTGGGAGTAACAGTTAACTCTTGCATTAGAGAGTTGGACAGTAAAGAGATGAGAATTTGTTGCTAGACGGGTGCTATGCACCCATCTTAGAGGTGGAGGGATGCAAGCAGACAGTTCAGACGAGCAGTGACCACAGAAGTAGCGATAGAAAAGAGATAAAGATGCAACAGTGCAGCGAAGACAGAGGTTGAAGGGAGCCAGTAAGAGAAGGAAAAAAGCTTTTGACTCCACTCTATTGAGAAGAGCTGTATGTGGGGAGCATCCCCACACATGAGAGTTGTACTCTAAACAGAGGTGAATAAAACCTGTGTATAAAGTCAACAACTGTGCAGGGGTAAAGAAGGTACGGAGTCGGCTTAGCACATCTAATCTCTTGGAAGCAGATTTTACAAGAGATGCAATATGATTTTTCCAAGATAAGTCCCGAGTGAATGAAACCCCAAGCATGTTCAAGGATGATGCAAGATTGAGCTAGATATTATTAAACCATAGAGGGTACTCCTGTGGAAGATTGTGTCGGGCTGATAAGTGTAAAAACTGAGTTTTTGATGCATTACAAACAACAAGATTATTTTTACCCCAGTCAGAGATACGAGCCAAGTCAGACATTAGGTGCGCCATAGCCTCATCCCTTGTTTGCTGAAGTAACTGCTGAGATGGACGTTATGGGAACCGAATGGAAAGGTGAAGGGTGGAATCATCAGCGTACGTGTGGATAGGGTTAGATGTACAGCTTAGAAGGTCATTGATAATAAAAGGAAGAGAGTTGGTGTATGGACAGAACCCTGAGGAACACCACTGTTGACAGATCTAGGAGAAGAACGATGGCCGTCTACAACAGCAGCTATAGAATGACCAGAAATGAAGCTATAGATGAAGGCACAGATAGAAGGATAGAAACCGTAAGAGGGCAGTTTGGAAATAATAGATTTATGCTAGACTCGATCAAAAACCTTTGAGATGTCAAGTGCAATGGCAAAGCTTTCGCCAAAGTCCCGAAAGGAGGATGACCAGGAGTCTGAGAGGTAGGTGAGAAGATCGCCAGTGGAGCGTCCCTGACAGAAACCATACTGACAATCAGAGAGAAGGTTGTGATAAGAAAGATGCTTTAAAAATTTTCTATTAAGAATTGACTCGAAAACTTTTGAAACACAGGATGTTAAAGCAATTGGACGATAGTTAGAGCGTTGGGAATGGTCACCCTTCTTTGGGATTGGCTGAATGACAGCAAACTTCCAGCAAGGAAAGGTACAAGTTGACAGACAAAGGCAAAAGAGTTTACCTAGGCAGGGTGTAAGCACTGAAGCACAGTTCTTGAGGACAACAGGAAGAACTCCATCAGGCCCATATGCCTTGTTAGTACTGAGGCTTGTGATGGCAGATAATACACCAGCTGAAGAAATTTTCATGTCAACCATGAGGAAGTCAGAGGGGAGAAGTGATTGAGGAACAGCACCGGAATCGTCTAAGGTGGAATTGGGGTAATTGTAGTGTTGGAGTGGCTTTGGATGTGTGTGTAGTCTGTGAACCAAGTGTAATCAGCCTACGCAAGCAGACTGGGTGCAAGCATACTTTATAGTATGCGACTCTGGTTCAACCACAGCATCCCTTATGTCTGCTAAAGCAGTACGTGGCCGGAAGAACGCTCCCAAAGTTTATTACCATGGCGAGGCGCGAACCCTCGTTCTTCCATGTACGAAAACGCACACTTTACCACTGTACCACAGAGGCTTTATATATATATATATATATATATATATATATATATATATATATATATATATATATATATATATATATATATACATATTATGTATATATTTCAATTGCCAGAAATATTTAAAGTTTTGTACACATATTGGCCTTGTATCAGCAGCATAGGAATCTCGCCACTGTAACCATTTCGGCTATGGAATTCCTCAACTATAGTAGGACTCGCCTAAGTTTGCGGCTGTGGTGTGGCCCGCACCTGTATAAAGTGTTGCCACATTTTCTATACCGTTATCTCTCTCTCTCTCTCTCCTGGTGGGAGATGTGAGCCACCCTGAGTACTTTCGATTCTTTTATAAGTTGTTTATAATTGTGCTTTCATTTGTTAATTTGGTTTTGTTATATTTAGTGATATTTATCATTTTTTGTATACGGCAACAGATGACCCGTTATTGCAGTACCATGGTTGATTTTCATTCATTCATTCTCTTTCCCCTTCCTCCATCTCTCTCTCAGCCTAACAGTGCCTCCACATCATTTCCACACCACCCCTGAGATCAAGGCCACCAATTGGGTGTGGAAGTGTTGCCGCTCGCGTGTGAATAATGATTTTTTTTTTTACTTTAGTATTGGCATATGCCTACTATTTTGTCTTACATATTAGCTTATGATTATAAATGTGATTATTCCTCGCCCTTAAAATTACGGTAAAAGCCAGTAAATGTGAGCATTTTTCCCTAGCAACACCTGTACAAGCTATGCTTGGGTCTACGGAGGGGTACGTACTTTACCTTAGGCTAGACTGGGTGTGTCAGTGTTGCCATTCACAAGAATTATATGAATTATTTCTTTTACTTTGGATATTGGCATATTTCTTCTTTTTTCAGGCTCATTCTCTTATATGCATAACTGTAATATTATAACCCACCCTAAAACTACGCTAAAAATATTAAAAGTGACTACAATTTCTTTTAGCAACACTGTACAATATGTATGCCATGTTTCTGTGTTACTGTATAAGTATTTTATGCATATTAAGATTACTGTTGATTCATCCATCAAAATACACAAGTGTAAGTTTTATTCATCTGAATTTATCGTATTTGTGTTGATTTGAACATAAATAGCTTCCGTTTCACATCGCAAGTTAGAGAAACGTGGCACCATTGTACACAGGTGCGGGCCACACCACAGCCGCAAACTTAGGCGAGTCCTACTATAGTCATGTATCAGCTTGGAACCCCACAGCTGATCACCAATTTATATCAGCTGAATCGTAACCTCACAGTTCCAAGCAAGATTATAACGTTGCTCCTGGTTAAGTCACCTCCGGCTGACACACTCCACCAAAACGTCTTCTCACACACTGGAGATGGTGGGAATCGGTGTAGAATCCTGTTGAAGGAATGTAGAGGTAGCGTTTGCAGGGTGAACTGAAATAGAGCAGATTAAATCTCTCTTTATTGACCACAGAAAGATACAACTGCGACACAGAGAGAGCTCAGAGTTGTACGTCCCTCTCGTTCTAGTGATACGTGCTTTCTGCTGTTAGCCGCCTTCCCCCACTGGGAAGTGGCACTGGAATCAGCATAAAATAGAGATGCCAAACCCCACAGACAACCGAGATATATACATGAATAGAAGCATCATAACTATACCATGTACATTATACACCTCATTAAAGTAGTATTGATTACATTAAAGTATACCAGCAAGGTAAATATTTCCCAGAAGACTTAAACATATATACAATTCATATTTCTCTGTCGCCTTCCCTTTCCTCTAGGTTATGATTAAAAGAAGATGTTTTAGTGCGCATCTTATCCCAAGCCACACCTTACAGTAAAATGGCATTTGTTGGTTTATCATTCATACTACATTGCACATTGTTAATTATGAATAAACAACTTTATATGCAATATATAACAATAGTAAGGAACTATAACTAGTCTTGGAAACAATATTGGCACCAGAACAATGCTTGGCCACACCTTTCGACATCCCCGTCGACATTGTTGTCCTAACTACTGTGTAGCCTAACCAATGTGTAGGGTAGCTAACTATTTAGCCATGTCCACTTGCAATCCGCGAGTACGGATCCGTGGTTTTAGGGGGTTTCTCATTCAGCTTCGTAGATAGTAGCCCCAAACACAAACACAGGACAAGACCACAACAAGTAGAACACCAACGCCAGGACCAATTAGGAAGGAGAAAGGTATGAAGGGAGATAGGACAGTACATATGGTTCTAAATCAGTCTTGTTCATGTGGGAGAGGAACTGTATCTCCTTGAGCTCATGAGACAGCCTGTTCACATTCAAGGTAGAAACATCGAATGAAGGTAAAAAGGGTCGTAACTGGGACGAGAAGTTCACCGACAAGGCTAGATGGTGCTTGTTAGGTAGAACTGCTATCTCCTTACTGTGTAACTCACAATAATCAGGTGCAATAGTACCCCTTTACCATAAAGAACTGGTTTTGTGAGGCACATGTGAGTGTTACGTCCTCTGTCTCAGGAAAGAAGAAGTATTGTTTTGCATGTACTCGTACATAAGCATGGAAAACTGACTTCAAATGAATGGGTTGGAAGGTGCAATGTTGCAGTGTAGAGGAAGTGTTTGTGTCCAACATGGTCATCTTACATTTCTCTACCCTTGACGGAATGAAGACAAAACGGAGAGCAGGACATACATGGAGATTAAGAAAACACTTCTCAAATTCATCCACAGTCGTTTCGGCTATATACCCTTTGTCATCCGACACGTAGCACCTCTGGTCCCTCATTCAGAATAACAAGTGTATTGTTAGTAGTAGCAAAAGGGAAAGGAATGAACCGCCATGCATGGTTTGTTATAGCATTCCTCATAGGCGCCAATATCAGGATGCCATCATGGGTCAACTGGGCCTCTAACAATGGGTAATAATATTCCAGTTGACTCATACCAAAAGGTGGCGTAAGTCCATGCTTCACCATAGCTACGTCAAGAGCATTGATTAAAATGTGAGTAAGAAACAATAAAGCATTAACCCTATTCAAACTTGCATCGATTAAGCCGTCCACCATATTGGCTGCATGCAACTCAAAAGCAGTGGTTGACTCGTCAAGAGCATGTAAGTACTCAACGATTAACACTAAGTTAGCCAGGATTAGTAAGCTGGTTTGGATGTTGTTCACAAGTCCTACGAGATGGTTGGTAGTCTTAATTATCTCGTTAGCTTTGTTAGTGAACTCACCTAACTGTTCATACATGTGTACGATTAGCCTGTTATTCGCCTTTGCCACCAATGTCAAATCATGCATCTGTCTACCCAAGTGCACTACGTCCTTGTCTAGCACAGTACCACAGGGCTTTGAGACAGGATACCTAGGAGATCCAAAGTCCTCTCTAGTACATGCATGGACATGCTTGGAATGATCAGAATCCGCATTAGGTAAAGCGACATGCAATTTAATGAGTCTGTCTGTGATCCTAACTATATGTCCAGTGTGAAGCTCAGTTATACTATGCAAGGTTTGTACCAAAGCTTCATTATCTGAGGTTGTCAACTGCGGGTTCCGGTTGAAAAACTTGCCGACTTTCAACAGTTGTTGTCTGTGGTGAAACAATCCCTTAGAGACCTCTTGTATCTGGAGCTTGGAGATAACCTTCCAAATGGGCTCTTCAGTGCTCCTGGCATCAATGCAGTCGTGTCCGTGTCCGACATCGTTCCATAGGTCCACTCCAAGCAACGCGAGAGGAGTACAAGCCACATGTTTGTAAGAGAAGATACTCCCTTAATCACTTTTACTGTGGGATCATAGCTTGCTCTTGGTTAGGGACAGGTACGGACGACAACATAGACTGCGACGAAGACAGAGGGAACAACACATCAGAGGATTGGTTGGTTAGGTTTAGCTCTTGATTTACTGGTTTGATCTTGTCAGCATGTACTGCCTCCTGAGATCCATCAGCATCATTCCATATTCGAAAAGTATGTGCGCGCACGTGTTCCACAATGGTATATGGTCCGCGGAACTTAGGTCTGAGCTTGGAAGTTCTCTCAGGGTTATTGATCATAACCTTCTGGCCTATCTCCATCTTTTCTTGACTACCTTTGTGTTGTTTCACCATCATCTCCGCTCTTGAGGCTTTTAGTCTTTTTCGTACTTCATTATGTATGCATTGAAACTTTGCATGCTGTACTTCGGCATAATTCTCTTGATTTTACACTGGGGTAAGAAGTCCAGCTAGCAAATCGTAGGGTAACACCTTCTCTCCATAAAGGATATAATGAGGAGATTTCCCCTTTGACGAATTTTCTGAGGAGTTGATGGTCGCTGCTACATGTGGCAACCAGTCTTGCCAGTTGGGCTGAACCGAAATTGCTGGTCTCAAGACTTCCAGTATCTTCCTGTTTGTCCTTTCCACCAGGCCATTGCTCTTGGGACTGTAAGGCGTAATGACTTGCCTTACCCCATATATACGACAGATTTCCTCCAACACTTGGTTAAGAAATTTATTGCTATTATCGCTGAGCAATACCTAGGTGTTGAGTAGGGAGAAATCACTGGGGTTATAAAAGCATGCGCCACCTCCTCTGCAGTTTTCCTGTCAAGGTGCTAAACCAGTGAATCGTGAAAAATGGTCCACTGCCACCAATACATAGCTTGAGCCTTGATGACTTCTCGGCAACGCTAAGAGATCAATGGAGACTGTATCCCACGGTTTTTCCGGTAGGAGAATATTCCAAATGGGAGTCAGAGGTCCCGTTTCCTCACATTTCTGTGCACTTGATACATTGACTAACGTGGGCTTCTATGTCCTTCCTCATGGTCGGTCAATAGTTTCATCATTGCCTCACGTATGCATCTGTCGTGTCCAGGATGACCCACTAGAGGTACGTCATGAACCAACTGTAACACGCCTTGCTGTAGAGTAGTAGGAACAACCAACTGATACACAGTGTTCTTCCCAGGGGCTGTTTATATAAAAGGCCCCATTGAAGATGGAAGTGAGTCATTGTACCGGAAGTTCAGGTAGACATGACTCGTTGCCAGACTCCAAGGCATAGATGACTTGAGACCACATCGTATCCTTACGTTGTTCCGCCTTTACCGTGTCCGGGGAATACCCAGAAAGAGGGATATCCTCAGAATGGCAGCAGCAATATTTCTACTCAGCGCATCGGCAACATTTTGCTGGCCTGGTAACTATCTGACCTCTGGATCAAACTGCATTACTTTGCTGAACCAACGCACAACCTTACCGTGCAAGTTCTTCCCTTAAACAAGTCGCATATGGGTACATAATCCGTTGAAAACAATTATCCGGTACCCGAAAATGATATCCCAGAAATGTCCTAACGCCCACACGACTGCTAATGTCTCCATATGCATTACTGGGTAATGTTTGTTAGGGGGTCTTAGTGCCCTACTGGCATACGCAATGGTGTGCGTTTTGCCTTCCTCATCCTTTTGCTGTAACACCGCTCCCAGTCCCAAACCTGAGGCGTCTGTGCACAGGTAAAAAGTTTGAGTATAATTAGGAAACACTAACACGGTAGTCTCTGTCATGGCTTTTGAGGTTGTTGAAGCTTTTTGCTTCCAAGGTCCCCATTGCCATGCAGCATCCTTTTTTTAGTAACGTCATCAAGGGTGATGCAATAGCAGCATAATTGTGGACAAAGCTCCTGTAAAAAACAGTGAGCCCTAAGAATGAGGAACATTGTCCTTGGACTTGGGCGTAGGGAAATTTACCATGGCTGTAACCTTATCCGGCAGAGCCTTGATGCCATCGCCATCAACTAAGTGCCCTTCAAATAAATCGCACTTCGATAGCTTGATTTTCAGACCAGCGGATAAGGTTTCCATCACTCGTTTTAACTTACAAAAATGAGTCTCCATGTTTTGGCTTACTATTATTAAGTCATCTAGATACACTAGGACGTCCTGCCCAATTGTCACCAAACAACTTATTTATCATCCTCTGAAATGTCAAAGGAGCATTACTCTGTCCAAAAGGCATCTGGAGAAATTCAAAGTGCCCACAGTGAGTGGTAAAGGCAGTAAGGGACGCGACTCTTCGGTCAGCTCCACCTGCCAATACCCTGACGCTAGATCCAGGCAGGTGAACACTTCCTTTACCCAAGGACTAGTAAGTCTCTGAGATTCGGGTAACGATCCGGTTGTTACCTTGTTCACTTGCTGAAAATCTACAACAGGTCTCACACCACCGTCCTTTTTAGGTACTAGAAAGAGTGGTGCATTCCAAAGTGAGGAAGAAGGCTGAATGACTTCATCATGAAGCATCTTTTCAACTTCCTCTTCCACTACTTTCCTTTGGCTGTGTGGTAGGTGGTATGCAGGTACATAAATCGGATTTATACCAGGGCACAACCCAATATGATGCTTCACCTTGTTCGTCCTACCCAGCTGTTCTGGAAGTGCCACTACATCGGAGAATTCCTTAAGAAATGCTAGTAACTGCGTTTTATGGGCAATGTTATCTGTTACCTTCACGTATTGTTCTAGCAGCTTTTCTCTCCAAGGACGTGTAGGTTCTGACTGAGTCGTTGTTTGCGATGTGACTACGGGGGAGATCACTGGTACGTCGTTGACTTCCTTTATAGGGGCACCATAGGACATCAAATCGCCTATAAAACATCCATCTCTGAGCTTAACTGCGCCACCACTCATATTTGCAATGAAGAGGGGCATCTTCTGATCTGGTCCGACATTACTCAGGGTGGATAGCAACAATGCCATATGTTTAACGGTCTCTGTTAAACTCCACTCACTATAGCCCTGACCCCCTTCCAATCCATATCGTCTGTTCGTGTGCATCCGAGGACTCCCTTGACGCTTCACTTGTCAGGGTCACAACTGGTTAAACGGCTCCTGATTGGATGCTAGTTCCAGCTTGCGTTGCTGAGGGACTAAAGCCTACAAACTCCTTTCCATTAAAGGAAATAGAATGTCTCTGAGGGTGTATAATCACGTTATACTCCTCCATGGATTCAAAGCCCAATAACCCATCAGCTGGCAGAGGGAAATCCTCAACCACATAAATGTAGCACATAACATAGGAGATCGTCGTTTACCTGCCCTCAGTGTCAATGGTACCAGGCTTACGATCTTCATTTTACTCTGTCACACCTGTCAGAATCACGTCAGGTGCTGACAACGTCCAATGAGCTCGAGGCATCATACTTCAGCCTCTCTAGCGCTTTACTAGAAATAATATTTGCGCATGCTACAGTGTCCACTATCAAAGACACCTGGTCTTTCCCTATGATTCAAGGTATCAAGAGCAAATCCACCTTTTTAATAGCTGCCACACACGTACTGGTGGACTGTACGATTTTGTTTACTTCTGCGTTTGGTCCTGAGTTTTTCCCAAAGTAACCTGGTTGCCCAGTTTTTCCTGATTTGCAAGAACAATTGGGCAATAGTCCAAAGAATGAGGACATCGCCCAAGGATGACACACCATCTTTGCACTTTTGGCTTTACGGCCTTGGTCTTTTGCTGTGGAGAACTAGTAGCTGTATCTCTCCAGCCCGAAGTTTGCAAGGCTTTGCTAGCTTCTGCATAGCGTATGCCTGCCTTCGCCAAAGCCTTTCTTTCAGTACAGTTAGGATGCTGCTGTGCTATATCTATGAACCTATACATCCAAGCATCCAACATGTAGCAGTCGTTTGCACAAGTGGTATATAAGGTTTCCTTAAACTTATGGGCAGCAGGCCTGGTTTGAAAGTTGTATTCATCTTCCCTAGTAAACTGAAAACTCGGTTGGGCTGTAGGTAGCACCTTACAATCTGGGTTCGAAGGTGTCTGAACAAACTGTCCTTGGGACTTAACCGGCGCTACAGGTGGTAAAGTTGAAGGAACGTTAGCAGTAGCCAGATTAGTGGTCGCCATATTAGGTTCATGCCATGCAGAAGGAATATTCACCTGAGTTTGCATGTCAATACTTTTAGTATTCATGCCCCATGGATTACCACAAAGATCCTGGGTTTGCACGCCAGTACTGTTAGTATTCATGCCCCATGTATTAGCAGAAAGATCCTGGGTTTGCATGCCAATGCTGTTGGTATTCATGCCCCATGGATCTGCAGAAAGATCCTGGGTTTGCACATCAGTACTGATAGTATTCATGTCCCATGTATTAGCAGAAGGAACATTAGCAAATAAATGGTCTTGGCCTTGCTGTCTAAGGGTTCATGGTGAATTGAACATGCCTGAGGTGTAAGTGGGTATGTGAGTGTTTGCATTAATATCAGAGATTATTGGACCTTGAGTATCTGGTTAAGAGGCCAAGGGTGCTGTTGTAGCCTGTTCAACATCCACAGTCTCTTCGCTAGGAGTACCCTTATTAGCAAGCGGCCATGTTGGACCTAAATGAACTTTCAGGAACTGTTGAATAAGAACGACCAGAACGCAAATGTAAAGTGTTTAAGTCCCCACTATCCAGTTCCTCAGAAGTGTCCTGACTATCTTCAGCCCAAGATATCCGTCACTGTAGAGTTTGAATACTCGTAACCAAAGTCTCAATTCACTCACAAAATTCTGAGTCTAATTCATTAGACTCTTCTTCCGTCGTGGTTGGTTTGTCTGAATATCCCCTTAATTTGTCCCGACTTCTTCACTGTATCCATCTAACCTTGTCAGAATTTATTCCCTCCCCAGTACAGGAAAAATTAAACTGACACAATAGATTAGTTATGGCTTTTAGCAATAGAGAATGGGACGCAGACAAGACGTACAGAAAATGTATGTATTGAGGGAAAACTGAGAAACTATTTTTTTTTTTTTTCACACATCTAACTAACGTGCTGCAAAAAGTGTGTCTGAAGGTTCACTGTGCATGTACACTACCAAGGTGTTATATGATGCTCAAGTTCCCGGGTAGATCGTACTGCAAGTCTTCACACTTCGCTAAGTTTCTCCGCCAACCACATGACTATCCACCCCCCACGCTGGTCCTAGGGTGACAGCCACAGTGCCAGTTTTGCGAGGCGGAAACAATCGCACCGGTGTAGCGTTATAATAGGCGTTTTTTGTAGCACCTCGGAAAGTCAAAAGGGTTTGGGTTTCCGCTGTTGGAGTTTACAGAACGCTAAGCAATAGCACAGCCAGACGAACGAGCACTGTGAGCCCTGGAAGAACTGTCGTACATAGCCAGTCTGCAAGGAAATGAGATGACAACTTATTCATAATGACATTTTATGCTCCCAAGATAAACGTAGGAGCATTACTTACAATTTTCGTTCCATTCCGAAGCAGAAATTAAGGCCAGTAGAAACCATTTACTCTCCTTCTCTTTTTCAAGTAAGCCCAACCTCGCGGTGAATTTGTAAACTTGTTTCAATGGCTGCAGTTCCTGCGGTAAGACGTATGATAAACTGGAAAATTTTGGGATCCAAGCACATTTCACGTTTTGGAAATGCATCTATATCCCTCAAAAAAATATATAATATGAAAATACTTATGACTGACTGAGACGTTACGTAAGAATTTTGTAATTCTGTACTTTCGTTGGAACGAAGCCAAAACCACAGTCAATTCATTGGACGCGTCGGCCATTTTGGGGTTGGAGGTGCGAGCTGGTGCGAGACGGAACATTTAAATTGATTGATTTTCGTAATAAAGTACATTGTTAGAATTCCTTATTGTCATATAGTCATTAACATGATTATTTGTTATACATTATAATTTAAAAAATGAATAGTTATCTTATGATATTGCGAATAAAACACCATGCTAAACTCCCTAACTGGCTGTACTCCGCTACACAACACGCTGATTGGTAGTTTGGGTATGCACCACTGCAGAGGCAAACTCCTCGGTGAGGAGTTTGACTTTCCAACAGCAGAATCTCAAACCCCTTTGACTTTCCGAGGTGCTACAAAAAACGCCTATTGTCCCCCTGTCCGCCCCCTACGGCGCATGTGCGGTAGTTGCCAGAGGCCGCCACAAATATGCCATTTGTCCTCTGATCTCTGTAGGGGTAACATGATCGGAGCCTCTCGCCCTTTGTTTACAAACGGCAAATGGTCATTCCGGCGTCTCTTATCATTCGTCTCAAAGCTTTCTCGGATAGTTTCCGCCCTTAAATTAAATTAGGTTAGGTGGAAAGCAGCAAAAATTCGAATTTCTAAGGTATGAATGAGTTAGGTTGGATAAACATAATTAATCATCTGGGGACGAGTTATCTAATCTGTTAGGCGTGAGGATTGCCTTAGCTTTGTATCTTTACAGGAATGAGTCAAACTCGTACTGTCCCTTGTATTAAACCATTTTTATCATACATATCCTTGAAATTATAAATAGTTTTGGCACACACTACCCCATTAGGTTGTGCATTCCACTGATCAATTGTCCTATTAGGGAAACTGAATTTCCTTTTATCTTTTGTGAAAAATGTTGAGTAATTCTTGTAAACAAATCGGGGCCCTCTTTCTGGGCACCAAAATGTGAGAAATGTTTAATGTATCCAAGTCGGTATCCCTGCCGGGACACCGCTATGCAAGAATTTTCCCGGTACACAACTCGTAGGTCGTTACTCTTCCCTAAAGTTGTCTAAGTAAATCAAACAAGTCTCATAGAGTTAGGTGAAACGTAAATTAAATTTAACTCACCTACAATACTATCTTCTAATCTATCTCTTCGCTAATCCCCCCTTGAATTGGCCAATTCGTAAAGGTTACTTAGCTATATGAAGAGGGAGTGATCGTTAACCGATGACGATGAGGCTGCCTGGTATAGTTGCTTGGGCAAGCAAGCGTCCTTATGGTGTGTATATACAACTGTGCTAACTCCACGAGAGCTAGGAGCAGAGTGCGTGAACGCGGCAAGCCCCAACACTTCATCGAATTGTGGGTTGCCAACTCTTATTTAATTACAGTACTAAATACAGTTAAATTACATGATGATATGTACAGGGCAAATCTAACAAATTAATCTTAGTTCCACTTAAACTAAAGTTAGACCAAATATTCCCTTTAACTATGTAAATATCTTAATTCCACATCTGCCTTAACAGGGGAATCTTTCCCTGCTTGTCACGTCACCTATCACGCAGACGCAGTTTAGGTCAGTGGAAAATACCACATAATTACATGTATTTACAATGCATAGTTGTCCACGGGGGTTAAATGCAGTAGCATTTAATTTATCAATAACAAGAATTATTAAAGAGAACGTCGTTTCTGGGTTATTAAAACCGCTTGAATAATTAACAACAGTCTCTATATATCCTCTGCCTTTAACCAGGGATAACTATGATAAATTTAGAAAGCGCAACTGCTCTGGGGGAAAATATTTCCCACAGTTTTGGGGCCGGCGGAAAATGATACGTTGTATCATGTAACATGACCCTTAGCCAAGAGTTCCCTCCATAGTTCTCGAGAACCCTGTGCTGCGGCCCTACTAGGTCGCGCCTCTTGACCCGTTTGATCTTCACCATTCTCTGAATCCGGAGTGGCTGCTAACTCAAGGGGTACTAGTTTATCAATAGTTTTTATACTGGTATGTCTCCTGCATTTTATTTTTACGAGTCTCAGCACCCCTTCAGAATCTGGGTGTGTAGAGATCACTTTAGCTAATGGCCACTGGGATCTTGGCTGTTCAGTCTTCACTAAGACCACATCTCCTATGTTAACAACTGATTTGTTGCTGGCAGCTTGAGCTCCATAAAACCTCTCGCATAGGCTCAAAAGATACTCTTCGCTCCAATGTCTATTCCAAGTATCCAGCACCCTTTTCAGACGTTGATATCCCTCCCGAAGATGTCCTAAATCATTATTTTCTATGTTAGGGTCATCAAGTTCTTCCTGGATATCCACACAAGGCATCGGATGGAGCTTCCTGCCATATAACATGTGAGCCGGTGTTAAAGCCTCTAGCGAGTCGCTAGTGTCATCTTGATAAGTCAGAGGTCTATTATTAACCCTGGCTTCAATTTCAGTTATTACTGTTCTTAAATCTTCTCTCGTGATCTTAGTTCTATGTAATGTTTTCCTCAGGCAGTTCTTGACAATACCAATCATTCTTTCGGTAAATCCATTTTGCCATGGAGCTCTTGGAGCTGTGAACTGCCAAATACAATTTCGGATTCCCAGCACCGACTTAACCTTTGGGTCGTTCATTATGTTCAACAGTAAAGGTGCTGCTCCAACGAAATTAGTTCCGTTGTCGCTTATTAACTTCCCAGGACAAGACCTTCTAGCAGCAAATCTGCGAAAGACATTGAGGAATGTCTCTGAGCTTAGGTCTTCCGCTAATTCTAGATGGACTGTCCTTGTGTAGGCACAAGTAAATAAACAAATGTAAACTTTATGGGGAGTTTCCTCACCTGTAACAGTTATAGCCCCTGTGTAGTCCACTCCTGTTATATGGAAGGGCCGACTTATGTTCACCCTATCCTTCGGTAGGGCTGGTGGTCCTGGGTAGATATAAGGTCGCTGCTCATACCTCCTACAAATGTTGCAGTTTTTGAGATATTTTTTAATAACCTGTCTACCCTTAGGAATCCAGTACCTTTCCCGAATTTGGGCTAAGGTCTGCGGTACACCTCCATGAAGAGTGGAATCATGGGCTTCCTTTATAATAAGTTGTACTAAGCATCCACTCTTAGGTAATAAAATGGGATGTTTGGTTTGGACGGGTAAGTCAGCCTTTACCAATCGGCCTCGACATCTTATCAGACCTTTTCCGTCTAAGAACAAGCCTAAATTCTTCATCAGCTTATTCCTTTTTCCAGTGTCTTGGCCTAAAAGTTTATATATTTCCCCGTAAGAATTTCTTTGTACTCTTTTCAGCCAGTATTCTAAGGGATCTAATTTCTGAAACCCCACCTTCTTATTCAAAATTCAACAACCAATTTAGTAGTATTTAGAAGTTGTCTTATTGATGAAAATCGGCTGATGTCAATTACTTCTGGCTCAGGTACTATAGGATCCAAGTTCACTGCACTAATCTCAGCAATACTGTACTGTTTCTGTTCAGGCCAATCCTTAGTGAGTAACCATTTAGGACCTTTAAACCACAAATTATCTTTGATCAGTCTCCTTACGGTCGAACCTCTCTAGAGCAGATCAGCTGGATTCTGTTTGGAGGACACATGCATGAATTTAAATTTGGAAGACAGCTCTTTAATGGTCTTCACTCTATTACGGACGAAAGGAATTTTGCCGTCTTCCTTCCCTATCCAGTAAAGACAAATCTCACTGTCAGTCCATATGTAAATATCCTCAAACTGAATATCAAGAGTAATGGTTATATACCTGGCCAATTTAGTTCCTACTTCTATGGAAGCCAATTCCATTTGAGGTAGGGTTCTTTCTCTAATTGGCACAACTCTGGCTTTGGACATTATAATCTTACTATCCTCTCCTGTTGCGCAATAAGCTACTGCTCCATAGGCCCTTTGAGAAGCATCACAAAATATGTGTAAGTGCGACTTCTCATTACTGTTTATTTTCCTGGGAATACATATGCTTGATGTAGTTTCAAACTCCTTCCTAATCTGTTCCCATTGTTCTACATATGTCTCACCTAATTCAGTGTCCCAGTCTAACTTTTCTCGCCAAGCCTCCTGTACTAAACATTTGCCCCTAATAACTATATGACTGACAAATCCTAATGGGTCAAATAGCTTGGAAACCTGACTTAACAAGGACCTCTTGGTGAGAGTGACATCAGAGAACTTAATTGGTTTCAAACTTATTACATCAGCTGTTGTATCCCAGTTAAGACCTAACACATTTTGAATTTTGGGAATGTCAGAATCTGGATAGTCCTCTTGTATTTTATTCCTCAAAAGCGGTGAATTTGTATTCCAGCTCTGTAACGGCAAATTTGCCTTCCCACATTCGGAATTGGCTATTTCATAAGCCTTCATAGCTTCCGAGTCTGTATCAGCAACACCTTGCAAATTATCCATATAAAAAGCCTGCCCTATTTCTGGACATTTGGCATTTTCAAAATGATGCTTTAAAGTGTTGCAAAGTAGGAAAGGACTAGCACAAGAGCCAAAGAGCACCGATCGGAAACAGTAAGTTTTCAATGGACTATCCTCATTTTGAGGATCATGAGGCCAGAGGAATTTTGTAAATTTCCTATCCTCATCTCTCAGTCCTATTCTGAGAAAAGCCTTACTAATGTCCGCTGTGTAAGCGTAAGGTTTCTCTCTAAATCTTAGTAACACATTCCCTAACTTCTCTGTTAGTGTAGGTCCAGAGTATAGGCAATCGTTCAAGCTAGCTGATCCCTTGGACGCTTTACTACTACAGTTGAATACTATCCTTATGGGAGTAGTTACTGAATCCTTGCTTACAGCATGATGTGGTAAGTAGTGTCCTTCTTTGTGGTTAACAGGGTATTCTACCTCTTCTATAAATTTGTTCTTCAATTGATCCCTTATAATATTATCATATAGGGTCAGATGTTCTGGTTTATCTCTCAACTTTCTTAGAAGAGAATTTAACTGAGCTTTAGCTGCTTGGTAATTTGTTGGTAACTCTGAATGGTTTAGTTTCCATGGTAATCCTACCCAATACTGTCCATCCTTAAATTCCACAGACTGATTATACAGATCCAAAGGTATTTTATCTTCAGGGGTTGGTTCCCCAGAGTGTATACCTACACTGTCTAGGTCCCACAGTTTGTGTACAGGTTCAATATTTTCATCCAACAAGTCACTTATCTGAGTAGGTTCTAATTCTGCACCTATTCTAGCTACGATCAATGACTGTGTGGGGGTAACAAAGACTGAGTCTACTAGTTTGGCCTCTCCTTTAACTTGTTTTGGAAAAGGCAACTGACCCATAATAAGGTTACCTCCTGGACTCTTGAACAACTGTACCTTATTCCTTTTGAAAGTCCTATGTAGGAATCTTCCACAATAATCAGAACCAATTATCATTTTTATGGGACCCACAGTATCTGATTCAACACTCTGTTTAGCCAACTTTATCCCTGAGCTTTGCAAATGATCAGAGGTTTCCTTCAATCCCTTTATGTATATACTTGTCTCCATAGTATCAAGCACAGCTGCTGCTATACGGCATTTATATCTGCCTAATTGTATTACAGGTCTAACTAAATCAAAAGACTGAGTCTTCCTAGTTGTTAAGAATCCTGTAATGGCTAGATTTACCTTGCCGATAACTGGTAACTTTAATTTCTTCACAATGTCTGCAGAAATGAAGGTTTTCTGAGCACCCGTATCAAACAGGGTACATACTAATTGGTTTCTATTCTCAAACAATACTTTCACATCTGCTATTGGTACTGCAGCTGGCATTACTAATGGAGCATTCCCTTTTGCAATTGTCATATTGACGCTTGCAGGTTTAGGAACCTCAATTTTCATCCTAGGGCATAAAGCACTATGATGATGATGATCTTTTTTGCATTTAAAGCAAAGATTTAATTTAGTCTTACAGTCCGCGGCAGTATGTTCGGAGTTCATACAGATTATACAACACCCCAGTTCCTGAAGCTTCCCTACTCTAGAAGCATAATCAGGGTAGTGTTGACAAAATACACTGGAATGTTGCTCACCACAAAAGACACAAACTTTCCTGTCTTTTATCATGGAAGGTTTTATTTCCTTAATATCCTCAGCATATCTATTCCTTATCTTTAATACTTTATCCTCGGCCTTTGTGGAGCTAAGGAAAGTACCTATCTCTTCTTTAGGCACATACCTAGTCTTCTGTGACTTAACTTTCCCAATCAGTTGGTTAGTGGGTTTTTTCTTTACTTCAGTCTTCTGTTTGACCTCAGTAGTGTTTAAATTTCCTTGCAAATGTTTACAGAGTTGCATCAAGCCTTCCTCAATCTCTTCACAGGAGAAATTATCCTTCTGGTACCTACCATACAAGGCATCCTTGGTTTTCGGTGGTAGCTTTAAGGACACAATTCTTGAAAGCACCCAATCTGATGTCTTAACATCTTCGTAAGTACAGTACCTAAGGCCCTTAATTTACAACTTATTGCAATTCTAAATTTTTGCAAGGAATCAAAATCGTGCCTAGGCATGGGTAATTCTATTAGAGCCTTTACTAAATGATTTATAACTTGTTCCCTGTCTTCGTAATTTTGTCTAAGGATGGTCAAAGCCACCTCATAATTATTTTCTTCTACTGGTAATTCTTTTATCAGTTGATATGGTGTTCCTTTGACCTGTCCTAACAAATACGTAAGTTTGGTGACTTTAGGGAGATCTGTTCTATCGTGTACCAAATATTTGAACTGATCCCAGAAGGATTTCCAGTTCTGCTCTCCATCAAATTCCGGAAGCGTTATTTGTGGTAACACAGCTCTACTCTGCTGTGCCACAACTTGTGTTTCCGCGGCAGTGTCAGCTAATTCTGATTCTAGTGTCTTTACTATAGTTAAGTATTCCTCTAATTTGTCTTCAAACTTCGTAGTTTCTGACTCTAAGAGTTCCTTATTCTCAGCCTTTACTATAGCCGCTTCTAAAGTTAAGTAACTCTCTTCATACTTACTCCATCGATCTTTCAGAATATTTAGGAGACTATTTATTCTCTCCTTGGACAGAGGTATTTGGTCCAACGATTGGTTACAATCATTTATGGCTCTAGTTACCCATCCTTCCTTACTACTACAAGATCTTTGCAATAACGAAACAGACATGTTGACGGAGTTCTAATTTAATAATTTAATTATGAATTCCAACCACAATTTTACCTCAACTTAGTAATGATTTGATTATTTTAAATTTTGAAGAGGGTAGGGATTAAGTCCTCATTGTGCAAATTATCCCCTCTCCCAATTTCGTTATTCATTACAGCTCAGCTAATTATTTAATTTTGAGGAGTGTAGGGATTAGGTCTATAATTTCAACCTATTCCCCAGGGTTATTAAACCTCTAGGGTTTTATTTCATCCCCACACTCAATTGCCAAAACATCCATATTCCCCGAACTCAGATTAATTACCTCAATACTTCATAGGCCCACCCATAGCTTGTACAGCATAGAACTCTCCTTTCTTATGTTCTACATAATTTATAAATTTCTGCAGAACCGCTTCCCTGCCATGATGGTTCCAGTGTATACCATCATATTTCAACATTGCTTGGAAGGGCTTGGCATTAAAATGTATGAAATCCCTTTCCTTCCTGGCCCGTTGCAACTTTCGGTTTACAGCTCTGCTAATTAATTTATATGTTCCATAACAAACTGGAGAGCCATATGGCAGGTTCCTTGGCTCGAGGAGGGTTATGGCTACTGAGGATTTACAAGAGCCCTCTATGGCTCCTACCACTGCTAAAATATTCTCCACAACTTCATTGACCTCCACGTCCTCATGGGTATCATTTCCTCCAAGGAAAAGGACCATACGGTCATGCTCCCAGTCTAGTACGGCATTCAGCCTTTCATCTTCAGAGAAAAAGCTTGCCTTTCCCCCCGGAGCTCTATAGACACGTACGTCCACGTCTTCCACTTCAACCGAACGTGGTAGTAAACTGTGCCCCACAAAAGCAACTTTAAACACATTCAGCGCCTCGGCACACATCAGTTATCCTCACTCGGTCGGGGCACCAAAAATGTGAAAAATGTTGAGTAATTCTTGTAAACAAATCGGGGCCCTCTTTCTGGGCACCAAAATGTGGGAAATGTTTAATGTATCCAAGTCGGTATCCTTGCCGGGACACCGCTATGCAAGAATTTTCTCGGTACACAACTCGTAGTTCGTTACTCTTCCCTAAAGTTGTCTAAGTAAATCAAACAAGTCTCATAGAGTTAGGTGAAACGTAAATTAAATTTAACTCACCTACAATACTATCTTCTAATCTATCTCTTCGCTAATCCCCCCTTGAATTGGCCAATTTGTAAAGGTTACTTAGCTATATGAAGAGGGAGTGATCGTTAACCGATGACGATGAGGCTGCCTGGTATAGTTGCTTGGGCAAGCAAGCGTCCTTATGGTGTGTATATACAACTGTGCTAACTCCACGAGAGCTAGGAGCAGAGTGCGTGAACGTGGCAAGCCCCAACACTTCATCGAATTGTGGGTTGCCAACTCTTATTTAATTACAGTACTAAATACAGTTAAATTACATGATGATATGTACAGGGCAAATCTAACAAATTAATCTTAGTTCCACTTAAACTAAAGTTAGACCAAATATTCCCTTTAACTATGTAAATATCTTAATTCCACTTCTGTCTTAACAGGGGAATATTTCCCTGCTTGCCACGTCACCTATCGCGCAGACGCAGTTTAGGTCAGTGGAAAATACCACATAACTACATGTATTTACAATACATAGTTGTCCACGGGGGTTAAATGCAGTAGCATTTAATTCATCAATAACAAGAATTATTAAAGAGAACGTCGTTTCTGGGTTATTAAAACCGCTTGAATAATTAACAACAGTCTCTATATATTCTCTGCCTTTAACTAGGGATAACTATGATAAATTTAGAGAGCGCAACTGCTCTGGGGGAAAATATTTCCCACATCTTTATCACCTCTCTTTTTATGCTGTATTTTGCAATGTTCTCTTGCTGATGCTTCACACATATGATATATATTCATTTATGTCTATTTTCTGTTCCCCTGATATGCATTTATATAGCATAATCATGTCTCCTCCTCGTCTCCTGCAGCGTTGGTAAATTCAGTCTTCCCAGTCTTTCTCAGTAACTTAAATCCCTTAAGCTTGGTACCCATCTTGCAGTGGCCCGTTGTGCTTTTTCAATCTTATCTGTGTTTTTTGAGATGAGGATTCCAGACTACTGTGATGCATACTCCAGAGTTGGTCTGATGAATACCTTCCTCAGCATATCTTCATTTATATATGTGAATGCTATTCTCATATTAGCAAGCAGTGTATACATGTTTCGTACCATCTCACTGATGTGATCATCAGGAGATAGAGTGTTACTGATAATTACTCCTAGGTCCTTCTCCTTTTCTGATATGTGTAGGGTTGATCTCCCTAACTTATAATACCAATCTGGTCTTTTCTCACTTTTACCAAATTTTATTACATGACACTTATCCACATTAAATTCCATTTGCCATTTATTGCTCCATTCATGAAGCTTGTTCAATTCCTCTTGCAGCTCTTTGCAAGAATCTATGTTAGTAATTTTCTTTTGAATTTTTGCATCATCTGTAAACATATTTAGATAGCTTCCATTTCCAATATTACTATCTATGCCATTTATATATACTAAAAACATAACTGAGCCCTGTGGAACTCCGCTGGTCACTTCCCCCCATGATGAGTAATTCCCCCTTAATATTGTTCTCATTTCCCTTTTTCTGAGAAAATCCTGCATCCAACAGTGGAGATTGCCTTGGATACCTCCTTGATGGTACAGCTTCCATAAAAGTCTTTGGTGTGGTACTTTGTCAAATGCTTTCTTAAAATCTAAATAGATACTGTCCACCCATCCCTCTCTTTTCTGTACTGTTTCTCTAACTTTGTCATAATTGCTTAGAAGATTAGTACTGGTAACAAATGATTTTCCCTTCCTAAAACCGAACTGCCTCTCTTTTATCATACCATGTTCTAGATGTTTTACCCAAACTTCCCTTATCAGCTTTTCTAGTATCGTACAACACTGGTCAGTGATACTGGTCTGTAGCTGAGTAGTTCTCATTGTGTTCTCATTGTGTTAAATTTGACTAGTGTACAGGTATTTGTAGACCTCACAGGTGGTTAAGAGGGATGAGTAAAGGACTCATGAATGGAATGGAATGAAATGGAATGGAATAAAAAAAAAAAAAAAAAAAAAAGGAAAGCGAGCACCAAGCCACTCAATGACTAAGTTTCCCCCTGGGGAGGGGGGGGGATAGAATACCTCCTCAGTATCCCTGCTTGTCGTAAAAACCGTCTAAAAGGGGCGCTTTAATCTTCATCCTTCCTCTTTTCCCCTTCTGCTTCTTGTACTTTATCTGTCCCACCTCTCTGCCTTATATTTTCACTTTAATACCCACCCAACTCCTATTGTAGTGCCATATAGTCATTGAGTGGCTTGGTGCTCGCTTTCCTTTCTTTTTTTTTTTTTTTTTTTTATAATCCATTCCATTCAATGATTAAGTTATATGGCACTAACTTGGGTGGGTATTGAAAATATATGGCAGAGAGGTGGAACAGATAAAGTACAAGAAGCAGAGGGGGAAAAGGGGAAGGATTTTTAGTCGGCTTTTACGACAAGCAGGGATACTGAGGAAGTATTCTATCCCCCCCTCCCCGAGGGGAAAGGATTCGTGAGATAACCGTGACTGGGAGCTGGCTTAGTTCCCATTGATAGTACCCCTCTGGGGATGGGGCACAGAATACTTCCTCAGTATCCCTGCTTGTGGCAAAAGGGGCACTTTAATCTATCCTTCCTTTCTTCCCACTCTGCTCCTGTACTGTATCTGTCTTACCTCTCTGCCTTACATTTTCACTTTAATACCCACCAAACCCTCTTCCATTATAGTGCCATGTAGTTTTAGCTTAGTACTGGCGCTTATTATTCGCCTCCTCTTGTACTTCATGTGTCTTATCTCTCAGCCTTATATTTTCACTTTAATAACCACCCAACCCCCTTCCACCTCAGTGCCATATTTTCATTGGCTTGGTGCTAACTTTTGCTCCTTTTTTTTTTTTTTTTTTTGTATTACTGTATTCAATGCATTTCCACTGATAGTACAGTATATTATATCCTGTGCTACTGGACACGACAGGGTTTATGTTACTGCACATGTGTGCAGATTTAAATAAACGATTGGTATTAAAATATGCCAATCAGTGATGTGTAGTAATGTACCCAATGTCCTGAATAACCTAACTTAGGATTTTTTTTTTTTTTTTATAATTTCCCATAACTAGTATCTGAAGTGATCTCAGTGACGTAACTGAAAAGGGTTTTTACTTTATCATTATCCTTTGAATCAGTAGCAGTGCTGTAACAGTGTGAACAGGAAACTTCACTAAGCATACCCTACTGGAGTGCATACTGTTTTCATAGTGTTTGGAGTTAAAAGAACTTTTCCATAAATGAAATTTAGAGGCTAATTTTTATTTCACATTGACTGAACTTGAACTATACTGGACTAGCCTAACACTCTTAAGTGAGATTTCTCAAACCTAAAGGGAGATGTAAGATTTCTCAAAACTACAGGGATTGGATTGGATAATTGGAAAGAAAAGGAAAAGGAAAAGTTTGCACCAAGCCACTTATTGACTCTATGGCACTTAAAAGAGGTTGGGTGGGTATTAAAGTGAATATATAACGCAGAGAGGAAGCTATCCAAATATGTTTGCAGATGATGCAAAAATTCAAAAGAAAATTACTAACATAGATTCTTGCAAAGAGCTCCAAGAGGAACTGAACAAGCTTCATGAATGGAGCAATAAATGGCAAATGGAATTTAATGTGGATAAGTGTCATGTAATAAAATTTGGTAAAAGTGAGAAAAGACCAGATTGGTATTATAAGTTAGGGAGATCAACCCTACTGTACACATATCAGAAAAGGAGAAGGACCTAGGAGTAATTATCAGTAACACTCTATCTCCTGATGATCACATCAGTGAGATGGTACGAAACATGTATACACTGCTTGCTAATATGAGAATAGCATTCACATATATAAATGAAGATATGCTGAGGAAGGTATTCATCAGACCAACTCTGGAGTATGCATCACAGTAGTCTGGAATCCTCATCTCAAAAAACACAGATAAGATTGAAAAAGCACAACGGGCCACTACAAGATGGGTACCAAGCTTAAGGGATTTAAGTTACTGAGAAAGACTGGAAAGACTGAATTTACCAACGCTGCAGGAGACGAGGAGGAGACATGATTATGCTATATAAATGCATATCAGGGGAACAGAAAATAGACATAAATGAATATATATCATATGTGTTAAGCAACGTTGGGTCTGGTTAGTACTTGGATGGGTGACCGCCTGGGAACACCAGATGCTGTTGGCATCCCTACGTGTCAAGTGGGGTTGGTGGAGGATTAGTGCCCCTCCCTGTAAAACAATTAACTCTAAGCCCTTGACCACCCCGTTTGGGATACATGGCGTCTGGCAATGGATGGATGGATGGTGAAGCATCAGCAAGAGAACATTGCAAAATACAGCATAAAAAGATAGGTGATAAAGATATAAGGAAATTCAGTTTCCCTAATAGGACAATTGATCAGTGGAATGCACAACCTAATGGGGTAGTGTGTGCCAAAACTATTTATAATTTCAAGGATATGTATGATAAAAATGGCTTAATACACGGGACAGTACGAGTTTGACTCATTCCTGTAAAGATACAAAGCTAAGGCAATCCTCACGCCTAACAGATTAGATAACTCGTCCCCAGTTGATTAATTATGTTTATCCAACCTAACTCATTCATCTATCTATCTATCTATCTATATACCTAGGCTGCTTCCCCCAAGGAAAGGGAGGTAGCCGAGACAGGACGACACACTCTCCATTTACTCATCCATTTAAACACATTCATTCACATCTTAGCCCCAAAGGGGAGAACGGACAGATCCTCACCGCACCACACCGCACAAGGGTCAACTGCGCAATGCAATCAGTGACATCCGCAGCAGGGCCCGACAGCAGAACTGGTTTACCTCTGCCACATCATAACACCCATCCCCTTACCCGCACCTGACCTGACTAGCTGATCAGACCAAATGCGGGAGAATATCCCCTCAGGGCGGCGTCATTACTTATTTATTCACAATTTCTCTCCATTTATTTCTGTCACGCACAGCCACTCTTCCTTGCTCAACAGACATCCCTCTCGCATCCAGCGCTCTCTTCACACTGTCCATCCATCCTATTCGTGGTCTTCCTCTCAGCCTTACACCTTTCACATCAGATCTAGTTATCTTTTTCACCAATCGCTCAGTATCCATTCTCTCCATATGCCCAAACCATCGCAACACCCTCTGCTCAACTCTACCAGCCACCTCATTCATACCTTAGAAATTCGAATTTTTACTGCTTTCCACCTAACCTAATTTAATTTAAGGGTGGAAACTACCCGAGAAAGCTTTGAGACGAATGATACGAGAAGCCGGAATGACCATTTGCCGTTTGTAAACAAAGAGCGAGAGGCTCCGATCATGTTACCCCTACAGAGATCAGAGGACAAATGGCATATTTGTGGCGGCCTCTGGCAATCACTGCGCATGCGCCTTAGGGGGCGGACAGGGAGACAGATTTATTATAACGCTACACCGACACCGCATACAGCCACACACACCACCCTGCCGCACTCCAGCCTCCAGAGTTGCTAGATGTGTCTAACGATGCAACCCTTCACCGCACTGTCCTCGGTACGAGAGCAAGATAGTTGCCAGTTCGCGCTTAAAGATAGAGATATCTCGCCAGGCAGAGATGGAGAGAGAACGAAATCTACTCTGATTTCTGCTCTGCTTACTCACTACACAATTAGTCCCTTTGCACAGGAGAGTAAGATCTTTCTGTTTCACCTGCAGGATCACGAGCGGTTGCACCTTATCGTAACCCAGCATGGAACACCAAGTGTCGTTGCACCACTGGCACCAAAACTAGGTTTCGTCGCACCGCTGGCGCCAAAATATGTATCAGCAGCATAGGAATCTCGCCACTGTAACCGTTTCGGCTATGGTATTCCTCAACTAGTCATATATCAGCTTGGAACCCCACAGCTGATCACCAATTTATATCAGCTGAATCGTGACCTCACAGTTCCAAGCAAGATTATAGCGTTGCTCCTGGTTAAGTCACCTCCGGCTGACACTCCACCAAAACGTCTTCTCACACACTGGAGATGGTGGGAATCGGTGTAGAATCCTGCTGAAGGAATGTAGAGGTAGCGTTTGCAGAGTGAACTGAAATAGAGCAGATTAAATCTCTCTTTATTGGCCACATAAAGATATAACTGCGACACAGAGAGAGCTCAGAGTTGTACGTCCCTCTCGTTCTAGTGATACATGCTTTCTGCTGTTAGCCGCCTTCCCCCGCTGGGGAGTGGCACTGGAATCAGCATAAAATAGAGATGCCAAACCCCACAGACAACTGGGATTTATACATGAACTGAAGCATCATAACTACACCATGTACATTATACACCTCAATAAAGTAATATTGATTACATTAAAGTATACCAGCAAGGTAAATATTTCCCGAAAGACTTAACATACATACAATTCATATTTCTCTGTCGCCATCCCTTTCCTCTAGGTTATGATTAAAAGAAGATGTTAGAGTGCGCATCTTATCCCTAGCCACACCTTACAGTGAAATGGCGTTTGTTGGTTTATCATTCATACTACATTGCACATTGTTAATTATGAATAAACAACTTTATATGCAACATGTAACAATAGTATGGAACTATAACTAGTCTTGGAAACAATATTGGCACCAGAACAGCCTTTCGACCCATTAATTATATATATATATATATATATATATATATATATATATATATATATATATATATATATATATATATAAATATATATATATATATATATATATATATATATATATATATATATATAAAATGCATAGATAGATAGATAGATTGACTGATAGATAGATGCATACATACATACAGATACCCCCGGTGAACTTCCTTATTGTATAAATCTTAAAGCATTTCTCTAGGGAATATTTGGTCAAAGCCTCACATCTCTTTCTAGTTTCGTCTCTTTCTAGTTTCATTCGTCAGATATGCTCTTTAATTATGTTCAAGTTTAATTTTATATTTAACCATATATTTGACCCTTTTCACCCAAAATTTCCTCGCCTCCTCCTCTGATGATCCTCAGTTAGTATTAAAGTTCAAGTTTGATTCCAGCCAATAGTTTATCCATATTGTTGCTAACAACCAAACAGACACAGACAAACAAAGCCAACAATATCAGTGCGGAGATATGGAAATTACAGTACAGCTTGTGTGTGTATGTCTTACGACCGTGTAAAATATTGATATACTGATAAAATATTTGACACTTTAAATCAAATTATGTAGTTTAGTACCAAGGTGCACGTCATCATACTGGTTACTTGCACATGTTACTGTTGTTGGTCAGGAGCACGGTACGTCTCAAGCAAGACCAATAAGACTACTTATTGATCTTGCTCTGAAGGTCAGCACTGTCCAACCACACGGGTAACGGTCATCATTGAACATGTCAGTACCCAGCTGATGGATGAATTATCGATGAGTGATATCTCTGATGTGTCATTACAGAAAAATGATGCTTTGAAAATTTGACATGCCCTGTTATGGCCATTGCATCTGCTGTTTTCATGAAGACTAAACCCATACAAAATTCGTAACCCCCCCATTATCCACTTCTCTGTTGAAAATATCTATAATTTTCCGTCCATTATTTCAAAATTTAAGGGCAAGAAAAGTAGCTATATGTTTTGTGGACACTACACATCACTGGACACGAGTCTTCCCACTCCTCACACATACTCCCTTTCTCATCCTGGTCCTAGTTCGGTATCCCAAGTTTATACCTCGGTCTTTCTTGTAATTACTAACGTAATTTGTTAGCAAGATGATTAATGGGAGCCATATGGTAATGACATAAATAGAATCACAGCCGTTCTATGAAAAATGTCTTTTATCTTAAAACATCGATTGAACATTTAAATACGCAGCTCACATGCCATGATTTAAGGTCACACAGCATACCCAGTGCAGGAAATGAAGAAAGACTAAAATAATGACACATGGGATGGAACTTTGATTTATATAATGATAGCATTTCATTTCACGCACATATAAATCTCATACTGGTATTAATTATATGGATGACGTTGGTTGGTCAGTGGGGTGTGCCAGCTGAAGTAGATGGGAATGGTAGTGCTTTGGTGGACATCTGTGCTGGTAAGGGGTTGGCAATAGCCAACACCTACTTTCGTCATAAGATGATCCACCGGTATACATGGAGAGTAATGAGGAGGATGGATGGTGAACTTGTTGAACGAAAGGCAATGATAGACTACGTGTGTGTGGATGAGCGAATGAGAAGACAAGTGTTGGATGCAAGGGTGTGGAGAGGGTGGGGGAATGGAGTCTCGGACCATCACTTAGTGATGGCCAAGGTAGAGCTGCAAAGAAAGTGGTTGAGGAGACGAAGGGGAAGACAGGAGGAAGCAGCTCCTGTGAGAAGAGTGGAGAAATTGCAAGACAGTGAGAAAATGACAGAGTATAAGAGCATAGTGGAAGAAAGATTGGGAAGGTATAAGCCAGAGCAGATGGAAGGGGTGGAAGACGTATGTAAGATATTCACGGAAGAGATAAGCGCAGCGTGTGAGGCGGTTTGTGGAGTGAGGAGGAGATGCAAGGGTGTGCAAGGGACAGCATGGTGGAATGATGAGGTGAAACGAGCTGTGGAACAAAAGAAGAAGGCATATGGTGAATGGTTGGCGAGTAGAGGTAGGGGAGAAGATGAGAAAGAGAAGAAAGAGGTATATGTGAGCAGGAGAAGGGAGGTTAAGAGACTGGTGAAGGAGAGTAAGAAGAAAGTGGATGAAGAGTTTGGGAGGAATCTGAGTGTGAAATGGAGGGAGAGTAAGAAATTGTTTTGGAAGGAGGTAAAGAAAGTAAGGCAGTGTGAAAGGGGAAATAGTAGGGGAGTGAAAGATAGGAATAATAGATTGTTGGTGGAGAAGAGAGAGAAATTGAGGAGATGGAAGGAGCACTTTGAGGATTTGTTGAATGTAGAGAGTGAGAGCAGTGTGTGAGTATAAGTGGTTGGGGAATGGCTGGGAGAAGAAGAGATGAGAGGAGGGAGGAAGAGATCAGTAGGTCGGAAGTAGTGGAAGCGATGAAGAAGATTAAGCTGGAAAAGGCCCCAGGAATTGATGGAGTGTGTGGTGAAATGCTTAGGTATGGGGGTGAGATTGTTGTGGAGTGGATCTGGAAGTTGTGTAGATTGGCTTGGGAAGAGGGAAGGGTTCCAGAGGACTGGAAATCAGGTATAATTGTTCCTCTGTACAAAGGAAAAGGGGAGAGAGAAATATGTGGTAACCATAGGGGTATTTGCCTTCTTAGTGTGACTGGTAAAATATATGGTAGAATACTCATTGATAGGGTTAGGCATATGACAGAGGAGCTAGTTGGAGAAGAACAAGGGGGATTTAGGAAGGGAAAAGGGTGTGTAGATCAGATATTTGTTCTAAGATGTTTAGTGGAGAAGTATCTAGAGAAGGGAAGGAAAGTGTATGCTGCCTTCATGGACTTGGAGAAAGCTTATGACAGAATAGATAGGCAAGGTATGTGGAAGGTATTAAGAATATATGGAGTGGAGGAAATTGTTGAGTGCTGTGAAGAGTATGTACGAGGGAGCTAGGGCTACGGTGCGAGTGGATGGTGAGCTGAGTGAGTTCTTTGATCTCAATGTGGGACTGAAACAGGGGTGTGTGATGTCTCCATGGCTGTTTAATATATATATGGATGGGGTTGTAAAGGAGGTGCAAGGTAGGGCAGTGGATGTGGGGGTGGCCCTAATGAATGAGGGTGAGATTTGGAAGCTTCCGGTGTTGCTATTTGCTGATGATACAGTATTGTTGAGTGAAGATGAATGGGAGTTGCAAGGTTTGGTGAATGAATTTGGGACAGTGTGTAGGAGGAGGAAGCTGAAAGTTAATGTAAACAAAAGTAAAGTTATGGTGTTTGAGAGGAATGAAGTCACAGAGTGTGCAGTGAGGTTAGATGGTGAGCATGTGGAGAATGTGAGTGCATTCAAGTACTTGGGTAGTGTGATGAGTAAGGATGGAACTTTGGGGGATGAAGTACGTGAAAGGGTACAGCAGGGAAGAAAGGTTGTTGGTACACTGAAAGCAGTGATGAGAAATAGGGAGGTGAGTATGGAAGTTAAGAAGTCACTGCATGATGGTATTGTGATCCCTACCCTGACGTATGGAAGCGAGGCGTGGACCTTGCAAGAGGGGAACAAGTCAAGAGTGAGAGCAGTGGAAATGAGTTACTTGAGAGGAGCATGTGGAGTGACGTGGAGGGACAGGTTGACGAATGAAGAAGTGAAGGAACGTTGTGGGGTAGATGTGGATGTGGTTGAAAAGATTAGGAGAAATACACTGAGGTGGTTTGGACATGTGGAGAGAATGGAGAATGAAAGACTGACTAAGAGGGTGTATGTAGGTGAGGTGGAGGGAGGGAGAGGGAGGGGTAGACCGAGGATGAGGTGGAGGGATGGAGTTGAGAGGTATATGAGGGAGGGGGGGGTGAGTTGGGGGGAGGGGAGTCAAATGGTGGGTGACAGAGTGACTTGGAGGCGTTTTGTCTGTGGCCACCCTTTGCGGGATTAGGGCGTCGGGCTATAGATAAATAGATAGATAGACGTTGAATGAAGGCACGTAAAGACCTGCAATATTGGTTGGATGATTTGCCTACAGTCAGTGAGTCAAAAATCAAGATAAGTTTTATATGCCTGAACTAATTAGTCGAGAATTTATTCACCAAATATCACTCCAGCCTCTGCTTATATTAACTAACTCCCTTTGAAAATTATCCAGCTAGGCAGTTTGACAAATGCCGCATAATGGCAGGTACATGAACGAACACGTTGCCTCTATGACGGAGCAGGATGTGAGGAAGGGCAGGATAGGAAGAGTGAGTACTTGTTAGATGGGGAGGGCGGATTTATTGGAACTGTGAGTGGGGGTAAGAAAAGTGCAGCTGAGTGTTGGATGAGACAAATGGACTAGGAGAGTATTATGCTAGAGCGGAAGGGTTGAATTTGCACGAAATTAATGGGTGGGAAGGAGGACAGGGAAAAATAAACTGCATATGGAGACTGTAAATCTGAATGTATTATGTTGAAGTGTAGATCCCAGTACTGCGAACATACAAATTTCACCTCAGCTATGGTTTTCAAAGTTGTCAGGTATCATTGCAATACCTGCCAGAGTCTAGTGTTGGGCAAGAATGCCTAAGATTATCACTGTAAGGGTGACTAGGCTATATGAATATAAACTCACGGTTTATTGTGCTTTCTCATTACGGCTTATATATTGGCTCAAGATTTTCATACGTCAGAGCTTGTAATCTTCATTTTCTCTGACCCTTTTCTCTCCTACCCAACTAGTTTACTATGCCGTGCAATTTTGGTGTCCGTACTAACGATATCAATTCGTTAGAAAATATACAGAGAAGAACGATAAAAATGATACTGTACATGATGTTCGAAGCCTGTCATATGAATGCAGACTAAAAAGACGAAATCTGCACTCACTAGAGAGGCGTCTAGTGAGTGGAGACTTAACTGAGGTGTTTATGTGGCTGAAGGGATTAAGTATGGGATGTATTAGCAAGGTACTCAAAGTGAGCATAGAGGAAAGAACTATGAAGGAATGGTTTCGAACTAGATAAATTCCGTTTTAACAACGAAACAGGTAGAAGGTGGCTTGGCAGCAGAGTAGTAGACGAACGGAATAAGCTACCTATTATAGTAATGTAGTTGCTGCCACTTCCAATGAGTTTCAAGCATAGGCTAGATAAACATATGACAAATAAGGGGTGAGTATAAAAAAATCCTTATAACCAGTACTAATTCATCCTTTTTTCTTTTCAGGTTACACTATGATGGTCTTTTCTCCTTTCACACTTTCCCATAAAATGCCCATGCCAGTTTTTCTATTCTGCGTGATGTTCCTTCTGACTTTTTCCTGCCGGCTTCGGCTGGAGGGTTTGAAGGGCGGGGAAGAGCCTTCTTTACTCTCCTTGTCTCATTCTAGTAGTTCAGTTACTCTTTTATAGGAGTTGCTTAGCATGGGCCAACTGGCCTGCTGCAGTTATCCTCTCTTATGTTCTTATGTACTTATTGTCGTAATAGATCATTTACATGATCGTAAGTTAAAGTAGTTCAGGAAATTGTTAATATTGTTTTCAGTCATGCTAATATATACAAAAAAATTAGAAAGTAGCCTACTCATCCTATTAATATGTTGAAAAGTAGGCTATCAAATTCGAAAGTGAAATCGTGCCTCACGTATTTAGTGGATACGCACTTAGCAGCCAGAGTACGCATGTAGGCGGGGTTTGGGTTTCGCAAGCCGTGACGTAGTGGGTAGTACTCGAGTGGCCAGATGTCACCGTCTCTCTCTCTCTCTCTCTCTCCACTGTTGAATATTTTTCCACTGCTCGTCTTTTTTCCCATTACCAAGACCTTTTTTCACACTCCTACTGCTCGTTGTTGCTGTCATCATGGCTGTAATGAAGCGGTTAATAATCACGAATAACCGTAAAATTATTGTTCTTGACAGGAGATCGTCATTAAGGAATACATTTTTACAATTAAGTGATGTGTTTAGAGAGAGAGAGAGAGAGAGAGATTTTAGGGGTGGGGGGGAAGAGGAAGAATGAATCACTGCCATCAGTTGCCAGTTAGGTATATTGTTTCGTGAATTTGGTGTGTGTGAAATGCCCAAGTTCTTCTACCTCTCCGTTAAGTACTTGAGAACATAAGAAGGGAAGATAACAACATATCTGCCAGCTCATTTTAACATGACAAAATTAACGTTTATTGTGTTGAAACATTATGATGGAAACATTGGAAGGAATATGAGTGAGGTCAAGGCCATGCTTTACTTAATCTCTCTCTCTCTCTCTCTCTCTCTCTCTCTCTCTTTCCCAAATTAAAATGGATAGCACGAATACATGTAATAATAAGAATGATAATAATAGTAGCAGTAATAAAACAATAATAATCACAATAATAATAATAATAATAATAATAATAATAATAATAATAATACTGAGTTTGAACTACAGTAATATTAACTATAGTAATAATAATATTAATAAGCACCATCAGCACCAATGTGAAAATAGTAAATTATTTTAAAGGTATGGTTAAGGCCAAAATTTACTCTCTCTCTCTCTCTCTCTCTCTCTCTCTCTCTCTCTCTCAAATTAAATGGGTAGTACGAAAACATGTAATAATGATAAAAAATTATGAAATAATAGTAATAATAATCATCATCATCTTTATTAGTGGTAGGTGGTGGCGACCATCATCCACTCACTTGATGTAGTGCTGCCTACTTCTTCCGTAGCCTTTATCATTCTTTTTCTGTGCCTGCCCTCCTCTCTTCCTATTTCTCCCATCTTTCCTGTCACTGCTTAATGCTTTTCTTTCCGTTACAGGTGGCTTTACATTGAGTGACAAGCCAAATGGTTTCCTGTAAGCCAAGAAACTATTTACAACGCTGGGTGGTAACCATATAACCAAACCATACGTGCTCCCTAAGTGTCAAGTGGGTTTGTGGAGGGTTAGTGCCCCTCCCTGTAAAACAAGTCAAATGGGCACCCCGTACGGGATTATGGCGTCTGGCAATAGATAGATAGATAGATCATCATTATAATGAGTTTAAACTACAGTAATAATAACTATAGTAATAATAATATTAATAACCACCATCAGCACCAATGTGAAAATAGTAAATTATTTTAGAGGTATGGATAAGGCCATAATTTACCCTTCTCTCTCTCTCTCTCTCAGACCAAAAAGCTTTCAGTCTATCGTCTCCATGTTTTTTATTATTATTATTATTATTATATAAACATTCTGTGCCTGTTATGATAGGTAAATGAAGCATTGGTACGGCCCCTGGTCTGAATCTTATTTGATCTGAAGGTATTGGTAGTCCTAGTAACTCATATTTAAGACTTCTTTCGTATGCTGTAGCTTCAAAATGGCGGTTGCATATATACGAAGTGGCAGGACTCATATCATATCGTCGTTTGCATACATTAATCCATTTGCGCCTGTTCTTCATCTTAGAGAAATGTATCAAAAGTAATATTGCCAGCCTTTACATATATGGAGTGGCAGCCAGAGACTGCACAAGTATTGGGCATTCTGCATTAACAGACGTCGCGCCAGAAAACAGGGTTCCTACTGATAGGTACTCTGTCCCTGACATCCCTAGACTTCCCTCTGCCCTCTCTGCTGACTCGTACAACCCAAGGATAAGAGAGAGAAAAAAAAGGATAGTCCACTGAAACGACATAAATTAAGCTCCGCCCAAAATTCATGACGTCACGAGCTAGGCTCTCGTCATCTGGTGAGTGGCGCGCATCACTCACCAGATGGGCCTATCAATCATATCCCTTTTATTTGCCATAAACCAATCACTCCAAAAGCTATTCTCATTGCTATAATATATTGTACCTTGCCTCTCTAATTGCATTTATTTTCTCACTGCATTCCTGCTCAACCACTCCTTTGTTCATCCATCACCAGATATTCTCCCTTATCACTCTCATCCATAAAACTTAGTTCAATATCCTTTCCAGTCATGCATGCTACTTCCACTAAAATGCTGATCGTTTTCAGTCTTATCGAGTAGACATACAGAAAACGTTAGTACATAACCAAGGAGATTAAAGACAAATTAATATTTTATGCTTTATAACATAGCCAGGTAGGTCACAGACAATCAAATTAATATTTAATTATTTAATTTATAATTTTCCATATATCATATTAGTCTCACCGAACAGTATTAGTGAACATGAACATTGTATAGGTTAGATTATTGTTTCACGAGAGAGAGAGAGAGAGAGAGAGAGAGAGAGAGAGAGAGAGAGAGAGAGTGGTGAAAAAAAAAAAAAAAAAAAACTGACAATAAGAAGGTGGAGGGTGGAAGCGAGGGAAGAGGAAGGGAAGCAGGAAAGAAGAGAACAGGGACATGCCAAAAGGAATGGGAAAAGACATGAATAAAGTTGAGAAAGGGAGAGAAATACAAAAACACAAAAAATATAGATAGTGAAAATGAAGGGATGGGAAGCAGGGGAAAAGGATTAGGAAAGTAGAGGGAGGGAGGGAAGGATAAAGGTAAGGAAGAAAGTGGAAGGAGGGAGATGTGGGACGAAGTGGAGTGTGGAATGAAATGGTGAGAGGTATGGGAGACAAAGAGATGAAGGTAAGAGGGAAGTAACACTTGGGAGAAAAAGGGGAGGAAGTGGAGTGGTGATAGGTTAGGGAGGGAAGGAGACAGGTGAGAGAGTGAGGTTGATGAGAAAGAGAGGAGAGAGGTAGGTTATGGAGGAAAGGAGAAAACTACTGAACTGTGAACAGCACTTACTGCATTAAAATGATGCAACTCAAGTTATACATTGTGCTCACTTACTAGGACACTCCAAACTTAAAATATTCTATCACATAATAACATTGTACAGTACAGAACATTGACAACATAACTTGCAATCGTCACATTATTACATATTAGTATACAGTATATTATATACGGTACATACATACATAAAATAATATACCTATGATACATTTTCTTCTCAAAACTGTTCATCCAAATTATTAAAACATCTGCCAAACTGAATAGACTATTTTGTCATTATTACTCTTAACTGCTTAACATAGTTAATTTACAATTTTCTTCATCTTTTTTCCAGCATTCTTACAATTAACACCCTTACATTCTTTAAGTGCACGATTAAGCTCCCTAATCCTAAAATATATTCTGCACCTAACAAAAAAAGTTGCTACCCCTTTTGGAATGTATGGAGGCAGTGTAACCATTTGCATAACATGCTCAACACTTCCTTTTCCCTCCTTCAGTGATATGCCATGGTACTTTCTGAATAGGTGTTCTAAAGTAAGGAAGAAACTTCGATGTTCAGGATTTATTTTTTTCAAACCACCTTTGTTTATAAATGCATCCCAAGAGCTGCAACTATCATCAGTTAATGAGGTTCCTAATTCTGGATATTTGAATTTGAATTTGTGTACTACAAAACCAAGGAAATGGTCAAATGCTTCTTTCTCGGGAAACGTAATATGCAACACCTCCTCACATTGCTCAACATGGGTTTCAAGTTCATCAGGTGTGGGACTAATCTCTGGAGTGAATACATATGATACAAGATTTCCATCACCATCTGCATTTTCTAACTCTTCTTTTGAAACTTCCTGTACACCACTTGCAATTAAGGGAGTAGATTCCACCTCTGCACAGTTTGTACTAGGTGAAATTACTGAAGTTTCTTTTCCCAGTAGGTAAATTTTCAAGCGATGTTGGAATGACAGTGGTGATGGGTGATCATAACATCTACCCATCTGGCGTATTACACTAAAAAAATGGTCCAGAACATCCTGATTTAACCTCCTTGTGAGTATATACCTTACATTAAACCTTTCAGAAAGGGAATCATACAGTGTCTCCAGTGACCTACATGAGAGTAAGATCCCTTTCTGAAATGGAAGAAACTTCCCTTTCACTCTTAAAGATTTTATGGTGGACAGTGTCAGAGAGTTTTTTCATTTGCTCATCACTCTTTTGGAAGGCATGTCTTTTTCCATTTAAGTCTCTCTTAATGCTGCTATTTAATATATCAAACCAGTCATTTATTACTTGAATAAATTCAGAGGTTGAAGACCAGTTACTGCTCTTGATGGTACCACACTGTCCAAAAAATGATATAGCTTTTGAAACAGTTTCTGATAGCAGCTGAACTGCAAACTTTACTCTTTGCCTCTGAGCTCCTTGTACTGAAATATGATGATTAGTAAGTTTGTGAGCTACTTTCAGATTTCCTGTATCTACCGTCATGAGATCTATGACTGGGTTGGTATTAACTATGACAGACTTATCTGGAGTATGAAAGCCACTATCTAAAAAATGATTTCTCACAAGCTTGATGAGGTGTGGAACATCGGCAAAAACATGAATCTTTCGGCTGGGATCAAATGGATTGGTGAATGAATTTTGATTTTCATTAATACCCATCTTATTCAAGAGGTAGCTATTTGAACCACCCATGTCACATACAGTAGCATGAACTTCATACCCACTTTCTTCTACTGCTCTAATAATTGTGTTCAATAATTCTTCAGTAATTCTGGTATCCAATTCATAAAATATGACCTGCTTCCAGCAGCCTAATAAGCCTCTCACCATGACAACTTGAACATAATTATGGGGTGACAGTACACTTTCCTCAGCTCTATTAAATTCCCAGGCCTTGGTAACTTTCATTTCATCAAAGGAGAGTATACACACTTTTTCTCCTGGAGACATAGTTTCACCTTTCCTCTTCATTAGTTTTAAAATATCTAGCAGGCCAGGTTGGAAACTGAGGCATTTAGTCCACCTTTTCAAATTTTAAACTGAAGGGTATGGTAATTTCAAATGTTCTCTAATATACTGATATCCCTTTGGACTTATAGCTCTTAAGGTAAGGGAAGATGTTATCATATCATATGACCACTTCCTAACAGGTTCATTGGTCAAAAAGTATTCAATTTGAGTATCTGTGAAATAAGGAGACAGTATATCTTTGAGAACAGATGATATTTCTTCATGCAAGGCAAGTGCACTTTTATTTTCCAAATTGGCTTTGCTAGCATTCAACTCATGTGAAGATACAATATCCTTATAATTATTATTACTGTTTCTTAAACCTTGCATTTCTAAAGCCATTTTATTCAACTCCTCTCTTAGTTTCTTGTTCTCTTCCTTTAGAATTTCAAGCTCTGTCTTAACTACTCCTAATTCACTCTCAAGTTCTGATTTCCATGGCATACAAACACAGCATGACCAGCAGATTTTCTGTGTAGACATACCATCACTTTGGGATTCAACTGTATCCTGTTCCATTGGCTGTAGCTGGGAAGGTTGTGCTGAATGATAATCTGCATGATCTCTCCCAAAGTTTTCTGATGTCTGCTCTTGAATAGAAACCTCTGCTTCCAATGGAACAACATCTGTAAAGCAATTGTCAAAAAAGAGAAAAAAAAAGTATATATAATATAAAATACTATCGAACTGTTTATTCCCTCCTTAGAGCTAGCTAACTAGATATGGGTATGAATACAATACTGCCTGTCTAATTTGCCCTGCAATCTATGATTGCAACTTAGGTAGGTCTAGATTGTGTTGTTTCCTGTTAAAATTTTTCGCTTATCACCCTCAAGTACATTCCCCACCCCCTGCTTCATTTCGATACTGATACAGTATTAAAAATAATGTATAGTTACCATTAATGCTGGTGTTCACACACTCTTGCAGAATCTGGCGCCTCTGCTTCCTCTCTGCTCTCCTCCTCCTGTCAGAAGCACTGGTACCTGAAAATAAGTATATCATCTTTTTAAGATAAAAATTCTGTTTGCTTCTCTTTCCCTATCTCTATCATAACCTACCAGGCTTGCATCACCTACGCAAGAGAGGTAGCCAAGACATGGTAAAACACACTTCTCATATCAGTCACACCATTATAAGGCGAAATAAAGTAAGCAAGTACAGTAAAAATACCAAAAAGATCATACTGAAAATACAGGGCTGGCATAAAAAGAAAGCAATGAAACTTATGGAACATATGAAAATCTTCCCCCCCAAAGTGCCCAACTGAAGATCCTCCCCCCCCCCCCACCAAAATTTTATGTAAATAAACTACATAAGGATTAAATAATAAAACATTATTCCTAACCTAACCTAAACTAACCTTACCTAACCTACCCTACCCTAACCTAAGACAACCTCACCTAGGGTTAGGTTAGGTCGGGTTAGGTTAGGTAACCTAACCTTACCTAACCTACCCTACCCTAACCTAAGCCAACCTCACCTAGGGTTAGGTTAGGTCGGGTTAGGTTAGGTTAGGATGAACTGAAGGTTTTCCCATACAAGCAAGATCATATGAAGATCCTCCACCCCAGACTAGATCATATGAAGATCCTCCACCCCAAACCTACTTGAGGGGGAGGATCTTCATATGATCCAAACTTATTTTTGTATGTTTATATTTTCAGTCCTTAAAAGTACCAAAATTTGCATAAAGTGTAGTTGTATATTGACAAATGAAGTCCAGGCATATAAAATAATCCTTTTGAAATCAAACATGCATTTCTTTTTAATCACTAGCTAGACTTCCAACAGGAAGATTTTGGATGTGTGCTCCCACTCTTACTATTTTTGCAGTAATTATTTGGTAACAGTAGTGCATTTGGAGGATGCTTCTTCATCCCACTCATATGCCTATTTTCTCCCACTACCACCAAGTAGGTCTTACTACAAGGGAAATTGGAGAAACAATTCCCAGCATAGCAAAAGTTAGGTCCAACCTGTTCAATTCTCATACTAACATGTACAGTAAAAGACTTTAAATGCTTTGTTCAGCAGTCTCTTATCACTCAACACATTTTACTGTTAATACTGCATTAGGTGAAAAGGCAACCAATCAATATCCTACATTTTACTGTTAATGCTAAGTTAAGTAGCCTATAGGTGTTACCCGAGTGCAAGTTAAATATTACATACCTACATCTGAACTTCGTTGTGTTGGAAGTTCAACACTTGGAACAGCCCATGGGTGGAGTGGTCTGCATTTTTTTGGAGAAACATTTGCCTCTTCTTTCCGTAGTAAATACTCAAGTCTGTAATCAGTGTCCTTAAAATGGCGCGAGCACATGCGTGCAAAGTTTACGTTTATCTTATCTTTCCGTCTACATGCTCTTATCCACTTTTCACATGTTTCTTTCTAGGAAACCTGAAGTACTTAATGCGTTGGTCTGTATGTTTTTGGGCATCGCTTGAGCAGCCATAAACAGCACAAATCACCATTGTTCTGCACAAAGTTCGAGGCAACGTACTTGCTCACCAGATGAGTAATGTTTACTGGTGTGACGTCATTGCGGGAAAAACAAATGCTTCGCGGACCATCCTTTTTTTTCTCTTATCCTTGGTACAACCCTCAATCTTCCCTTTCTGTGACGTCACGCCACTTTAGACCCGCCTCCTGCGCCAACCTGTACCAATTTAGCACGCTGGCGCGCTGACCTCTTGGTTTTATGGGCCTTGACGCAACCAGGGTTAAGAGAGTACTCTCTTAACCCTGGACGCAACCATCCCACAACCCATGGAGCGATCTTGTGGGGTGGTGGGTGCAACGCAGCCATGACAGTAATGGCTGTGTGGCCCACCACGACTAAACCAACAGTACTTCTATTATAATGTTTGTGTGTGTGTGTGTGTGTGTGTGTGTGTGTGTGTGTGTGTGTGTGTTATCTTTCCTGTTGTTTTTGTGTTATGTCCTGTCTCGCCATTCTCTGCCCCTCACTTTCCTTTCCTTTTTGTGGTCTCACTGCTGAACCCTCCCCTTCCCTTCATCGGTTCGTCTTCCCCCCACCCCCAATCTCTTCTTTCTTCCCACCATCCCTTCCTTTCCTGACATGCCAACCTCAACCCAACCTTCCGTTTACTTTCCCTCCCTCAATAGCTTCCTTACTCTTACAGGCAGGGAGGGAGTGATGGTCAGGGGAGGCGAGACATGGCCACACCGTGACCTTGGGAGAGAGAGAGAGAGAGAGAGAGAGAGAGAGAGAGAGAGAGAGAGAGAAAGGACAATGAATATGATTATCGAGGTCCATGCTGCAAATCAATATCTTACCTACTTCATAGAGTTGATAACCCTATCGAAAGAGAGAGAGAGAGAGAGAGAGAGAGAGAGAGATTATATTGTTTATCGTGGATATCGTACAGAGTATAAAAAAGAGGGTGAGAGCACTGAGTCAGGGCAAGACACGATTTGATTCAGAATTTCAGTCTGAAATGTGTGTGTGTGTGTGTGTGTGTGTGTGTGTGTGTGTGTGTGTGTGTGTGCCTGTCACCCCACCAGCCAATCATAGTGGACTGTAGGTGAAGCGATTTTGACGTCAAATCCCAGAGGCGGAGCACTTACCTTCAAACCAGCTTGGACCGAGTGTACCTCACATCACCTCTCCCCTCCCGACCCTCACCTACCTAAACTTATCCAACCTACCCCTCTCACCTACTCACCTACGTACCAGCTTTCTTATATACCTATACATACATACATGCATACATACACGCATGCATGCGTGCATACATACATATTTGCATATTTACTTACCTTTTTCCCAGCGTTAAGTAATGTAATTAGATGCTTCTTCCACTGAGAGCATCAAAAATAGGCTGTATAGGCATATGATTGTTAAGAATAAGGACTGTAACTTGTAGCAGCTACTAAGTCAGTATATGTTTTCCTTTCGTCTTTAATATAAAATTTCCACTTTCCCCATTAAACATGGTATTCCTTCTATCTTCCCATTCCCACTACTTTCGGCTGGAGGATTTTGTGGTGGTGTAGATCCCCACTCTTTTTATCATTACTCTCCAATATGTGTGTCCAGTCAAGCTCTTACTGGAGCAGTCGTGCATCGGCCGTCCGACCGCACTTTTACTATAGTCTCACCAATCTAAAACCAAGGTTTGGGTGGGGTCTGGCGCTGGGTGCAGCCATGCCATACTTCCTAAACGAGCGATGAGTAGATTCTGTTATATATGTAATAGGCATCACAGATAGGTACACACATACAGTACTAATACAATATAAACGTAAGTATTCTAGCATATCAAAGGAAGGTAAATTTGTAATGCATATGGCTCTTGTACATCAATAAAGAAACGTGGCATACATATTTTACAGTGGTGCTGAAAAAAATGTAGTTACTTTTACCAACTTTCACGGTTTCTAAGTTGGGTAAGTAATGTAACAATTATGTAACCTTGGTTTTAGATTGGTGAGACTATATGACCTGACCACATCTGTATCCGCACCTGTCACCAAAGCTCTCTCTCTGTCTCTGTCTGTCTGTCTGTCTGTCTCTCTTACACACACACACACACACACACACACACACACACACACACAGCTAAGGGAAGGAGGGAGAAGAGAGACGTGGTCAGAGAAACGGATAAACTTGACCTGAGGTATGGCTCAGATCAAATACTGATTGCATCGGCCAACAACAATCATAAATTTTCTATGGGTATTAGGCTCTTGCAATCTCTCATATAATCCATACAATACTGTATATTCATACTGTATGCAAACGGTCTTAGTAAGTTTTAGGAAGACAAAAAATGTGATGGGAAAAGATAAGGAAAAGGAAATGTATATGTGGTGGTGGAGGATAAGTTGGTGGTAATAGAACGGAAATAAAGGCAGCGTAGCAAGAGGGACACATTGGTAACGCTATAAGTTGTTGGTAGGTGATGTGAATAGCAGCAATAACAACTCATTAGACACTGCCGCACGAAAACAAGTGAGAAGATGGTAATAATAACTTAACTGAGTATTATATCAAAGTGTTTATACCGATTGGCATGTTTCTTTCTTGGTTTCCTTGTTTGAATACCGTAGTCTGTTCATTCCACAATCTGAAGCTTTCTGTAGTTAATTTTTTGTATGTTCTGTTACAACAAACCAAATATATATATAAATATATATATATATATATATATATATATATATATATATATATATATATATATATATATATACTGGATACTGCGAATAATCACTATATAACACGTGATTCATAGACATGCTGATATCCACAATGAAATGGAAACGCTAAATATCCCAAGCGCTTTTGTGTATTCACATCTTCAGGGGAGAGCAAAGTGGAGGTGGTTGCACTGGTTAGAACATAAGAACATAAGAAGAGAGGATAACTGCAGTAGGCCGGTTGGCCCATGCTAGGCAGCTCCTAGAAGAGTAACTGAACTGCTAGAATGAGATAAGGATAGCAAAGAAGAAGGCTCTCCCCCGCCCTCCAAACCCTCCAGCCGAAGCCGGCAGGAAAAAGTCAAAAAGAACACCACGCCGTATAGAAAAACTGGCGTGGACATTTTACAGGAAAGTGTGAAAGGAGAATAGAGACTATCACAGTGTAACCTGAAAAGGAAAAATTATGAATTAGTATTGGTTATAAGATTTTCTTTTTTCTATATCCACCCTTTATTAATCATATGCTTATCTAGCCTATGCTTGAAACTCTCAATGGAAGAGGCAGCAACTACTTTACTAGGTAGCTTATTCCATTCGTCTACTACTCTATTACCAAACCAATTTCTACCTATTTCCTTACTGAAACGGAATTTTTCTAGTTTGAAACCAATATTTCTAGTTCTATCCTGTATGCTCACTTTAAGTACCTTGCTGATATCTCCCTTATTTATACCCTTCATCCACTTAAACACCTCAATTAAGTCTCCCCTCACTCTACGCCTCTCTAGCGAATGCAGACTTAGTCTTTTCAGTCTGACTTCATATGACAGGTTCCGGACGTCATGTATCATTTTTGTCATTCTTCTCTGTACATTTTCTAACGAATTAATATCCATTCTATAGTAAGGACACCAAAACTGTACTGCGTAGTCTAAATGTGGCCTTACTAATGCTAGATAAAGTTTCAGTATTACTTTAGATGATCTATTGCTCACGCTTCTCGAAATAAATCCTAGCACCCTATTTGCTTTATTTCTCGCATTAATACACTGTTGGCTTGGTTCAATGTCGTTACTAATCATAACTCCTAGATCTCTCTCGCATTCCAATTTGCTAATTTCTTTGTTATCTAAGCTGCATTTAATATCTCCAATGGTCTTGCCTACGTTAAGTATTTAACATTTCTCAACGCTAAATTCTATTTGCCAAGTTTTAGACCATTTGGACAATGTATCGAGGTCTTTTTGTAAGTTATGGCAATCGTCAGTCGAGTTAATGATACGCCCTATTTTTGTATCGTCGGCAAATATGCTGATGCTACTATTGACTTTTAAGTCTAGATCATTTATATATATGATAAATAATAAGGGACCGAGTACCGAACCCTGTGGTACACCGCTAGTTACTAATCCCCAGTCCGACTTAGTTCCATTTATTAATACTCTCTGCTTTCGTCCTTTCAGCCAGGATTCTATCCATTTTAAGATATCGCCGTCTATACCGTGTGCTCGAACCTTTCTAACTAACCTTTCATGTGGGACCCTATCAAAAGCTTTACTAAAGTCCAGATAAATAACATCGTAAGCTACCGCCTCATAGACCTCCGAGTAGAATGACAAGAAGTTTGTGAGGCAGGATCGTCCTTGCCTGAATCCGTGCTGACTTTCGTTTATAAGATTAAATCTTTCTAAGTGTTCTCTAATCATATTTGCCAAAATTGACTCTAACATTTTTCCTACTATTGACGTTAGACTTATCGGACGATAATTCGACGCAGCTGATTTATCACCCTTTTTAAAGATGGGCACTACGTTTGCGGTCTTCCACGCCTCGGGAACTTCTCCTGAACTTAAAGAGTCATTAAATAATGTTAAAAGTGGCTGACATAATTCTTCTTTGGTTTCTTTTATAATTTTTGCATATATATCGTCCGGACCTGGCGATTTTTGAAGTTTTAACTTATTAATTTCTTTGAATACGTCCTCCTTATTCTCATCGTAAATATTTGCTGCTTGAGGGACCAGGTCTAGATTTTCCTTGGTGAATACTGATATGAAATAATTATTTAGGATGGAGCACATTTCTTTATCTTCACTGGTAATGTCACCTGACTGTTCTCAGTGGTCCTATCCTATCTTTATTTTTCGTACGGTACATTTGATAAAAACCCTTGGGGTTTTCTTTTGATTCACTAGCAACCTTAATTTCATAACTTCTCTTTGCTTATCTCCTTCTTTACCTCTCTATTTAAAATCGTGTATCGGTTACATAAGTGTTCCTCTCCACGTTTTATTTTTCTATATATTCCTTTCCTTTGGCCTATGAGAGATTTTAATCTGTTGTTTAACCATCTTGGTTCTGAATTATTCGTTCTAAACGGTTTTGAAGGAATATAACTATCTTGGCCTCCGTGTATTATATTTATCAACTCGTTATACTTCTCACTGGTCGAACGTCTGCTTGGTACTGGAGCTGAGTTAATTCCCGTCACCTGGACTACATTCCTATCTACCACCTCCCCCCTCACAGACACCTGACGGACATTCCCACGTGTTTCCTGCCTCACACCTATGACCTGGGGTTCCCCACTGACCTGGCATTCCCTCAAAATGCTAATCTCCCTGTGGAATACCGTTCGAAAATAAGCTCTTAAGCTATCGAAATCTCCTAGACGAAAATTAGGGACGGTGGAGGTATTTTCAGTGGATCAAGCATCCCAAATAAATTTGAACTTAATTTCTTCATGATCGCTATTACCAAGTCGTCCACCAACCTCTATATCACTAATGATATTTTCTTTATTAGCTAAAACCAAATCTAGTATAGTATTACCTCTGGTGGGCTCCCTGATATACTGATAAAGAAAATTATCATGTACTACCTCTAGAAATTCCTCTGACTCTGCATCCCCTGTCTGATTTCTCCAATCTATCCTTGATAGATTAAGGTCCCCTTCAATTATTACTAAGCTGGACTGTGATGCTTTCCTAATTTCCTCTCAAAGGTATTTACTATCAGCTCTACTTAATTTAGGATATCTGTAAATTGCTCCTAAGACTACTTTCTCCCTATTGTTACTAATTTCTACCCAGACACTTTCTGTGTCCCTATTTACTTTAATGTCTGCTTTATTGTAACAGTTTAATGAATTCTTTACATAAATAGCTACCCCTCCCCCCTTTCTTCCCTGACGGTTTGACACAAAATTATTATAGCCTTTTATCTGATATTCTGCTAAAAATTCTCGTGTGTCCGTATTCATCCAAGTTTCACTAATAACGGCAATGTCTATTTTCTCTGTACAAATTAAAGCCCTCAGTTCATCCATTTTATTACGTAAACTCCGGCTGTTTGTGTAGTACACTTTCAGATTATTACTAGTAGTTATGCCTTTACCTTGGCATTTACTGTTATTAATTTTGTTACTAACTAGGAAACTCTTTACTTTACTAATATAACATTTTTTTGTGCTATCGCTTATCGCCCTTCTATCATAGCTTGTTCTATCATCTATCATCGCCTGCTCAATTTGAGGTGCCTGAGTGGATGTATCTACACTAATGGTTGAACTTTTGTTCTTAATTTTGCAAGTATTGATGCATCTATCCAAACATGGTAATAATGATTTCTGAGTGTAGTTGCTGCAACTTCCTGTAGACCTACTTCTCAACCTCGAAAAAATCCCTCCAACTCCCTATGTATCATTCCAGCTAAAACAGTAACTCCCTGCCTGCTAAGATGAGTCCCATCCCAACTATACAAGGCACTCCGTCCATAAAACCGGTCCCAGCTGTCTATGAAAGGTATTGCATTATCTTTGCAATACCTTTCAAGGCGGCAATTAAACCCCATTGCCCTGCTCAACCACTCTCTTCCACCCCGTCACCTGGGTAAAATACCAAGCACTACAGGGGTTCCTCCCCTCTCCCTAACCTTTTCTAACATCACCTTGTACCTTTGCCACAGTACCTCACTCTTACGGCTACTAATATCATTGCCTCCTACACTGAGGCACATAGTGGGTTTGTCACCTCTATCCTTTACGATATTTGAAATTTTTTCTATCACATTAGCCACCCTGGCCCCTGGAAGACACACCTGTTATTTTCAAACAGAGAGAGAAGGTGAGGGGGTAAATCCAGTATTTTTAGTTAAATAACAAAATAATTGATATTACATATAACTTATTTCTTTAAATATAAATTTATGGATAACAATGAATATATCGTACGGTAAGCACAGCTGAGGAATGTAGTAGTACACTTATAGTAAGTTCTAAGGATTGGCGTACTGTCACTGAACAGTACAAAACCTTACAAATTTGCATAGACACTGGGGAGCGATAAGAGAAGAATATTTTAAGAAGGATTAAGAGGGTGTGAGGAGGGGAAATGCCAAACATGGACCTACTGACCTACCTACGTTTCTCTCTCTCTCTCTCTCTCTCTCTCTCTCTCTCTCTCTCTCTCTGCATCAGGTAAATGATGTCTTTTTTTATTTTTTTAATGCATGATATATTAATCAACCAGAGTACTGCAGGAAGTCCCTTATTAAGAAATGAAAGAGAAAACAATAAACAGTGTAAGCTTTTTATTTACATTATAACTCAAAATAGTGATAAAGGAATGACAAAAATTTTGCCACTTACATGCTTAACTTTACTACAAAAATAGTCATGAATCTAAGATAAGTAAGAATTATGATAAGCACAATATTTATAATTACGTGATGCAAACTGCAGCCATCACTCGTATTATTATAACATCTGATAAAGTTAACCGATGGCTTAAAATACCAATAACATAAAGCAGCTTAAGGTCGTGAAGATACTTCAAATCCAAAACGTATAAGTTATGCCGGGCTTTTCAGGCTTATGAGTATCCCACCGCTTCAAATCCACTCTAAGATATTTAGCAAAAATTTTACTGTAACAAGCATAGTAAGATGCATAAATCTGAAATAACCATAAACCAACGATAATGTTTTAGCTCGCGATACAGGATATGCATAAGGCCTATGACATTAATCCATTTATGTTATGCTAATGAGTGAAGTGCTTGGGTCATGGAACATGAGAGAGAGAGAGAGAGAGAGAGAGAGAGAGAGAGAGAGCTGAAAGGATGAGGAATAGGAAGCAGGGAGGGTGGAAACCATAAACCTACATCATACTTTCCCTATGCATCCATAGTTTTTAGTCACCCTGTACAATGATCCATGGCAACAGAATAATGCCGTGGAAGCTACATTTATAAAGCAGATTTAAAGAGAAGTATAATAACCTACAGGAATTCGTACGTGAACCTGAAGGCGCTCGTAATTCACATTACCTAGCCCTGGCGTTTGAAACTGAGTAATTTGCAATTTAAACAGCAAGTATTACCAACCAAGAAAAAAAAAATCTGAGAACTGGAGAAACAAGTGTACGAGGAGTAGCCTATAACATAGGTGGTGTGTTGAACACAAATTTTTAAGAAGTATTGTAGATCATTGCACTACTCGAAATCCTACTTGAAGCATGGGTATAAAACAGAAATTTAGTATTGGAAAACTAATTCAAGCAATATTAAGGAATTTTGTATTTTGAGCAAGATCCAAGCATTATATATATACATATATATATATATATATATATATATATATATATATATATATATATATATATATATATATATATATATATATATATATAAGCAGATCTGTGAACAGAGTGCCCAGTCACTGAGAAGGTACAGCATGAGCATTGATGGATGGATAGGAGATACACCTTCTGACAGAAGAAAACTAACAGGGAACGAAAGACAATGGTCGTCCTTCTCAGAAGGTATGTGGAAAAAGATAACAATCATAAATGTTATTGAGCAGGGATGTGATCCTGAATACCACAACAGTACTGTGAACTGACAGAAACTGGCAATTCAGCTTTATAGATAATAATGGAACACTGTAAGAATTTTCTGCAGCTTATGGTGGGCTTAACAGAAAAAAAAAAAAAATGCTGAGATTTATAAAGAGGACTCTACAGAAAGACCATAATTGTCACCAGAAAATATTCCAATAAATTTTTCCAGGCCAATGAAAAGACCATTCACCCGATGTGACGAACTCCCGATATTCAGCGCACCGACGAGTCCAAAGCTGTGGCCATGAGCTTGGTTAAGCCAAAGTATTCAATCCATGTTGTCTATGCTACCAGCAAGTGACTGGTGCAGTACACATCTAGTGGTCGTGGTTAGATGCGGGTCGTAGTGCCGCTCTGACCTCCTGGACCTCGTTAACTGACACATCTGACCTAAGAGCGGCCGAGAGGGTGGCAGTGGCAGAGGTGGCGGTGAGGTTAGGTGGAACCAGGGACTGGGCTCTCAGGACGCCGCCGTGAGGTCGTAACTGCAGAAAGAAACTGATTATTAGTCCTTATCCAGTACAAGAAGAGAAGGTGTGAGTACCGGTATTTTCACAGATCGAAATACAAAATGAAAAATGTAACAATGATAGTATGTGAAGCAAGATTGTACTGAAAAACACATATTAAATTCATGAAAACTAATAAAAGAATAATTTAAGTAATACTGTAGACAGATTAGCAGCCAAAAATACAGTGACTGCATTATTAAAATATCCTTATAGGAGCATAAAATTGTATTAATACTTGTTAAAAGTACGTGCCAGGCGTTACAAATTATCGATATATAAAACTTCTTTCACCTTATGTCACACACACAAAAGATTTTGGTTGAGAACTTTCTTCAGTGATCTTTGTTACTCCTGCAGTACTGTATGAACAAGAAAGGAGAAGGCCAAGCGCTGAGTTTTTGCAGAGGACTGTATAATTGTTCAATACAGTACTGTATATTAGTTTTTATATCATGGTTACATCAAGGCATTCCCCTACACATTGTAAGTAAATCCATACTTATTCAGAGTCAAGCATTAAATAGACAGATTGACAGACAGACGAGTAATTAGACAGACAGACATACAGAAATACAAAAGAAAAAGTACTCAGTCTATTGGCCGAATATTTGACTTTGCTGTGACATTGACCTTTAGCATGTTATTCAAAAATACTAATTACTTCATTCTTGACTAACCCTTAACCCTTCCACCAAATGTGGTTGAAATGACGTAAAAACTGCATGAGCTGAGTTTGTCCAGTGACCTTGAAATGTGACCTTTCACTCTAACTTGACTTCTGACTGGTTGTTCTGAAAGTCGAATCTCTACATCTCTGCATATACCTAAACTCATCTAGTGTTTTGTCTACATAAAAAAAAAGTTGACCTTGCAATGTGATTATGGCTTTTGACCTGTTGTTCCCAGATACAGTAAGTCAACTCATGGGTAATTATTACCTCATCCATCAAGTCTGATCTCTTTGTTCATGCTTGACCCTTAACCCATCCACCCAGTATGGTTCAAATAAGATCGTAACTGTTTATGTCGACCTTCCCTTGTGACCTAAAAGTTCAGCCATTCCATGCGACATTGATCCATGACTAAACAATCTCAAAAATGAATTCTTTTATGTTTGCCTTATCCTCAACACTTCCACTCAGATTGATCCAAATCGGATAAAAACTGTTCAGGTTGACCTCTCCCTGCGACCTAGTGATAAGTTATCCTCGTTTCTTATGTGTATATTTTACTCTGTCCTCCCT
>NC_137063.1:21231034-21528534 GCF_032717465.1 Coenobita brevimanus | reverse complement strand
TCTCTCAAACATTTCTTCTTCCTTGTTTTATCTCTCCTTCCTTTCCCCTCTCTGTCAGTTTCTCTCCCTTTCTTCCCTCCATTTCCCTTCTTTTCTCCTGTCTCCGCCTCTAACCTACTTTCTCTCCGTTCTTCTCCCTAAAGACTGGCAAATGGAATTTAACGTGGAAACATGTAAAGCACTTAGCATGGGCAAGACCATCGCAGATACTAAACAGCTTATAGAAGAAACATTAATGAATCGGAATGTGAAAGAGATCTAAGAGTCATGGTGATTCAGGACAACAGTGTAGAGACTAAAAATGTGTGTTCATCTCTGGTATAAAATAAAGTAGGTTTTGAGCGGGTCATCTCCCGGTATGCTTGATTTTCTTGACCCGTGGCATCACGTGGACACCTGCCTGGGTCACGGAGCCAGGAGACCTGTGTTTGGAACAGCCCAGTGTGATGCACAGCCTTTTTTATTTCATGCACTTCATGAGGGTATAGTGCATCATTATGTGCAGTGTGTTAAGGTATTGTGGGAAGACATCCAATGGTCGTTTTCTGAGACGCTCTCGGCCTTGTCTGTGAAAGGCATTTCAGCTCGGAACATTATGCAAGAGATCTACAAAGCATTTGCTAAGGACACCGCCTCCAAATTAAAGAAATGAAAAAAAAAAAAAAAAAAAAAAAAAAAGCTAAAACCTGGATGAGTCCCGGTAAAATCTGGCCGCAAACCAACAAAAAGGAACGTAGTGAGTGAATTATGACAAAGTGAAATGTAACCGTCCATAATAAGATTAATCATTAGGGGATTAACGTTCAGTCATCAACATCGAATTTTCACGTATTATACTAACAGGATTTGCTTGTCTCAAGACAAACATTATCACCAAGAAACTATAGGGCGTTTGTATTAGGCTAAATGAATGACTGCGAGCTCAGCCATTTCAAACGTGCTTCTTGAACATTATAATTATATCATAAATATATTATAATTTAAAGTAAAACTCTTTATATAATTCATATGTTGATAGGATCATTCCGATGTGTAACGTGGTTAGTTAATACGAAAAATTTGAGTAACTGAAAAAAATTTTACTACTGACCTAAATTTGACAATAATATTGTAATCACATTAAAATTAACACAAACACCCTTCAATATGCCGATAGAAAAACTGAAATGCTTGGAAGTTACTGGGGTCAGAGAGAGAGAGAGAGAGAGAGAGAGAGAGAGAGAGAGAGAGAGAGAGAGAGAGAAGGAGAGAGACAGACAGACAGCTGGTTTTCCCCTGAGATTTTAGGATTGTAAATACCCTCGGATGAAATAGGTGCGGAGCCACCGCTTCCCCCCTTCCATCTCTGTCTCTGTCTGTCTGTCTGTCTGTCTCGTTTCACATGCACATTCATGTACATCAACACAAACGCAAACACATACTGGTACATAGGCACCCAGACACTTGTTCGAAAACACACACACACACACACACACACACACACACACACACACACACACACACAAAACGCAGGATATGACTGAAAAAGCACAAAGGGCCGCTACACGACGGGTACCAAGCTTAAAGGATATAACGCTCATATTCATAAACTTTTCCTTCCTTTTTAGATGCATGGGAAGAACATTAGAACATAAGAAGAAAGGATAACTGCAGTAGGCCGGTTGGCCCGTGGTAGGCAGCTCCTAGAAGAGTAATTGAACAACTAGAATGAGATAAGGACACCAAAGAAGAAGGCTATCCCCACACCCCCAAACCCTCCAGCCGAAGCCGGCAGGAAAAAGTCAGAAAGAACACAACGCAGCATAGAAAAACTGGCGTGGACATTTTATAGGAAAGTGTGAAAGGAGAACAGAGACTCTTACAGTGAAACCTGAAAGGGAAAAGAATTAGTATTGGTTATATATAAGATTTATTTTTTTTCTATACCCACCCCTTATTTGTCATATGCTTATCTATATCCTTGAAGCTCTTAATGGAAGGGGCAGCAACTACTTTTCGTCTACTACTCTACTACCAAACCATTTTCTACCTATTTCATTACTGAAACGGAATTTTTCTAGTTTGAAACCATTACTTCTAGTTCTATCCTGTATGCTCACTTTAATGGCTAACCTCTTATTTCATCCGGAACACCAATGTGTCACCACTGATCTGAAGTTAAAACAGGCAGCTGTGATAGAATTCCCAGAGCAGGAGGGGTGTGCTCCCACAGAGATTCACTGATGGTTTATGAAGGTGTATGATGTAAGTTTACGAGGAATCCATTTGGAACAAATTTTATAATATCCCAGTTCTCCATTGTTCAAATGGGCTGTTTCTGCATAAAGCCATCTCTTGTTTTGTGCCGAGCTGATTTGCACAAAACACTTTTTACATGATGAAATATAACAAACCCGGACCTCAAAAGTGTCGTAGCATATTTGACATGTGCAATACGTAAATTTCCCAACTGCATGCTCGCTTTGCGTCTCTCGCCCTCCATCTTGACTGCCACACAAGCGCACTCTGCATTTCCCTTCCCTCCACTTGGCTGCCATGCATGCATCCTTCAGGGGCTGGAGACACCTCATTCTCTCTCCCCTCAGTTTCAGAAACCCCATGTCCAACACCCAGGTACAGTCAGGGAAAGTTTCACATTACCCACCTCTCGAAGCACTGGTGTGAGACGGGTGAATGTGAGGTGGCAGCCAGACCTCATGTGTCTGGTAACTGTGAGTGTGAAGCAGGGGGAGGCAGGCGATTGGGGGCAGAGGAGGGTTTGGTGATAGGTTGGGAATCACGTGTAAGTCTGCAATGTATGACTTGGACGGTGTGTTTGAGTTAATTTAGTAAGGATAAATGACAATATATTAGTCTGATCAGCTAGTCAGGTCAGGTGCGGGTAAGGGGATGGGTCTGTTATGATGTGGCAGGGGTAAACCAGTTCTGCTGTCGGGCCCTGCTGCGGATGTCACTGATTGCATTGCCCAGTTGACCCTTGTGCGGTGTGGTGCGGTGAGGATCTGTCCGTTCTCCCCTTTGGGGCTAAGATGCAAATGAATGTGTTTGAATGGATGAGTAAATGGAGAGTGAGTCGTCCTGTCTCGGCTACCTCCCTTTCCTTGGGGGAAGCAGCCTAGGTATATAGATAGATAGATAGATAGATTAAATTTTAAAAAATATGTAATGTCTGTAGAGTTAATATGTTGTCAGGAAAGTTTTGAGGTTTGCTGGGTTTGGACAGAGGTTTGAATGCTTTCATTCCCTCTCGACTTTAACATGAGACGTTTTCCCAGGAGAAATTCGTAACGATTAAACAGATTTATATTTTGTGTTGAAAACAAAGCCACAATATAAAATATATTATGTAAATTCTTATAAATTTGCTTATTTATCCTGTCATCCCACAATAAACATGCGCCTGCAAACATGTTCAGTGTTATTCAGGAAATTATTCATCTCGATCTTAGAGTCTAGGTAGTGTGTAATAATAATAATAATTAAAATGCCCGCCGCCGGACCCCCCCCCGCCACCCCCCCCACCACCGGGCTGCTACCACCCCCCCCAGGAGGACACAACGGGGGGGCTAGTGACCCAGGTCAAGAGGGCTTTATTGGCACACGACAGCGCCTCGTGACCATACACACACATACACACATACTCACACACAGGCTTCTAGAAATTTCCAACCACAGTGTAACACACGTGACATGACCCCTGCTTCACCAGAATTTAGGAAGGAGAGGGCAGAAGGAGACAGGCCATAGAACCGGCAAGTAGTAGGGAGACGAGCTTAGCAACATGGAAGAGAGAGAGAGAGAGAGACAGAGAGAGAGAGAGACAGAGACAGAGACAGAGAGGTAGCTAGCCGACTCTACTTTATACTTCACTCGTGCGCGAGAGACTTTGTTAATATTTCCAAGACAAATAAAAATAGTCCCATACTCATCTTTACCTCTCCTGTCATTGCATGACAAATGGGAATGAAGATTATCTACTTACAAAGCTACTCACGTATAACAACCGCTCGTCCACAAGTTCAATATATATATATAACTAATCTACAAAACTCCACCACAAAGAACTTACAAAGCTATTGTGAGATATGGTGGCAGCGGTGGGATACGAACCCACGCCTCCGAAGAGACTCCATATTATAATTATAAATCATAATAGATAGATAGATAAATAGATAGACAGAGAGACAGATAGAAGCAGGAAGTCAGATGATGAGAAGGTATTGTGTCTGTGAGAATCAAGCAATGCTAAACATGCTTACACACTCTTAACTCAAGGAATGCTTTATAGGCACATGACAGTGCCTCGTGACCATACACACACATACACACATACTCACACACAGGCTTCTAGAAATTTCCAACCACAGTGTAACACACGTGACACGACCCCTGCTTCACCAGAATTTAGGAAACAGAGGGCAGAAGGAGGCTAGCATTAGAACCGGCAGGTAGTAGGGAGAAGAGCTTAGCAACATGGAAGAGAGAGAAAGAGAGAGAGAGAGAGAGACAGGGAAGTAGCTTGCGGAACTCTACTTAACTTCACTCGTGTGTGAGAGACATGTTAATATTTCCAAGCAAATAATAATAGTCCCATACTATTCTTTACCTCTCCTGTCATTGCATGACAAATGGGAACCAAGATTATCTACTTACAAACTACTCAAGTATAACAACTGCTCGTCCACAAGTATGATATATACCGAATATAACTAATTTACAAAACATCACTACAGGTTTACTACAAAGTCTTTTATGATACTTGGTGGCCAGCGAAAGTACGGACCTCATCTTCAAATCAACAGTGAATTTCTACAAAAGCAGGCGAGACTCTACAAGATTAGCTTCAGTTCTACAATGAATTCCTACAAAATACAAGCCCACGAGTGTACAATTGATTCTGCATTGTCAAGAGTGAAAACAAAAAAATACCTCTCAACAACTAACAGCTCACAACCAACTCCTGACAGTATTCTCTCCAATCCCCCCTCTGTCTCCATGATCATCACGTTGATTTAGAAGTGATCAAATGACGTCTTGCCAGTAGTTTAACAAAATATTGATACGAACAATCTTGCAATTTCTACGACGAACCAACGAACTACAACCATCTACAATCAACTACAAGTAACAACTCTACGAGTCGTCTGTATATTCTTCTACACGCTTCTATATGTAGCGGCAGTCTTCATCCCACAACGAGTAAATCACAAGAAAAAAGGACCAAGAATACATCAAGAAAGAAAAAAACAAAACAAACGAAGAGTGAGATACGACTCACAACTCATGACCACCAGACCTCACCCTCCTCTCTCTGCTACATCCACCCAACCTCCACCGCTGATGCAGGAGTCAAGAGGTCAAGACGACGAAGCAAATACCAAGTCCATATTCACAACTCATCTTATTCACTCATCTTCACTCAAGTTACTCATCGCTACTCATTCACTCACCACAGCTACCAGTGTGGGAAGTCGACGTCATCATGCGTGCTTGCTGAAAATACGCCACGTCAGTCAACACACCACCTGCACCATCGCTAACACCATTCCCACCACGGTACAAAATTAGTGAGTTACATAGTTACTTCATTCATACATACACAGTGATAGACAACACATTTTGCACAAACATATAAAACCTGCTGTATAGTTACAACGTAAATTCATATACCTACTTCAGTTATCTTCATAATTCAATCATTAAATACTTGCACCAACAATAAATATTCTACACTGTATATATTCATTCATTTATTATAGCATTTATTTACTACCAACGAGTGTTACCATTTGTACCTACATAAAATACGTGTTGCATACATACAGCTATACATTATTACATCTACAAAGTGATAAAGAAAATATACCATCACAGTTACTCAGTGAGCGATTAAAAGAACTGTATTAAACATTAATTACAGCTACCTAGTGGAAACAGATAAATTAAGTTACAAGGAAAACCAGAAAAAAAAAAATGGCCAACACAAATGACGTTAGCAAGAATGAACATCAACACAATCGTGAAGACAATGATTTCCACACAGTGCTGACACATATATTGCCCACGATAGGTACAAGTGAACAACAAGTCAGTGTACATAGTTAATACTATATATAGTGTATATATATTTTTTATATAAAATAACAAAATATGGGACTATATAATATCATTTTCGGTTATATCTGTGCAAGATAAACTAAACCTTAAAAAAGGGTCCCAAGGGATTTAACCAGCAATTACGCAACCATGAACAACACAGAAAAAGCGTAGACAAACGAAGAAAAACAAACTGTAGAAAATCAATACATACAAAAAAAAAAAAAAAAGGAAAGAAAAAGAAATAGAGTAAGATCACATAACAAACAAATGAAAATAAGCGTAAGTGTTACTACAAATGCCAAAATACCACATAAACTACAAACAAAAAAGCAAATTGTTGTCTCCACAAGCTAGTGGCATGGCACATCATATCATCGACCGCAGCTTGACCGGATTCAATGTCAGGACTGCAATTATTACAATTATGTAACTACAAACGATATGTAACAATTATGTAACGACAAATGATTGCATTATGTTACACTTGCCACAATTATGTAACTACAAACGATATGTAACAATTATGTAACGACAAACGATTGCATTATGTTACACTTGCTACAATTATGTAACTACAAACAATATGTAACAATTATGTAACAGTTGCAATAACAAGATGTAACTTTTATGTAACTTTAACTACAATTATGTAACTACGAACAATTATGTAACAGTTGCATTAACAAGATGTAACTTTTATGTAACTTTAACTACAATTATGTAACTACAAACATTATGTAACAATTATGTAACAGTTGCATTAACAAAATGTAACTACAATTATAAGGCCAACACAATTATGCATTACCACAATATTATGTAACAATTCATAAAATGTTACAATTATGTAGTACTACAATGTTACTACAATGTAACAATTACAATATAATTATGTAACAATTCACAATGTTACAATTATGTATTACCACAATGTTACTACAATATTATAAGTCATACAATTATACCACCGTTCTGTATTACCAGTATCATCATACAAGTTAGGTGAAATATTAGACATTACTAAAGGGATAACTCAATATGTAATGTATAACCTAGCAGTATTACCATTGCACAATTATATGCGTATGTCTGTTATACATACACATCTTACAAAATGTCATACAACAACCATTGGATTTGTTCAATTATGTATACAATTTGTTTAAAATGTAATATTACTAGATCATTGCAATTTACTATGAATATTGTATGTGTATAATATTATAATCAATATTATGTACTAATAGATTAGCATATGTCAATGATGATTGCTGTTGGAGGACCTTCAGCGGCGTGGCTGAGCATATGTTAGGACTCCATATTATAATTACAAATCATAATAGATAGATAGATAAATAGATAGACAGAGAGACAGATAGAAGCAGGAAGTCAGATGATGAGAAGGTATTGTGTCTGCGAGAATCGAGCAATGCTAAACATGCTTACACACTCTTAACTCAAGGAATGCTTTATAGGCACATGACAGTGCCTCGTGACCATACACACACATACACACATAGTCACACACAGGCTTCTAGAAATTTCCAACCACAGTGTAACACAAGTGACACGACCCCTGCTTCACCAGAATTTAGGAAACAGAGGGCAGAAGGAGGCTAGCATTAGAACCGGCAGGTAGTAGGGAGAAGAGCTTAGCAACATGGAAGAGAGAGAGAGAGAGAGAGCGAGACAGGGAGGTAGCTCGCGGAACTCTACTTAACTTCACTCGTGTGTGAGAGACTTGTTAATATTTCCAAGACAAATAAAAATAGTCCCATACTATTCTTTACCTCTCCTGTCATTGCATGACAAATGGAAACCAAGATTTTCTAGTTACAAACTACTCAAGTATAACATCCGCTCATCCACAAGTATGATATATATATAACTAATTTACAAAACATCACTACAAGTTTACTACAAAGTCTTTTATGACACCAGGACACTACTGACCTGAGCCCCTTTTCCCCGCAACTGCCCTGACACCAGGTGACCAGAGAATGCCAATGACCTTGCAGGTGGGACAACCATCGCCAGAATTGGGGTGGGACTACACAAGCTTCAGTCCCAAGTGACGTCTTGGCGATGGCCATAGTTACACCCTCAAGGGCAGGAGGCCCTAGGCTACGGCCTAATGTGTGCACCATAGCGGTTGTGCCCTGAGCCACTTCAAGGGCAGGAGGCCCTAGGCTACGGCCTAACGTGTACACCAGGGTGGTTGTGCCCTTAGCCACTTCAAGGGTAGGAAGCCCTAGGCTACGGCCTAACGTGTGCACCAGGGCGGTTGTGCCCTTAGCCACTTCAAGGGCAGGAGGCCCTAGGCTACAGCCTAAAGTGTGCACCAGGGCGGCAGTGCCCTTAGCTACTCCCAGGGCAGGAGGCCCAAGGCTACGGCCAGAAGAGTGCGCCAGGGCAAGGGGGCCCTTAGCCACTCCAAGGGCAGGAGGCCCAAGACTACAGCTAGAAGTGGGTAACAGGGTGAGAGGACCTTTAGCCACGGCTGTAGAAAACCCAGGAGAGAGAGAGTTGCCTCTGTGCTTCCCCCCCTGTACATAGGAGAGGACACGGACTCCGTGGACCCTTTTCCTACCTCGTTCCCCTGTAGGAACCTTTCGTCACCACCCGGGAGTGTTGCCCCGGAGGTGTCGCCAGAGTGGTGGCAAGGACCAAGACCGGGCCTGCCTCCCACGCCTGGGAAATCTCTGTTCTTTGCAGACACCAGATGGAGACGAGGCCACAGCCCAACCCTGTCGGCGCTTCTCCCAGCAGACGATTGCACCCCCAGGACCCCCAGGCTAGACCAGCAGACTACAGATGAGGGTAACCCAGACTCTCTCATCCAGCGGAGCTGTAGACGACAGGCCCGCCTCCTCCAGCTGTTTGGTCCCAGTCCCAAGGGCCACCTCTCAGGTCGAGGCCCCCAGACAGGAGGGCCTCCCTGCACCCCACCAACGAGTCGCCAAGGCAAGGGCCTCCACTCAGGTCGAGGCCCCCAGACAGGAGGGCCTCCCTGCACCTCAACAACGACCAGGACCCGGGCAGTGACTCCCCTGCAGGTAGTGTGTTGCCCCTTGCAGACAGAGTCTCCCTAGGGCCCTCTCCTCATGCCCCGACGACAGAGTGTACCCCACCCAGGAAACACGGGTAAATAAGTGACACCCCTTATACCAAGAATAAGCCAGGGGAAAAGAACAGTGAACAGTGACTGAGTGAGACCAGTGTAAAACCAGTGACAGTTGTTATTAACCTAAAAGAACTCCATACCCGGCAGAATAGAAAAGTACTTGGACCACCAATAAGAGAAGTTAGAGTAATTGTACAAGCCCCTGAATAAAAGAACTTTCAGTAATTGTGAACGGAGACCAGGGTGCGCGGGAGAATCAAAAGCCTGTGTGAAGTGCCGCCGCGACTAGGTGACTGTGTCAAGTGTCGCGATGCGCACCCTGTCTTCTTTATAGTAGTATTTCCCCCATGGACTCTTAACCCTGTTTATTCCCCTTGTACTCAAGTCAATATATGTTTTGGCTTTAAATGACATACGGGTATCTCCATGTATAATTAAAGACATTGGGATACATGTATCATATCGTGTGTTAAGTGTAACTGTATCTTGTGGTATCAAAGTCTAACTCTGTGTCCCTGTCTCCTGTATCTTAAATATCACTCTGTGTTATATTATAACAGTGTAGAATTAAGGCAATAGCTGTGTTAAGGTATACTGCCTGGTTTTTATGTCCTGTTCCTTTGTTGGTGCTTTACTTCCGGTCCGGAAAGAGGACCCCGCTCAGTCGCTAGTGTGTTTAGGGCGAGAGGTCTACCTAAAAACACTCAGCATAACACTGGTGGAAACGGTGGTTCTGGATCCGAGTAAAAGCATGAAGGAACGAAAAAAGGAAACTTACACAATGGCAGCCAAACCGCTCATTCAGTTGCCGAAATTCAACCCGGACCAATGTGACATTGATGTGTATTTAGATATGATTAAACCCCTCTTAGACATAGGGTTTGACTCGTACAAAGAGAAAATTGCAGTCACATTGCCTAACCTGGGCAAAATAATTGCCACTGTCGCACGAAAAATCGTCCCAGAACTGACATGAGACCAGTTCTCACAAATTGTGAGACAGGCTTTCATGCCTTCCATGGGCAGAGTTGTCGCTCTCTCTCAGCTCGACGCCCTCACCTACGACGGTAACCTAGACGACACTTTCGTCTAGTCTCGGCGCCTCGTCAGCGCCGCTTATCCTGAGGCAGCCACAAATACTCGGGATAATCACACATTTAATGCCCTGCTGAGGATTCTCCCTAGCACACTATCTATGATCCCTCAAGGGACATGGACCAGGACCTGCAACTCGTCCGACATCTCCTCGCCGCCCGTCCCATACCACAACCTCTTCACGTGGTGACAAGATTCCCCACAAACCAGAACCCTCCACCAAAGCCGAAGCCGCCGCCTCACCAGCCACCTACAGAGCTGCCTCATACTGTGCCCATGGCTTACCCGCAGAAGAAACGCCCCAACCCCAGGGAGCAAGGCAACCTTATCACCATTAATCCTTGCGAGTTCACGGCCTGCAGTCGCAGCTGCCCCCTACACGACATAAGAGAGCAAACAGGCGCTGGAACTTTCACCAAGGGCGCAAGAAAGTCTCCTTCTTGGACGATGACACCCCGGAAGGAGACGCGCCGCCACTAGTCTACCCAGGACCGGACGACGAGGATCACAACGATCACACCCAACCTCAGCAGATGGATTTTTAGGCCCGCCCCCGCACCTCCCCACGGTGGCAGGGGCCACCTCACACAACTACAGACCCCCAGTCTATAACAAGATTTGGCTGAACGGGGTCAAGGCGAGACTACTGGTGGACATGGAAGCAGCCAGGTCATGCCTCTACTCCCACTTCTACTCCCGCCACACCTCAGCTTTCGGCCCACTCCTCCCCACCTCAGCCAACCTCGTAGACGCGGGGGATGGCCCCCTACCCATCCGTGGGGAAACCTGGGCCCTTCAAACCAGCACTCACCAACGAGTGTCCACCAACCACCCCTTCATCATATTTGATTCCACATGTAATCAATATGATGGATACCTTGGGCTGGACCTCCTCCAAAATCTCCAAGTGACCATCGATTGCCGTCAGCGTCACCTCCACTTCAGTCCAGCCCGCCCCAACCAAGCATCCATCAACGAGGAAAAAAAAAATCTAGAAGAAAAATGAAAAACAACACCACCTCCCCCACACCATCCCCACACACACACTCCCCAGACACTCACCTTCCCCAACCCATCTGTACATGTAACCCCACCCTGACCTCACTCAATGCCTCACTTCATCTCCCTCCATCCCCATCTCCCATTCCACCTCCACTGCCCCCCTCTCCATCCTTCCCTGCCACTATCGCTTCCACAATTACCATTCCACCTCACCATGAAGCTTGGGTGAAACTCAACAGACCCTCAGGTACATGCGTCCTTTTCTCACCATCCATACCCACCGGACCCCTCTCATCCTGTCTAGTGTCCCCCACCTTCCTCCCCCCCCACGCCCAACAAATCCGTATCGCAAAACTCGCCTAACACCTCTAACTCTACCGCGAGGACTCATCATTGGCGACACGGAAGAAGCCGAACCATGCCAAGCACCACCCCCCAATCACCCCATTCTCCCCGACCTACCATCACATCTCTCCACTTCCCAAACCAACAGTCTCCGACAACTACTCCTGGACTTTCAGGACCTATTCTCCACCGGCCCAACAGACCTTGGCCACACTACTTATCTCAGCCACGAGATACATACTACTGGACCTCCCATTCGCCAACCATCACGCCGAAAAAAAAAAAAAACAACAGGCAGAAGACCGGCAGGTCCAGGATATGCTTGATGCCGGTGTCATCTCCAACTCCACTAGCCCGTGGTCCTCACCTGTTGTTCTCGTGCAAAAAAAAAAAAGATGGAACCATGCGTTTCTGCATCAATTACCGCTGAGTGAACGACTTTACGATCAAAGACACTACATCCCTACCCAGGATCGACGACTCTCTTGATTCCCTCCACGGATCGACATGGTTCTCTACCCTAGACCTGCAATCAGACTATTGGCAGGTTCCAGTCCACCCAGACGACAAGCACAAGACCGCCTTCTCAACATCGAACGGGAAGCACTACGAATTTAACGTCCTTCCCTTCGGACTCTGCAACGCCCCCACCACATCTTCCCACCTCATGGAATCTGTTCTGAGCAGGCTAACCTGGGAAACCTGTTTGGCCTACCTAGATGACGTCATCCTCTTCAGCCACACCTGGGCCGACCACCTCCACCGCCTCAAACAGGTGTTCCAACGCATACGCCAGGCCAGGCTCAAACTCAAGCCCACAAAATGTGTTTTAGCTGAACGTTCAGTCTCCTTCCTCGGACATCTGATCAATGCAGAAGGGATCTCTGCTGACCCCAACAAGCTACGTGCAATCACCGACATCCCCCTACCTCGCGATGTACACGAAACCAGAGCCTTCCTAGGTCTAACCTCATATTACCGGCATTTCGTAAAAGGCTTTGCGGACATCGCCAAACCTTTACACGACCTGACAAAGAAAGGCAAACCATTCATCTGGACAGAACCAAGAAAAATCGCATTCACCACCCTCAAGTCCAAGCTGACCTCCACCCCCGTTGTCGCCTTCCCAGACTACAACCTCCCCTTCCGTCTATATACCGACGTCTCACTCATCGCCATAGGGGCTGTCCTTGCCCAAGTCCAAGACAGCCACGAACATATCATTGCCTGTGCCAGCTGCACCCTAAACCCTGCGGAAAGGAATTACGCGGCCACCAAACGCGAGCGCCTGGGAATTATCTGGTCCCTTAATTACTTCCGTTCATATATCTCAGGCACCCACGTGATTATCATTACTGACCACCAATCCTTACAGTGGTTATGCCAGTCCAACACCACCAACGCACAACTCATACGATGGCGAGAAGCACTCGAGGAATATGACTTTGAAATATCATACCAACCAGGCAAGCTCCACACAAACGCCGACGCCCTTTCCCAACTACCCATGAATGCCATTTCCACAGAACCAGACCTTATCCAAATGTGGCACAATAAACAACGCCCTACCTGGATCCCACCGAGCACGTTCGCCAAACTCCACCTTCACGGCGAGCTCCTGTTCGACCCCAACGGCCACATCGTCCTAAGCCCCACCACCGCCCACGACACTATGCTGCACCTTCACGCCAACAATGGCATCCACCTGGGGACTAAGAAACTCCTACAAGTCTTCAGTGATATGTACTGGACACCAAACCCATCCACCATTGCCAAGAACATCAAACAATCCTGCCGCGCCTGTGCTTTGGGGAAAGACATCACTTGCACATCCGGCCCTTCAGGAAAACTAACAGCAACGAAACCTTGGCAATTGCTTTCCCTCGACGTCGTCGGCCCCCTCACACCCAAAACAGGGTACAAATACATTATCACATTCGTGGACGTGTATTCCAAATTCATCATCGCCTGCCCCGCCAAAGATCACGGTGCAGTATCTGTCGCCGACGCCTTGACTCACCACGTCTTCCCATATTTTGGCATTCCCCAAGCACTGTACTCGGATAATGCACCAGAATTCACGGGAAAAGTCTGGCAAGAACTGGCAAAAATATTCGGGTTTCACATCTCCCACTCATCCCCCTACTGGCCCCAAGGTAACAGCATCTGCGAGAGAAGCCATTGCTCCCTCATGAATCAGGTCCGCACACGCATCATGCAAACAGGGAACGACGATTGGCCTGCCCATGTCAAGATCGTCCAATGGGGCCTGAAAACGAAAGGACGGCATAACACCCCATGAGCGAATTTTCAGGGAAACCCCGCTCCTCCTAGCCCTCCGCCACCACCTCCAGCCACTCACCCCGCCCTCCACTACTGACCCTCTCCACCATCTCAAACGTCGCCTCCACCACCTACAAACACAACAGGACCTAACGCCCGACACCAACCACTCCAACCCATACAAACCTGGCCAGTCCGTCGTCGTGGCACACCTCCCCGCCCCCAATAAGATCTCACCCCGGTTCATTGGCCCCTTCAAAATAACCCGAGTCCCCAACCCCTATCAAGTAATCATAAACCAACAAGGACAGCAACGCACGTACCGGAATCGCCACGTGCGACCATTCCACCCACCCAACAATGACCACCCCCACACCCGCACGCCCTGCACTTCTTCCCGCACTCCTGTCCACACCAACCCTTCCGAGAATTACCCCTCAGACTCCTACTCCTACTTCTCACCCCCACCCAGCACCTCACCAACAACCACGCCACCTCCCACAACACCTGATCCCGACACCACCTCCACCGCCTACATCACCACCCCCGCCCAACACCACCACCTCCTCACACCTCACCACTCACCCCCCTACCACCTGCACACATACCGCTCCCCACACCACCCGACCAAACATCCCCCCCCTCCCCCATGACCATTCCCATTATACGCGCCACACTGCACCCCCACCCGCCTCCCCCCCCAACGGCCGCACGCCCTCACCACCACCACGTGCACAACCACCCTCACCACCCACACCCACACCCACTACCACCACCACCAGATCAGGACGCCTTTCATACCCACCCTCCAGATACACTCCAACACCACCTCCCAGTTCACACCCGCCCCTCCACCCACCACCACAAACCCCCCCTACCCCAAACACCTCCCCCATAACGCTCCCTCTCCACCAAGCACGATGGAATCCTCCCAAATCCCAATTCCCCAAAGTGCAACGCTCCTCCCACAGACCCATCCCCCATAAAAGCACCAACCTCCCGTCACTCTCCAGCATTCAGCTTCTGTCTCATCACCAGGCACCAATCCCCGAGATGAAGGTCACCAGAGTGCACTGGCTACCCCATGACCACCCACCTGTCAGGATCCGAGAGACACACCACCTTCTCCGCCTCCTACATTGGACCGACCACCCATCCTCCATCTGTCTCTCTCTCAACCCCTATCGGGAGCCCAACAGCATCACCCACCACTGGACAAACCTCCTACAACGCCTCACCCCAGCCCACTAGACGTCCACCTCCACAACCTACCACCTTCAGTCACGGGGTCGTGACTTTCTCAACACGGAGGGTGGTAAAATGCCCGCCACCGGACCCCTCACCCTGCCACCCCCCACCCCACCACTGGGCCGCTACCACACCACCACCCCAGGTGGACACAATGGGGGGGCTAGTGACCCAGGTCAAGAGGGTCATCGGGACTCTACTGATCTGAGCCCCTTTTCCCCGCAACTGCCCCGACACCTGGTGACCAGAGAACGCCAACGACCTTGCAGGTGGGACAACCATCGCCAGAATTGGGGTGGGACTGAACAAGCTTCAGTCCCAAGTAACGTCTTGGCGACGGCCATAGTTACACCCTCAAGGGCAGGAGGCCCTAGGCTACGGCCTAATGTGTGCACCATAGCGGTTGTGCCCTGAGCCACTTCAAGGGCAGGAGGCCCTAGGCTACGGCCTAACGTGTACACCAGGGTGGTTGTGCCCTTAGCCACTTCAAGGGTAGGAAGCCCTAGGCTACGGCCTAACGTGTGCACCAGGGCGGTTGTGCCCTTAGCCACTTCAAGGGCAGGAGGCCCTAGGCTACAGCCTAAAGTGTGCACCAGGGCGGCAGTGCCCTTAGCTACTCCCAGGGCAGGAGGCCCAAGGCTATGGCCAGAAGAGTGCGCCAGGGCAAGGGGGCCCTTAGCCACTCCAAGGGCAGGAGGCCCAAGACTACAGCTAGAAGTGGGTAACAGGGTGAGAGGACCTTTAGCCACGGCTGTAGAAAACCCAGGAGAGAGAGAGTTGCCTCTGTGCTTCCCCCCCTGTACATAGGAGAGGACACGGACTCCGTGGACCCTTTTCCTACCTCGTTCCCCTGTAGGAACCTTTCGTCACCACCCGGGAGTGTTGCCCCGGAGGTGTCGCCAGAGTGGTGGCAAGGACCGAGACCGGGCCTGCCTCCCACGCCTGGGAAATCTCTGTTCTTTGCAGACACCAGATGGAGACGAGGCCACAGCCCAACCCTGTCGGTGCTTCTCCCAGCAGACGATTGCACCCCCAGGACCCCCAGGCTAGACCAGCAGACTACAGATGAGGGTAACCCAGACTCTCTCACCCAGCGGAGCCGTAGACGACAGGCCTGCCTCCTCCAGCTGTTTGGTCCCAGTCCCAAGGGCCACCTCTCAGGTCGAGGCCCCCAGACAGGAGGGCCTCCCTGCACCCCACCAACGAGTCGCCAAGGCAAGGGCCTCCACTCAGGTCGAGGCCCCCAGACAGGAGGGCCTCCCTGCACCTCAACAACGACCAGGACCCGGGCAGTGACTCCCCTGCAGGTAGTGTGTTGCCCCTTGCAGACAGAGTCTCCCTAGGGCCCTCTCCTCATGCCCCGACGACAGAGTGTACCCCACCCAGGAAATACGGGTAAATAAGTGACACCCCTTATACCAAGAATAAGCCAGGGGAAAAGAACAGTGAACAGTGACTGAGTGAGACCAGTGTAAAACCAGTGACAGTTGTTATTAGCCTAAAAGAACTCCATACCCGGCAGAATAGAAAAGTACTTGGACCACCAATAAGAGAAGTTAGAGTAATTGTACAAGCCCCTGAGTAAACGAACTTTCAGTAATTGTGAACGGAGACCAGGGTGCGCGGGAGAATCAAAAGCCTGTGTGAAGTGCCGCCGCGACTAGGTGACTGTGTCAAGTGTCGCGATGCGCACCCTGTCTTCTTTATAGTAGTATTTCCCCCATGGACTCTTAACCCTGTTTATTCCCCTTGTTCTCAAGTCAATATATGTTTTGGCTTTAAATGACATACGGGTATCTCCATGTATATTTAAAGACATTGGGATACATGTATCATATCGTGTGTTAAGTGTAACTGTATCTTGTGGTATCAAAGTCTAACTCTGTGTCCCTGTCTCCTGTATCTTAAATATCACTCTGTGTTATATTATAACAGTGTAGAATTAAGGCAATAGCTGTGTTAAGGTATACTGCCTGGTTTTTATGTCCTGTTCCTTTGTTGGTGCTTTACTTCCGGTCCGGAAAGAGGACCCCGCTCAGTCGCTAGTGTGTTTAGGACGAGAAGTCTACCTAAAAACACTCAGCATAACACTGGTGGCAAGCGGTGGTTCTGGATCCGAGTAAAAGCATGAAGGAACGAAAAAAGGAAACTTGCACAATGGCAGCCAAACCGCTCATTCAGTTGCCGAAATTCAACCCGGACCAATGTGACATTGATGTGTATTTAGATATGATTAAACCCCTCTTAGACATAGAGTTTGACTCGTACAAAGAGAAAATTGCAGTCACATTGCCTAACCTGGGCAAAATAATTGCCACTGTCGCACGAAAAATCGTCCCAGAACTGACATGAGACCAGTTCTCACAAATTGTGAGACAGGCTTTCATGCCTTCCATGGGCAGAGTTGTCGCTCTCTCTCAGCTCGACGCCCTCACCTACGACGGTAACCTAGACGACACTTTCGTCTAGGCTCGGCGCCTCGTCAGCGCCGCTTATCCTGAGGCAGCCACAAATACTCGGGATAATCACACATTTAATGCCCTGCTGAGGATTCTCCCTAGCACACTATCTATGATCCCTCAAGGGACATGGACCAGGACCTGCAACTCGTCCGACATCTCCTCGCCGCCCGTCCCATACCACAACCTCTTCACGTGGTGACAAGATTCCCCACAAACCAGAACCCTCCACCAAAGCCGAAGCCGCCGCCTCACCAGCCACCTACAGAGCTGCCTCATACTGTGCCCATGGCTTACCCGCAGAAGAAACGCCCCAACCCCAGGGAGCAAGGTAACCTTATCACCATTAATCCTTGCGAGTTCACGGCCTGCTGTCGCAGCTGCCCCCTACACGACATAAGAGAGCAAACAGGCGCTGGAACTTTCACCAAGGGCGCAAGAAAGTCTCCTTCTTGGACGATGACACCCCGGAAGGAGACGCGCCGCCACTAGTCTACCCAGGACCGGACGACGAGGAGCACAACGATCACACCCAACCTCAGCAGATGGATTTTTAGGCCCGACCCCGCACCTCCCCACGGTGGCAGGGGCCACCTCACACAACTACAGACCCCCAGTCTATAACAAGATTTGGCTGAAAGGGGTCAAGGCGAGACTACTGGTGGACATGGAAGCAGCCAGGTCATGCCTCTACTCCCACTTCTACTCCCGCCACACCTCAGCTTTCGGCCCACTCCTCCCCACCTCAGCCAACCTCGTAGATGCGGGGGATGGCCCCCTACCCATCCGTGGGGAAACCTGGGCCCTTCAAACCAGCACTCACCAATGAGTGTCCACCAACCACCCCTTCATCATATTTGATTCCACATGTAATCAATATGATGGATACCTTGGGCTGGACCTCCTCCAAAATCTCCAAGTGACCATCGATTGCCGTCAGCGTCACCTCCACTTCAGTCCAGCCCGCCCCAACCAAGCATCCATCAACGAGGAAAAAAAAAATCTAGAAGAAAAATGAAAAACAACACCACCTCCCCCACACCATCCCCACACACACACTCCCCAGACACTCACCTTCCCCAACCCATCTGTACATGTAACCCCACCCTGACCTCACTCAATGCCTCACTTCATCTCCCTCCATCCCCATCTCCCATTCCACCTCCACTGCCCCCCTCTCCATCCTTCCCTGCCACTATCGCTTCCACAATTACCATTCCACCTCACCATGAAGCTTGGGTGAAACTCAACAGACCCTCAGGTACATGCGTCCTTTTCTCACCATCCATACCCACCGGACCCCTCTCATCCTGTCTAGTGTCCCCCACCTTCCTCCCCCCCCACGCCCAACAAATCCGTATCGCAAAACTCGCCTAACACCTCTAACTCTACCGCGAGGACTCATCATTGGCGACACGGAAGAAGCCGAACCATGCCAAGCACCACCCCCCAATCACCCCATTCTCCCCGACCTACCATCACATCTCTCCACTTCCCAAACCAACAGTCTCCGACAACTACTCCTGGACTTTCAGGACCTATTCTCCACCGGCCCAACAGACCTTGGCCACACTACTTATCTCAGCCACGAGATACATACTACTGGACCTCCCATTCGCCAACCATCACGCCGAAAAAAAAAAAAAACAACAGGCAGAAGACCGGCAGGTCCAGGATGTGCTTGATGCCGGTGTCATCTCCAACTCCACTAGCCCGTGGTCCTCACCTGTTGTTCTCGTGCAAAAAAAAAAAAGATGGAACCATGCGTTTCTGCATCAATTACCGCTGAGTGAATGACGTTACGATCAAAGACACTACACCCCTACCCAGGATCGACGACTCTCTTGATTCCCTCCACGGATCGACATGGTTCTCTACCCTAGACCTGCAATCAGACTATTGGCAGGTTCCAGTCCACCCAGACGACAAGCACAAGACCGCCTTCTCAACATCGAACGGGAAGCATTACGAATTTAACGTCCTTCCCTTCGGACTCTGCAACGCCCCCACCACATCTTCCCACCTCATGGAATCTGTTCTGAGCAGGCTAACCTGGGAAACCTGTTTGGCCTACCTAGATGACGTCATCCTCTTCAGCCACACCTGGGCCGACCACCTCCATCGCCTCAAACAGGTGTTCCAACGCATACACCAGGCCAGGCTCAAACTCAAGCCCACAAAATGTGTTTTAGCTGAACGTTCAGTCTCCTTCCTCGGACATCTGATCAATGCAGAAGGCATCTCTGCTGACCCCAACAAGCTACGTGCAATCACCGACATCCCCCTACCTCGCGATGTACACGAAACCAGAGCCTTCCTAGGTCTAACCTCATATTACCGGCATTTCGTAAAAGGCTTTGCGGACATCGCCAAACCTTTACACGACCTGACAAAGAAAGGCAAACCATTCATCTGGACAGAACCAAGAAAAATCGCATTCACCACCCTCAAGTCCAAGCTGACCTCCACCCCCGTTGTCGCCTTCCCAGACTACAACCTCCCCTTCCATCTATATACCGACGTCTCACTCATCGCCATAGGGGCTGTCCTTGCCCAAGTCCAAGACGGCCACGAACATATCATTGCCTGTGCCAGCTGCACCCTAAACCCTGCGGAAAGGAATTACGCGGCCACCAAACGCGAGCGCCTGGGAATTATCTGGTCCCTTAATTACTTCCGTTCATATATCTCAGGCACCCACGTGATTATCATTACTGACCACCATTCCTTACAGTGGTTATGCCAGTCCAACACCACCAACGCACAACTCATACGATGGCGAGAAGCACTCGAGGAATATGACTTTGAAATATCATACCAACCAGGCAAGCTCCACACAAACGCCGACGCCCTTTCCCAACTACCCATGAATGCCATTTCCACAGAACCAGACCTTATCCAAATGTGGCACAATAAACAACGCCCTACCTGGATCCCACCGAGCACGTTCGCCAAACTCCACCTTCACGGCGAGCTCCTGTTCGACCCCAACGGCCACATCGTCCTAAGCCCCACCAACGCCCACGACACTATGCTGCACCTTCACGCCAACAATGGCATCCACCTGGGGACTAAGAAACTCCTACAAGTCTTCAGTGATATGTACTGGACACCAAACCCATCCACCATTGCCAAGAACATCAAACAATCCTGCCGCGCCTGTGCTTTGGGGAAAGACATCACTTGCACATCCGGCCCTTCAGGAAAACTAACAGCAACGAAACCTTGGCAATTGCTTTCCCTCGACGTCGTTGGCCCCCTCACACCCAAAACAGGGTACAAATACATTATCACATTCGTGGACGTGTATTCCAAATTCATCATCGCCTGCCCCGCCAAAGATCACGGTGCAGTATCTGTCGCCGACGCCTTGACTCGCCACGTCTTCCCATATTTTGGCATTCCCCAAGCACTGTACCCGGATAATGCACCAGAATTCACGGGAAAAGTCTGGCAAGAACTGGCAAAAATATTCGGGTTTCACATCTCCCACTCATCTCCCTACTGGCCCCAAGGTAACAGCATCTGCGAGAGAAGCCATTGCTCCCTCATGAATCAGGTCCGCACACGCATCATGCAAACAGGGAACGACGATTGGCCTGCCCATGTCAAGATCGTCCAATGGGGCCTGAATACGAAAGGACGGCATAACACCCCATGAGCGAATTTTCAGGGAAACCCCGCTCCTCCTAGCCCTCCGCCACCACCTCCAGCCACTCACCCCGCCCTCCACTACTGACCCTCTCCACCATCTCAAACGTCGCCTCCACCACCTACAAACACAACAGGACCTAACGCCCGACACCAACCACTCCAACCCATACAAACCTGGCCAGTCCGTCGTCGTGGCACACCTCCCCGCCCCCAATAAGATCTCACCCCGGTTCATTGGCCCCTTCAAAATAACCCGAGTCCCCAACCCCTATCAAGTAATCATAAACCAACAAGGACAGCAACGCATGTACCGGAATCGCCACGTGCGACCATTCCACCCACCCAACAATGACCACCCCCACACCCGCACGCCCTGCACTTCTTCCCGCACTCCTGTCCACACCGACCCTTCCGAGAATTACCCCTCAGACTCCTACTCCTACTTCTTCTCACCCCCACCCAGCACCTCACCAACAACCACGCCACCTCCCACAACACCTGATCCCGACACCACCTCCACCGCCTACATCACCACCCCCGCCCAACACCACCACCTCCTCACACCTCACCACTCACCCCCCTACCACCTGCACACATACCGCTCCCCACACCACCCGACCAAACATCCCCGCCCTCCCCCATGACCATTCCCATTATACGCGCCACACTGCACCCCCACCCACCTCCCCCCCCAACGGCCGCACGCCCTCACCACCACCACGTGCACAACCACCCTCACCACCCACACCCACACCCACTACCACCACCACCAAATCAGGACGCCTTTCATGCCCACTCTCCAGATACACTCCAACACCACCTCCCAGTGCACACCCGCCCCTCCACCCACCACCACAAACCCCCCCTACCCCAAACACCTCCCCCATAACGCTCCCTCTCCACCAAGCACGATGGAATCCTCCCAAATCCCAATTCCCCAAAGTGCAACGCTCCTCCCACAGACCCATCCCCCATAAAAGCACCAACCTCCCGTCACTCTCCAGCATTCAGCTTCTGTCTCATCACCAGGCACCAATCCCCGAGATGAAGGTCACCAGAGTGCACTGGCTACCCCATGACCACCCACCTGTCAGGATCCGAGAGACACACCACCTTCTCCGCCTCCTACGTTGGACCGACCACCCATCCTCCATCTGTCTCGCTCTCAACCCCTATCGGGAGCCCAACCGCATCACCCACCACTGGACAAACCTCCTACAACGCCTCACCCCAGCCCACCAGACGTCCACCTCCACAACCTACCACCTTCAGTCACGGGGTCGTGACTTTCTCAACACGGAGGGTGGTAAAATGCCCGCCACCGGACCCCTCACCCTGCCACCCCCCACCCCACCACTGGGCCGCTACCACACCACCACCCCAGGTGGACACAATGGGGGGGCTAGTGACCCAGGTCAAGAGGGTCATCGGGACTCTACTGATCTGAGCCCCTTTTCCCCGCAACTGCCCCGACACCTGGTGACCAGAGAACGCCAACGACCTTGCAGGTGGGACAACCATCGCCAGAATTGGGGTGGGACTGAACAAGCTTCAGTCCCAAGTAACGTCTTGGCGACGGCCATAGTTACACCCTCAAAGGCAGGAGGCCCTAGGCTACGGCCTAATATGTGCACCAGGACGGTTGTGCCCTTAGCCACTTCAAGGGCAGGAGGCCCTAGGCTACGGCCTAACGTGTGCACCAGGGCGGTTGTGCCCTTAGCCACTTCAAGGGCAGGAGGCCCTAGGCTACAGCCTAACGTGTGCACCAGGGCGTCAGTGCCCTTAGCCACTCCCAGGGCAGGAGGCCCAAGGCTACGGCCAGAAGAGTGCGCCAGGGCAAGGGGGCCCTTAGCCACTCCAAGGGCAGGAGGCCCAAGACTACAGCTAGAAGTGGGTAACAGGGTGAGAGGACCTTTAGCCACGGCTGTAGAAAACCCAGGAGAGAGAGTTGCCTCTGTGCTTCCCTCCCTGTACATAGGAGAGGACACGGACTCCGTGGACCTTTTTCCTACCTCGTTCCCCTGTGGGAACCTTTCGTCACCACCCGGGAGTGTTGCCCCGGAGGTGTCGCCAGAGTGGTGGCAAGGACCGAGACCGGGCCTGCCTCCCATGCCTGGGATATCTCTGTTCTTTGCAGACAACAGACGGAGACGAGGCTGCAGCCCAATCCTGTTGGCGTTTCTCCCAGCAGACGATTGCACCCCCAGGACCCCCAGGCAAGATCAGCAGACTACAGATGAGGGTAACCCAGACTTCCTCACCCCGCGGAGCTGTAGACGACAGGCCTGCCTCCTCCAGCTGTTTGGCCTCAGTTCTGAGGGCCACCTCTCAGGTCGAGGCCCCCAGACAGGAGAGCCTCCCTGCACCCCACCAATGAGGCCCCAAGGCAAGGGCCTCCACTCGGGTCGAGGACCCCTGACAGGAGGGCCTCCCTGCACCTCACCAACGACCAGGACCCGGGCAGTGACTCCCCTGCGGGTAGTGTGTTGCCCCTTGCAGACAGAGTCCCCCTAGGGCCCTCTCCTCATGCCCCGACGACAGAGTGTACCCCACCCAGGAAACACGGGTAAATAAGTGACGCCCCTTATACCAAGAATAAGCCAGGGGAAAAGAACAGTGAACAGTGACTGAGTGAGACCAGTGTAAAACCAGTGACAGTTGTTATTAACCTAAAAGAACTCCATATCCGACAGAATAGAAAAGTACTTGGACCGCCAATAAGAGAAGTTAGAGTAATTGTACAAGCCCCAGAATAAAAGAACTTTCAGTAATTGTGAACGGAGACCAGGGTGTGCGGGAGAATCAAAAGCCTGTGTGAAGTGCCGCCGCGAATAGGTGACTGTGTCAAGTGTCGTTATCCGCACTCTGTCTTCTTTATAGTAGTATTTCCCCCACGGACTCTTAACCCTGTTTATTCCCCTTGTTCTCAAGTGGATATATGTTTTGGCTTTAAATGAAATACGGGTATCTCCATATATAATTAAAGACATTGGTATACATGTATCATATCGTGTGTTAAGTGTAACTGTATCTTGTGGTATCAAAGTCTAACTCTGTGTCCCTGTCTCCTGTATCTTAAATATCACTCTGTGTTATATTGTAACGGTGTAGAATTAAAGCAATAGATGTGTTAAGGTATACTGCCTGGTTTTTATATCCTGTTCCTTTGTTGGTGCTTTACTTCCGGTCCAGAAAGAGGACCCCACTCAGTCGCTAGCGTTTTTAGGACGAGAAGTCGACCTAAAAACACTCAGCATAACAACAACAATAATAATAATAATAATAATAATAAACAATCTATATGAGCGATTAACAGACTTTTCATTATCCTATAGACAGAATGACATGGGAAGTCCTAATTATAAGATCTGACTCTATCATTCCTATTGAACATTACAAAACAATAACAAAGAAGCATACCTGTGACAGTAAACATGTATCATATATGCAGTAATGTAGACAGACTCAGAGAACATTTTGATATCATACAAAAAACATACGGCTTTTGCACTTTGAGAATACGCTGGACGCATTATCATTGGCTATTTGATAATGTGACGTGAGAAACTCTCCAAACCCTCCCTCCCGTCCACAGTTACCAGATATGTGGAGTCTGGCTGCTGCTTCGTGACTATTAGTCGACCACCAATGCTCCGAACAGTGGGTAATGCGTAACTTTCCCTGACTGTACTACTTCATCTCTCATGGTCAGTAATCAGCATTTATTAACTACTTTGTAGGCTACATTCTGGTCAACACTGATTTATGACCAGTGACATTTTGTATGCACTACAATATTGTTAACCCGTCATGTCCCAACCGATTTCCCACCTCCGATACCCCCCAATCCCGAGCTATTTTGGAATTTTTTTTTTTTTTTTTGCTAAAACCTCCGCTTTTGTTGAGGAACAAAGGAAAATCAACAAGAAAGGGTTTACCTGGGTCCATAAGTGGTCAGAACAGGTGAGGCACCCCGTGTCAGGTATCGTATTCTGTCACTGACGTGTCAGGCTCTCACGTTTTCTATGGTAGGTAATTTTGGGAGAAACAACAAACAACACATCTACATTTATTGATTAGGAACTAATAAACAATCACAACAACAATATAATGGTTTTCAATTATATATATAGGAAAAATAAGCATTGTTCCATCGCGCGAGCATAGTGAGTTTGGTCATATTGGTTACACGCTAGTTGCTAAGTTTCTTATTTCAGTAAACATACCATTTTCTCTACTTGCATAATACTGTTTCAATGACATTTTACCATTTTTGACTTTATGTAAATGTTTTCAGCTGTTTACATTCATTACGATAATATTTAGCATAACTATTCTGCACATCTTACTCAGCGCACTCGCTATGACTCTTCTCTCAACATTCATTATATTTTTTTTACTTTCATATTGTTTTCATGACATTGTACCATTTTTCAACCAATGTAAATGTTTTCACTTATTTACATTCCTTATGAGGGTATTTAGCGAAATGCTAGAGCATATTCAAGTAACAAGCACACTTGCTACCACTCGTGTTTCCAACTTATACTTTATTTCTTCACTTCCAATATACTTCCTCACTTACATTACACCCGTTTCCACCTTATACTACTATTTACATATTTGCGGGCCTTATTTATTCCACTGAGCGTCTTAATATCGTATCTATATACATTTGCTAGAAATGTTTAGACTTAGAATGTATTTATACACTTACATAATAATTTTCCACTTACATTACACCCGTTTCCACTTTATACAACTATTTACATATTTACGGGCCTTATTGATTCTACTGAGCATCAGAATATCGCATCTATATACACTTGCTAGAAATGTTTTGACTTAGAATATATTTATGCACTTATATAATAATTTTCCACTTACATTACACCCGTTTTCACTTTATACAACTATTTACTTATTAATGGGCCGTATTTATTCCACTGAGCATCAGAATATCGCATCTATATACACTTGCTAGGAATGTTTTGACTTAGAATATATTTATGCACTTAAATAATAATTTTCCACTTACATTCACCCGTTTCCACTTTTATACTACAATTTACATATTTATGGGCCTATTAATTACACTGAGCGTCTGTATGTCGCATTTCTTCCTGAGTATGAGCGTCATATTGCAGTCACACCGTATCAGAACTGCTAGAAGTGGTATTCACTGAAACAAGGGTGAATGCAGAGACCCACGTTACACTCAATGCACTCATAGCGGATGTCTATTCTCTGAGTGGTGGGTCTCACACGGGAATTACCACACACATGACACCTGCGTTTGGGGCCTAGGTCTATTTGCCCAGGGAGGTATAGGAGTGGGAAAATGGCGGGCGGATATTCTCAGGGGAGTTTGGGTGGTAGGGGCAGTGCGTGTGCATACCTGGCAAAAATCTCACGTGTAAGCTCCCTCACAAACCCTTCAAAGGTTTCCTGGACTCCTATTGTCATGGCGTGCAGGTGGTGGCAATTGAGGGCAGTTATATCTAGCAGGTGAAAGAAGAGCTTCTTGTACCACTTCATCGTGGTTCTGGCACACTCGACAGTGAATATCATGGAGTCTGATTGGTCCACCAGGCGCATGTTGATGTTATAATCAAGCACACACTCAGGTTTCCAGATATGGCGCCTCCCCTCGCTGCGGTAATCCACAGCCTCTGTACGGTGCATCAATGGGCGGTGAACCGTGGACAAGAGGCTGACTTCTCTGCTGTGGTCCCACACTGTAGCTAGGATATTGTTAGTCTGGAAGACCATCTCATTTTTTTCTAGTTTCTGCCCCACCTTGACCATGTGACGCCGATTCACCTTGACGGTACCACAGAGTCCCGTGTCATGCAGGTGTAGATAACGAGCGAGAAGAGGGCTAGTGTACCAGTTATCCAGGTAAAGGACGTGACCACGATGAAAGTAGTCTTCAATCATTGTCTTTACCACTTCTCCAGACAGTTGAATACTCCGATCTTCTATTATGTCTGTCTGTGCACCGGAGTACATGACTATGTCTTGCACATAACCAGTCCTACAGACACACATAACAAAGATCTTAAACCCAAAATGGTGCCTTTTGCTGGGTATGTACTGCCGAAAGGAAATATTGCCTCTCCACAACACGAGACTCTCGTCTATGACAAGGTCTCTATGGGGATAAAATGAGGAACGGAATGTTTGCCATAGGTGATCAAAAACCAACCTAATTCGCCTTATCTTATCAGTTTCATTTGCATTACGAGGATCATCAGCATCGTAAAAGTGGAAGTGGCTTAGAATTTGCTGAAACTGATTACGTCTCATGATCTTGCCAAATATTAGTGTCTGCATGATAGGGTCCCTTGTCCAGTATGCAGCAATTCTGTTTTTACATACAATACCCATCAAAAGTACCAGGGCAAAAAATAAAAACATTTCTGCGAGGCAGACAGGGTAATCATAAATGATCGAATGGCTGCTCCTTGTGCCCAGTCGTTCACTCTCACAGTGCTGGCTGCTAGCAAAATGGTTGGTTTGTTCCACTATCTGCTCCACAAAACCCTCACCGAATAACAGGTGGAAAAAATCCAGCCTGGTGAAACAACGGTGAATCCCTGGAGCTGTGCAACCAGCGCGCCCCTGCTCAGTGAAGGGGTGAATGATGTGGGAAAAATCACTGCCATCTTCCCAATTCCAAATCACATTACCCTCGCCCCCATCGTCACCTTCGTCAGGGTGGGGAGGAGATGCTGGTGGGGGAGGTTGGGGAGGAGGAGTGTGGAGGACTTTCCCACTCGCTCTCCTCTTCCCTCGGCCTTTACCCTTCCCCTTTCCCTTACCTTTATGGCCTTGGGGAACATCAGGGGGCTGTGGGAAGTCCAGGAATATTGGGGAGCATAAGACGTGCTGGGGAATGGCTCCTCCTCACCTCCCCACACCATCACCACACCATGTGATTCACCATGCACCCTCACTGCCCCACGTGATACGTTTTGCCGCCTCACATCACCACAGGAGAGTGATGACTCACTCCCACCACTTTCACTTTCAATGCTCGCCCCTATACTTTCCATTTCACTCCCCACTCCCTCCACGCCACTTCCGCCTTCCCCAAACAAAACACTAGGCCCATACCTGCTCGGGGCCACAAAGCGTGATAATCTCCCAGCCGTACCACGTGGCAGCACATCCAACGGCTCCGTCCTCATCCTCGTCCTCGATTTTGGGCTCCACATCAAGTAAGGACTGCCGAGAGGTTGTTGCACGATGTTTTGGTGCAGGCTGTCCCTCTCTAGCAGCATGATAGGTCACACAGCGCCAGTTCCTCGGGGACGGGACCTCCTCATCACTGCTGCTATTTTCCTCCACCTCTGGTTGGACATAATCCTTGTCCCCCACCTCGCCATCAAGAGGCGAATCACTGTCGCCTGTGAAGGTATCCAGGGTGGCTTGAATTTCCTCCTCCAAGAGACCTCTGTGTGCCATGTCTGACCTGGGTCACTGCTAACAGGTGAGTTACCGAGCCGAGGGTTAGCACGGGTCGTGTGGGGTCACCGAGTGTCCCCGCCTGGTGGCAGGTAGAGGATGGTCTCCCGACCCTACGCACCCAAAATCAGGCGCGAGAATTGAAATTTGTGCAAATTATGAACCTTGCAATTGCACGACGTACCAATACGTCGACGGGACTGGCAGTGACATAACGTTGCGACGTAGTCATACGTTGACGGGACGCCTCGGGTTAAGTAGGATAAGGTGGGGATTGAAAATTTTTTTGGGGGTACTAGGATTTTGGAAGAAATTTGGCAACTTATTCTCCAAGATAACCATACAATGTGGGTTTCATTTGCTTGTCTGATTTGCAGTTTGGCTCCATCATATATTAGTTGCACAAAATGAGGGATGACTGTAAGATGATTCAACAGCAATTTTGTGGGCCTGTTTGCAGGGAAAGGTAATCAACAAACTGGCAGTTGGCTCTAGCCTCAGCAGCCACAGGTCTTACACTGTGTGCTTTGTCTTTAACACTATTCTAGGCCGATGACGCACGGACACATCATCTGTTGGCCAACCAATTCTGGGTCGATGACATGCCAGTGCATCATTGTTGGAGTGATTTTTCATGGCTCAGATATGTGGGACAACAATCTGGTGAACACCAGCAACACAGCTTCATCTCTTTGGCAAGTAACCTGTGGCCTGGGAATAAGGTAGAAAAGTTATGCAAGGGTGGCCTGGGAAAATTCTCCTTATTGGAAATTTCACCCATCTTCAAACATTGCTGTTATCGATTGTTTCACTGCCATACACCTTCAAGTTTTGTGAATATATCTGTGGGAGCAAGCCCCACTTTTATCAGGAATTCAGTCATAGCTCTGTTTCAGCTTCGTAGCCATGATGAAATCTTGACATTTTCGATAAAAAGTGCAATGAGCAAGCATTACTATATGCTCCTTAACTGTCCCAAGTTTCAGCATTGTAAGTGAACTGCTAATCAAGGTATGGGCCAGAAGGCACTACTTTTGGCATGATGCTTGTTTTATAAACTAGAACATTTCTTTCTTCAATGCATTCATTTATGATAATGTCACATCTGCAACACAAAGAATCTCATGTCCCTCACCCACCTAACTCAAAGAGTACAGGTAGCAGAGATGTCACAAATCACTGAAACCTTAATGAATGAAAAATTTGCCCTGCCTATTTGTAAAGGATATTAAGGCACCCTACAAATGTCAATAACCCCTAAAAAATGGGCACCCATAAAAAACACAGGTCCCATAAATGTAGTTGTCCAATGTGGATACCAATAATCCATACTACACAAGAAATAATTTGGCAGCAGGCTGTCAGTATAGCTAGTAACTGGAGAACTAACAATTATATATTCTTGACAACACTGAGACCTTATTACGTAATAATAAGAATTTTTTATCCCACTGGCTGACACCAGTGTAATGATGAAAATATTATCCCACCGGTATTCACCAGTGTAATGATAGTGATATCTATATTCTTACCTGTTGTTGATACTGATCAACTCATCCATGGATAATACAAGTGGTACTCGACTTAGTATAACAGTTTATAGTATTTAAAATATTGTGGTAGCGTTTATAATTTTTGGCCGAGCTTAGATTTAGTCGGTACCACAGGTGGTTGTCGTTCCCTCAGCGAAGGAATCTTGAATTGGAAGGGGAGTGAATCTGGCTTGAGGACATAATTTCCTTGATTAGGTCTACTAATAAAGAAAAGAAAATGATATATATTTTACTCTACTTTAATAATGCTGTTAATTTCCACAAAGACATTTCTTTTTTCCTAATTACATGACCCATTTTAGTATGAGAGAAGATTGTAAATGTTACCAAGGTTTTTGGGTGATCATTCCTCTAACATTATTACCAGACGAAACAATTTGATACACGCGAGGTATGGAGTTGTTGTACTTTACTTTCTTTTTGGCCGTTACTCTTGGGTTCAACAATAGCCTCAAGACAGGGACATTTTTTTACGGGTATGACTTGTCTGTTCGGGCTGGCATAGCCTCGAACCAATAAGAATGATTATTTGTTTTCATCTTTCACCCATATAATATATTCTCCTCATGTAATTTTCTCGGTTCCCTCATCAAGTCAGTATTATTTACAGTTCATCATCATCAATGTTATATAGTCACTAGAAATACATAATCTCTCGGGCCTGCCTAGCCTCGAGGAATAATTAAAAAAAAAAAGAAATATAATCACCAGGAACACCCAATCACTCGGGCTTGTTTAGCCTCGAGGTACAACTCAAATATCACATTATTGCTCACAATCAGTAAGTTCCCTTCCACGCTCCTGATTATATTTTTTTCTAATAAACTAATTTTAAAGAAAGAGAACAGTTAATGAATTTGAATTTTTCCTTTCCGTTACAGAACATATCACTTTTATATTTCTATTCCTTATCTACAAAAAAAGAAGTTCACTTGATAGGATCATTAATAACACATCAGCTACCTTCGGTTTGTAAAATAACTCGTGGGTAGTGTAAGTGTAAAAGTCTATGGGCAATACCATGGAAATAACGGCGTGCTCACACGGACGTCGCCGGTGTCTGGGGAACTGAACGAACGTCTATTAGATACGACGTCTGGAGCTCGAGTGACTCTACGTTAAACTCTCAACAATATTACTTCATATAGTCCATAATAAGTAAGGATTAAACAAAGAAAAAGAGGGGGAAGAAGAAGAAATGTGGACGACTCACCTGAACGAACGTCTATTAGATACGATGACTGGAGCTCGAGTGACTCCGTCGGGCAGCCACTGCTTGTCAAATGAGATGATGTTTTTGAAATATGGTGGGTTTCAATTCTCTTTACAATTTATTTAGCAGTGTACCCATGACGCCAGGACTTTTGATTGAATTGGGGAAAATTTGGGATTTATTCCTCACTTCATTTAGATACTGATTCTATCACTATCTCAATTTGAATCTGAGAGCAGCTCATGCCATCTAGTGACGGCCAAGATAAACGGGACTTTAAATCCTCACAAATGACATTATTTAGGCCTTTTGGACTGCTAATCTTACATACTTGTGTTCTAGCAGCTTCATTAGCAAACATTTCACAACTAGGTAACGGAACGAATTGTATATTTCATCATTATTCTGTTTAAGGTTTAAACTCAGCGCCCAACAATGACAAGAAAAGTTGCGCGGATCTGTTATTCATTACTCGGCCAGATGGGGAATACCCATAGTTCAACATCGACTATTACATCACCCACTGCATAGATACAGAGATACATACATATAAAAATAGAGTTAGCCCTACAGTAATTATCAATATATGAATTACTACTTAGGGTAGGAACTTATAAACTAATATTCAGGTTACACCCTATCTAACTTAAAATTACAGTACTACTAAACACATACATATCAAATGTGTGGCACTACAATTATGCATGGAATAAAAATATTTCACTCGTTTTCTCACAACATCATACTGTACATCAGTGAGAAGAAAAAAAAAATGGACCTCATTACCCAAGAAATGAAAATGTTAGCACCAGGTTACCCCACTATATCACAGTAATTAGAAAACAGGAAAAAGTCAACTTTGGAATTTTAATGAAGAAAAAATTGCAAAAACGTTTTTTAACCATGTCATATACTAATTAGAAAAGAAAAATTATTAAACTCTGGAATATTATACTTGAAATAAAAACTTTGGCATCATGTTATCTTACTTCATCACACAATAATCTGTGTAGCAGTCAAACAGTTAAACTTTAAAATTTATTGTATAAGAAATAATACTTCTTGCAGCAGGTTGCCTGGCAATATAATGATGTACTGAAATAAGAAAAGTAACATTACTAATCTTTTGAAATGTTTGGTAATAGCATGTAACTGACCAATTAACTGCACAATAGGAAATAGTGTTGCTAATTAAAAGTAACATTATTCAGCTGAAAAGATACCATAATTTGATCATCCACTTCTCTGTTGAATTTATACTGATGAGAATTTAATACTGTACACTGCATAAAAAATATCAAAATATACAGCTGATTACAACAATGACAATATTAATCGATAGAAAATACATGGTGACCCAGAAAAACCTCCCACATTTCAAAGGTAAATGAAAAAAAAAAAAATGGTTAAAGATAATCAAAATATTATTTGCAAACATCAACCTTCATTCAATACAGTTTTTATTCATGATGTTTTAAACATGACATCCTCCAAATGGTGGCCATCATTGTCTATACTGTACACGCTTGGAGGCGATTTCTGAACCCTTCCATGACTCGACGGGCCATGTCGGGTGGAACAGCGGCTATCTCCTGCTGAATAGCAACCACTGAAGGTACCAGCTACAGTTTTTATTAACCCCTTCAGCAAGATTTTTTTTTTTTTTTTAAAGGTAGAGGGAAAATTTTGACAATGATGATCTCAAGTGTTTGATCAATATAATTGTGACTGGTACAGCTGGTTTTGAAAGGGAGTGACTGAGAAACTACTGACACACCGATATCAGACACACTTGCACATTAACCTTTTCACTACAGTGACATTTAACTGTATATTCTTGCTATTTCTGGACGATTTTGTCCTGGTTAGGGTAAACCTCTTGTAGTAAAGGGGTTAATGGAGGCTATATCTAACCTCTCTTATCCGAAAAGTCTTCCCTAAGCTGACGTCTGGAGATGTACTGAATACTTTTAATGTACGAGTCATACGAAGGTGTAAAAAGCATATACTATACAAGTATGTGTAAGCCTAACATAATTCATATTGAAGTCCAAAGAAATGAAACTAAGGACGCACAGTATTATCAAACATGCTTGGTACTTACGTTTTAGAGAGTAGTCCCCCTTTTTCTTTAGCCCCTAACACCCGAATGACCGACATAGCCATCATAAATCGGGTACTGGACGACTCGGATGATGGACATTGCCACTTTGCACTTCTTGATAGGATTTGAAGTCCTAAACATTTTCTATGGTACCCAGTGCATGACGTAGGCATATGTGAAGTGGGTGAGGGGGTGAGCCACACTCAGTGTTTTCACTGGGCAATGGGAGGGGTAAGAATGATAATTTCTGATTCTGAATGGTAGGATTCGTTTGCCGCCATGGTGGGGCCAGACGGCCCCTGCCACCTTCATCCCTGCCAAGCCCCCCACTTGTGTAGGGAAGGGGTTGAATGATAATGCTATTGGGAGAATTTTATTGATGACAATATCGTCATTATCGAGTGGAGAAAGGACGTCTGAGAGCAGGAGTTACTACTCAGAGTGTATATACCTCATACCAATTAATCTGGCCAGGCATGAATGGCAACACTGTTCCTGCCGAGATTCTGATTGCCTGGAGGTGTTTGTTCGATTTTGTTGTTGCTAAAACTGATACTCTTTTTATTATCAGATGTGATACTGAGTTTGTCGACAATACAATCGTCAAAAGAAAATAAGAAATCCATTATATACTTATCAACAATGAAATTTACGTAGGAAGATAGAGATATGAGTCAATAAAGTATTGTAACAGTCCAAGTCAAGGTCAGCGTTCGAACAATTCCTTTAAATCTCCGACACCCCGTAATATAACAGAAAATTAAGGAAACCTGCTTAGTCTAAGCTTTGATATAACACATTTAAATTTTATTATCAGTCCGTACTGTGATAATAGAGGATATATAATGAAATAGTTTTCCTTTAGCCTACTTTGATTTTTCGCGATTTTTTCAAACCTCCCTCCCCGCAGAACTCGTTTTTTCATTAGAATTTTTAATTATTCAGAGTTGTGGCACGATTTAAGGGTGGAGACTGATCTTAAAATTTAAATGTGTGTTAAACCAACGCTTAGATTAAGCAGGTTTCCTTAATTTTCTGTTATATTACGGAGTGTCAGAGATTTAAAGGAATTTTTCGAATGCTGACCTTGACTTGGACTGTTATAATACTTTGTTGACTCATATCTCTATTTTCCTACGAGAATTTCATTGCTGATAAGTATATAATGGATTTCTTATTGCTTTTGATGATTGTATTGTCGACAAACTCAGTATCGCATCTGATAATAAAAAGAGTATCAGCTTTAACAACAACGAAATCGAACAAACACCTCCAGCCAATCAGAATCTCGGCAGGAACAGTGTTGCCATACATTCCTGGCCAGATTAATTGGTATGAGGTATAGTGACGTGTTCTGGCCCAGCCTCATTCCTATCGTTTTCGCGGTGCTAAGGGCTATCACACGGCACTTCATACGAGGTCTGCCGAGGATACAATGGTAAATCGGAACGGTAACGTGGTAAAACTGCCGACGATACCACAGGCATTTGGAATTCATCTGCATGGATTCCTGCCGAGGATATGACGGGCAAAACAGTGTGACCAAAACCCAGGCGACTCGACAGAGAATATATCGTACTACAGCATTGACCATTTAGCCTAACATTGAATACTTATTAATATTTTAGAATAAATATCAATCGTTTTGAAACCCTTATAAAGAGTTAATATTTCCTATACCGAGGAAACTGTTATGTCGATAAAATAAACACGTGTTTACAACTGAGGACTCCACTACACCCAGACGTACTGCCACCAGTCGCCACCTGAAACATCACAACAACAACAACATACTGCTTAATCAGTAGACTACAATGGGTTCATCACAAATTTCCTGGACTAGGGCAGCTGAATTTGCCCTTATGGACAGCGATCACTTTCCACAGTCGCGAGACGGGGCTCTGGCAACAGTGTGAGAAGCATGTCCTTTGCCGAGGATACGAGGAACGTGTGTGATAGCGTCCAAGTTTTGTTCCACTTAAATCTTCCTCGGCCGTTCCTGATACGAGGTACCGTGTGATACCCCCTACATATCACCAACCTCTTACCACCATACACATCGCCCCAGTATGGCATTTCATGGGTGTGTTGGGAAATGTAACACGTATAGTGTAAATTTGTTCAGTAAAATTTAAAAGGGTTGTATAGAGAAATAATGAAAATTTCCGTGCAGAAAATAAGTGTTTCTTTAATCAAATATGATTATAGATAAAAATATATATAACTAGAAGAAACGGAAAACTATGGTATTGACAACAAGTGTTGTGACCTAAACTGTACATTGGTTTTGTACAATTTGGTAGAGAAAGCAAGTGCTGAAGTGAAAAATGAAAGTGCCCTTTCAGGGTAAGTATTGTTCAGTGTTTTTTTAATCTTATGATGTACAAACAAGCCTTGGAATAAAAGTGCAAGTGATCTTTCAGGGCAAGTACTGTACAGGGTTTTGAAACGTATTTCACAAACATTGATATATAAAAAAAAAAGGTTACCCACAGTAAAAGTAAAAATGAGAGTGATCTTGCAATATACGCAAAAATAAGTGCTGTGACATGAAACAGTTTAGAAATTACTTTCATTGAAGTAGTGAGGTAAGAACTTAGCCAGATAATTGTCCTTTATACGTAAGATGCTAGAGGACAAGGAATGCTGTTTATCTATCTTTCTATAACCAGACGCTACAATCCCGTAAAGGGTGACCAAGGAAAACTACGGGTATTAAAAAAAAAAAAAAAAAAAAAAAAAAAAACGAGTGAAAATGAAAGTGATCTTTCGCGGCACGCGCATAGAAAACGTGCTCGAGAGAAAAATGGAAAGCTTTCGTAGCAAGTACTGTGTATGTACTGTAATGTATAAGCCTTGGTACCACACACTGTATAATACTGCATCACTCCAAAACGGCCAGAAAAATTGGGCAAATAAAACGAGCGAACAGCTCGTACAGGGTGTGAGAGATTCATTCAGGGGGCAGTGGTTTGGGCAGGTGAAGAGAATTGGGAAGATCTAGTGGGGCATGAAGAAGTGTGAGCAAGTGCAAGTGGGCTTGCCTTGTCTGATCCAGTCAAGCATGTCGACCAGCTCGCCTTAGCCACCAACTCGTCAGTTTGTACGAATACAGTTCGCCACGACCCCAAAAGTTGCCTCCATTCATTACCTCCTATCGTCACAACCCCTTCACCAAGAGACCTGGGGACACTTGCAATGGAGAAAAGAATGATTGGTAAGGTGCTGTAGTTACTGCGATATCATGGGTTGAAAACAGACAACTTTTGGAAATAACTCCGCATATGGGAAGTGCTCAAGACCAATATTCCTGAGCTTCAAGGGTTAAATGGTACTGGTATCATGCACCTCTCATTCATCTATGTATAAGTTGCTTCAGTTCAAATGCCATATTGGGTACGATGGCTGTCCCAACATCACCTCTGTAACTTGCAGTGCTCCTGCAACTGATTCAGGTTTCTTGTTCATCAGGCTAGGTTCAAACATTTATCTGTTAACACTCTCAGTCGGGATAACTATAATTCTATTCCAGATAATGCCAGGTGGTTTTATTTAGCTATATTATTTTTACTTGTGTGACCTCGTGGTTGGCACAGACCTTGGTCTTCTTCGAGTACTCCAATAAGGCCAAAAGATTAAGTCCAGTTAAGAATGAATCACTTGCGCGTGATTCTTAATCCTTATTCAGTTTTCTTTGTGACCCTTTCATCATCATAATCCTTTGGACTCTGAAATTCGATTTTGATCCTGTCATATTTAGAAGGCTTAACTTCTTCCAGCCCAGTGACGTTTTTAGTTATTTTCTGCAGTACTTCTAGACTACGTTCTTCAGCTCTGAAAAAAATTTCGAACATAAGAAATTGTATATCGGCTTCCGAAGCCACTCCACTAAGCTAAATAAACTATATAACTAGTGGCAAGAGTAACCATTAAAACGTGATGGGACTTATTGGGTTGACTAAGCTTTGGTTACAGTGAGAGTTCGAAATCATCTTAACTAACATCTTAATGAAGGTAAAGCCGTTATACATAATCTTTCCTACAGTCACACGACTTTGTTCAGGTGAATGACACCGCTGGTGGTTTTTAAAAAATTCAAAACCAATCCCATATCACCCCAGTCGCCCGGGGCCAGGCAAGTGCAGTTCATTACACATACTGTGTGAGTAGGTCAGCCTATTTTTTTTTAATTATTATTATTCATTTTTGCCACTTCCTGGAGATCTTAATCCAAGATGTGTCTCTCTTACTGATAGAGTATTTTAAAGTTATAATCCAAATAGTTCAACAGTTCAAATAGAAGAAATCTGCGGACATCAAAATTATAATGTAAAAGATGTCATTGTGGACAGGGAGTTGTTTTTGTTGGTGTTAATATAATGTGCAGAACTTCACTGGAGGCAACGAATTACTGTTATTTTTGTTGCCACAGTAGGTTTTAATAGTTTCAGTCCTCTGACACTTATTCAGTGTCATTCTTGCAGCAACTAGTTTTATTCAGCTCATGTGACTCTGCTACACTGAATGTAATAGTCTGGTAACAGCAAGACTGAAATATAAATTACGTCCTCGGATTTAATTGACTAATACGCCAACTGTACACGTGTAGTCCTTTCAACTTCGCTCAGTTTTGTCCTTTTGTAACATATTATAATTACGAGGCTCAGTGGCAGAAAAAAGACAGTGTTACAGTAGTCCAGCCATTCTAAAACAAATATGTTCATCCATTGTAAAACAAATAACATTAATATGAAGTGCGTTTACGCTCATAACAAGCACGCGGACTTTTATCATTGTTTTTCCCTTTTGCACAATGTTACGGTGCAATAATTATTTTATGAATTAGATAATAACAGAATTGAGTTAATCGACCTAGCATCGAGAAAAAATATATTTGCCTTAGCTTTACTAAATAAAAAGTTATCAGCATCTGGAAAGAGTAATAGTCGGGTTGGGCTGGGCTGGGTAGCTCATCGTAATTTTCCGTCCATAAAATATCTACAGTAAACCTCAATTAATCCCTTCGCTTCCTCGCTCGTAATTACTTGTGCCTTGCATCATAGTGTCATGTTGATACATTGTTACAGATCAGGATTCTCAATGCAGGGATAGCAATTTCAGGCCGTGTTGAAGTGAAAAGAATATAGTATCTATTTCCTCAGTCACCCAGGCGCTTAGTTTCCTTTCACTTTTGCCTATTCACTCTCCACCTTATCTACCAGGTATTCGAGCACCCAGCTTCCCTCCTCTCTCTCTCTCTCTCTCTCTCTCTCTCTCTCTCTCTCTCTCTCTCTCTCTCTCTCTCTCACGGTCACCTAACCAATATCCCATTTTCCGTGTGATTACCCTCGAACCTGAGATTCTTCCTCTCTCCTCCTGCTCCTCTCCTCTCTCGTCTTTCCTCCCCCCACCCCACCGTCTCACATCCTCTTTGTCTTTTCTTTCTCCTCTACTTCTTCCCACTCCCCTGCCTTCCCCCACTTGTGCTGTATATCCTTCTCCTTCCTCTCTCTTTCTTTCTTTCCTTTTTGTCCTAGCACCCAATCTCCTCTTCCTCCTTCTTTCTCCCTCTTCCTGAGTACCCTTCACCAATACATCTTCTATTGTCTTAAATCTCTCTTACTCATTTTCTTCCTTCAATCTCCTCCTCTTCCTCTCACGCACTCCCTTCCTTCTTCTCTTCATCTTTCTCCACCCCTCTTACTTCTCCTCTCCTCCTCCTCCTTCATTTTCCTGCTCTTATTTCCTCAACTTCCTCTTTACCACTTTCCTCCCCTCTCTGTCTCCCTCTCCCCTCTCCCTCAGTTCCATTTTGTCTTCCTCCTCTTATTCCTTCCCCTCCTTTCCACCATCCTCCTTCATCCCTCTTTCTCTCTTCCCTTCCTTCCCACCTCATCTTCCTCTTCCACTCCTGTCTTTTCCTTCATCTCCCTCCTCCTCTTCAGCCTTCCCCTTCTCTTCCTATCAGCCTTTTCCCGCATGCTTTTTCCTCTCTCTCCGCACATTCATCTCTTCCTCTTTCCCATCTCTGCCGTCTCTTCCTCCTTATCTTCTCCTCCCTGTGCCCTTATCCCCCTTTTTCCTCCCTTGCAGTTTCCTCTCATCCAGCTCCATTACTCTCCCTTCACGCTTTCTGCTTCCTTCTCTTCCTCCTCCTCCTCGCCTTTTCTCCACTTCAGGATCCTTGATCACCTCTCTAAGAAACTTTCCTCTCCAAATGCTTTTTAAATCTAGCCTCGTGTTTCCGTTGTTTTTGGAAATTTTTGGACACTATCTTTTTCTTGGTACCGTACGCTAAAGGATTATCGGTAGAACCCTATTTCTTTTTTTTTTTCTGCTGTGTACTCTTGGTTTTGAACCCTTATTAATTTTCGCTCGCATCTTGACAGTTGTTTTACGTTTTTCTAAACTCTCCTGTTTTCCTCCCGTTTTATTTGTAACCTCTGTGGCTGTCTGTCTGTCTGACTGTCTGTCTGTCTGTCTGTCTGTCTGTCTGTCTCTCTCTAGTATCCCAGTGAAGCCAAGGCACCCCGCCAATCCCACTCCACCCTCTCAGCTTTTCGGTAACGGAAACTCGCTTATGTTTGCGTTCATGAGGTTTAGGCAGGGTGTCTGAGGGTGTGACTGGGTATAATAGTGTGTGGATGGATGGATGGAGCTGCATGACTTTATGATGAAGCGGTATGTGAGAGCTAAACGGAGCCATTTCAATAAGATTCTATGCGTTTTGTGTGCGACCTTTACGTTTAGGTGATAATAATTTGTATATACAGTAAATAAACACCGCTATTGATAGAATGTAATTCTATTATGTTAATCCTCTAATGAAGGTAATGCCAGACGATTTCATTCAACTAAGAATAAGTTATACGAGCTTTGAGAGTATTAGTACTTCCAGCATTAACCCTTTGACTATCAGGACAACTCGAGTATTCTATTCCAGCAAATACCAGTTGATTTTACTCAGGTGAGTCACAGGACGCAATAACCCTCCTATAATCTAGACATATCCAGTGTTTTGTTCCCGTCAATAACAGACAACTTAATTCACTAGGCAATTAGTCATAGGAGCCTTGAGAGTGTAAATGGTATTAACCCTTTTACGATTGCGACAACTCTTACATTCTACTCCAGCTAATATCAGACAAACTGCTTCAGCTTAGAGTGTCACAGGAGGCTGAAACCGTTCATGAAGTCAACCATTAACCATATCATGACGATGCAAGTATTCTGTCTAGCGCCCGTCAGTTTAATTCGGGTGAGCCTGAGCCTATGAACCTAAGAGCGCTAATAAATACTGTCATCACTGACACTCTTATGACCTGAACAACTCCAGTATTTTGTTCCACATAACACCAGACAATTTTATTCCGCTGAGAGTGTTTCATTATCATAGGTAGTACACTATATAAAATTTTCGGACTTCGATATCTGTGTTTCACAGTTTATTATCGAGAGTGATTTACATTCACTTTAGATTAATTCCTCTCTTATATTCCAAATTCCTCACCTTAATACTCATCAGTAGTACAGTTACCTCCACTTCTAACGAGTACAGCGGGTGGTGAGTTTGGTGAAATGTGGCACCACTGTGTTTGTTTACATAGTAGTAAAAGTAAGTAAATGGGCAGACCCGGCAGAGCTTCCCCTCCGCTACAGTATCTAGTACCCACAGAAACTATGTTTTATCAAGTCATTCTCTGTCTGCAAATACAAGTGTTTGCCACGTAGGTATAATGGAAGGTAGAAAGAAAAATAGTGATGCCATTGGTTCGCATTGTTTCTCTGACAGGAGATTACTGTGAGGCGAGATGGAAAGGAGGGGAGAGGGGAAGGGTGGTGGGAGCGCATGTATCGAAACTTTGTCGTGTTTCGTTTAGAAAGATGAAGGGTGTGATTATACAGATGTTCTGAGGTTATTGCTTACTCCGTATGCAAGAACGTGTATTAGATGAATGTTGGAGACTTAATGTTCGTCATAGAATGTGGTGAACAGATGTTGTTAAGCATAAATGTTAGAAGGTGTGATGTTCGGTGTCTCGAAACGTGGTTCGCATGACTCTAGTGAGTGTGCGACTCAAATGCTGTAACGTTTTTGAGGCTGAACCAGGGTGGCCATAAAAATGATTCGTGATTATCCATGTGACACAACGATCGCGCCATGTTGTGCATCATCTAGACAGTTTTATTGTGAGGAATAACAACCATTATATTCGCAAACCATGGTATAGGTAGATATCCTGTTGCACAGGATTATAGCTACTTTGAGTGTTGGGCAGCTATTGGCTTGTTGTGCAAAAATGTTGTGCAGTCATCATACTGATGGATCACATGGAGGTAATGAGATACTTTGTTTGCATAATGAATGCATATCTTGTATTATAATAACTGAAATAACGGTGTTACGGATGTCCAGACCATAAAATTATAATGTCGCTTTCTTCGAGGTGCTACTTCGTTAGTCTGGATAGTTGTGACAACATCCACAAACACTGATCATCGTATATTATATTCTCTTGTAAACATTCATATATTAGTTTTCATACAAGATCTGACACATTCAGGCCCTCCTTAACTCCAGATGCAATTTACTGTACTATTTAATCGTGTGTCTACACTCACACACTGTTCATCCTGCAGTACCAACATTCCCTTACCATTAATGTTTGTCGGTTGTCTGCTATTATAAACCAAGGTTTTAGTATGTAGCCACGGCTACACAAAATACATCAGTGGCGTGGTGCTGCTGGTAGAATGTAAAATAGCGTATAGTCTACGTGTGTTTGTGCAGGGAGATCTGGTAATACACTTCACCTACTTTTTCACAATCATGCCAAGATAGGAAAGTCGCAGTCTTCGTGACTATAGTGACTGACCATTGAAAGAACTTTCACATCCCAGCAGTCAGAATTAGATCCTGTTTTCAGCCAATAGAAACATTAAGTAATACGGTGATCAATGCAATTAAATATGTAAAGTAAGGAGTGTTTTATGAACCGTGTCATCATACAGGCTTATACAGTATAACACAGCCAAGAATAAGATGGACCTACAGTAGGATAAAAGTTGAGTGTTGGTGGAACGTCCAAGTAAGCAACAATGGTGCACCAGCATCTGGATGGTAAAACTCAACCACTGTGCTTTAGGCAAAATACTCCTGGGTTCTGAAGCTACCCCACGTCATCCAGTAGATTTACACAAGGCCATTGATAAGACTGCAGTCTCGTCGTCGTGATGCCATATGATAAGGGAATCAATATCAGGTTTCGTTACTCATTATACAAGGAAGGGCCGGAATTTTGTGTGAGAGAGAGAGAGAGAGAGAGAGAGAGAGAGAGAGAGAGAGAGAGAGAGAGAGAGAGAGAGAGAGAGAGAATCTCTCTCTCTCTCGTTTTATATATATATAGATAGATAGATAGATAGATATAGATATAGATAGATAGATAGGTAGGTAGGTTGATGTAAGGAAAGAGAAGGGGAGACACACACGCTCCCTCTCTCTCTCTCTCTCTCTCTCTCTCTCTCTCTCTCTGTCTCTCTCTCTCTCTCTCTCTCTCTCTCTCTCTCTCTCTCTCTCTCTCTCTCTCTCCCTCTCTCTCTCTCTCTCTCTCTCTCTCTCTCTCTCTCTCTCTTTCTCCAGACGCATAATACTCTTTAATCTTGTGTGTGCACTCACACACTTCATCCAGAGGGAGCAGTATTTCCCTTACCAACACCAGACATCACATATGTGTGTGATGACTCTACTCCCACCTGCCCACCTCCTCACTCGCTCATACTCCACGATAACCCACTTCCACACACACCTTACCACCAAGCAGGGTGGTCAAGCCCTACCACCCTCTTTATTCCTGCAACGTTTCCTTCCTCTCCTATTACCCTGTCCCTCTGATCGACCTCTCCTCAAGTTCCCCCTTACCTAACAAATATTCTATTCTATTTCTAACTGCATTGAGAATATCGTTTTCAGTGTTCAGCGTCATGAGACACGGCATCACAGATATTAGTAATATCAAAATCTGTTGTGGAACTTGAGGTTATTATGAATCCCGTATGATGGCTCTAAACAAATATAATACAGTAAAACGACGTTTCGCTTTCCATCTACAATCACCACCACCACAGTGCCTGGGACATTACGTGTTATAGTATCTTAGGTCCTGCTTCCCATTGTCCTACTATTGATGCACTGTGTTTTGTCTATTGTCAGTCATGAAATTGCAATGATAGTATCGGGCCAGTATTCACTGTTACAGAGGCATTTCGGTGGTGTGGTTTGGCTAGGAAAATTGCGTAGGCAGCCTTGTTTGTACAGGGATTCAGTAATGTTAACTAGCCAACCCAGATCCATGTAAACACAGTAGATGACGTCTGCAACGTTTGTCTGTGATAAACGGTCATAACGAACAGCAACACTGGCAACCTTATGTATGCCTGTCGGTTGTCTGCCAGTATAAACCAAGGTTTTAGTATGTAGCCACGGCTACACAAAATACATCAGTGGCGTGGTGCTGCTGGGAGAGTGTAAAATAGCGTATAGTTTACGTGTGTTTGTGCAGGGAGTCTGGTAATACACTTCACCGACTTATTCACACTCATGCCAAGATAGCAGACAAAGTCGCAGTCTTCTTGACTATACTGGCTGACCATTGAAAACATTTTCACCTCCTAGCAGTCTGAATGAGATTCTGTTTTCAGCCAATAGAAACATTAAGTAATACGGTGATCAGTGCAATTAAATATGTAAAGTAAGGAGTGTTTTATGAACCGTGTCATCATACAGGCTTATACAATATAACACAGCCAAGAATAAGATGGATCTACAGTAGGATAAAAGTTGAGTGTTGGTGGAACGTCCAAGTAAAAGTAAGCAACAATGGTGCACCAGCATCTGGATGGTAAAACTCAACCACTGTGCTTTAGGCAAAATACTCCTGGGTTCTGAAGCTACCCCACGTCATCCAGTAGATTTACACAAGGCCATTGATAAGACTGCAGTCTCGTCGTCGTGATGCCATATGATAAGGGAATCAATATCAGGTTTCGTTACTCATTATACAAGGAAGGGCCGGAATTTTGTGCGAGAGAGAGAGAGAGAGAGAGAGAGAGAGAGAGAGAGAGAGAGAGAATCTCTCTCTCTCTCGTTTTATATATATATATTGATAGATAGATAGATAGATATAGATATAGATAGATAGAAAAGTAGGTAGGTAGATGTAAGGAAAGAGAAGGGGAGACACACACGCTCCCTCTCTCTCTCTCTCTCTCTCTCTCTCTCTCTCTCTCTCTCTCTCTCTCTCTCTCTCTCTCTCTCTCTCTCTCTCTCTCTCTCTCTCTCTCTCTCTCTCTCTCTCTCTCTCTCTCTCTCTCTCTCTCTCTCTCCAGACGCATAATACTCTTTAATCGTGTGTGTGCACTCACACACTTCATCCAGAGGGAGCAGTATTTCCCTTACCAACACCAGACATCACATATGTGTGTGATGACTCTACTCCCACCTGCCCACCTCCTCACTCGCTCATACTCCACGATAACCCACTTCCACACACACCTTACCACCAAGCAGGGTGGTCAAGCCCTACCACCCTCTTTATTCCTGCAACGTTTCCTTCCTCTCCTATTACCCTGTCCCTCTGACCGACCTCTCCTCAAGTTCCCCCTTACCTAACAAATATTCTATTCTATTTCTAACTGCATTGAGAATATCGTTTTCAGTGTTCAGCGTCATGGGACACGGCATCACAGATATTAGTAATATCAAAATCTGTTGTGGAACTTGAGGTTATTATGAATTCCGTATGATGGCTCTAAACAAATATACTATAACGACGTTTCGCTTTCCATCTACAAACACCACCACCACAGTGCCTGGGACATTACATGTTATAGTATCTTAGGTCCTGCTTCCCATTGTCCTACTATTGATACACTGTGTTTTGTCTATTGTCAGTCATGAAATTGCAATGATAGTATCGGGCCAGTATTCACTGTTACAGAGGCATTTCGGTGGTGTGGTTTGGCTAGGAAAATTGCGTAGCCAGCCTTGTTTGTGCAGGGATTCAGTAATGTTAACTAGCCAACCTAGATCCATGTAAACACAGTAGATGACGTCTGCAACGTTTGTCTGTGATAAACGGTCATAACGAACAGCAACACTGGCAACCTTATGTATGCCTGTCGGTTGTCTGCCAGTATAAACCAAGGTTTTAGTATGTAGCCACGGCTAAACAAAATACATCAGTGGCGTGGTGCTGCTGGGAGAGTGTAAAATAGCGTATAGTTTACGTGTGTTTGTGCAGGGAGTCTGGTAATACACTTCACCGACTTATTCACACTCATGCCAAGATAGCAGACAAAGTCGCAGTATTCTTGACTATACTGGCTGACCATTGAAAACATTTTCACCTCCTAGCAGTCTGAATGAGATTCTGTTTTCAGCCAATAGAAACATTAAGTAATACGGTGATCAGTGCAATTAAATATGTAAAGTAAGGAGTGTTTTATGAACCGTGTCATCATACAGGCTTATACAATATAACACAGCCAAGAATAAGATGGATCTACAGTAGGATAAAAGTTGAGTGATGGTGGAACGTCCAAGTAAAAGTAAGCAACAATGGTGCACCAGCATCTGGATGGTAAAACTCAACCACTGTGCTTTAGGCAAAATACTCCTGGGTTCTGAAGCTACCCCACGTCATCCAGTAGATTTACACAAGGCCATTGATAAGACTGCAGTCTCGTCGTCGTGATGCCATATGATAAGGGAATCAATATCAGGTTTCGTTACTCATTATACAAGGAAGGGCCGGAATTTTGTGTGTGTGAGAGAGAGAGAAACAGAGAGAGAGAGAGAGAGAGAGTCTCTCACTTTCTCTTTCCTTACATATATATATATATATATATATATATATATATATATATATATATATATATATATATATATATATATATATATATATACATATATATATCCCGTTGGAGCCCGGTGTCCGGAATATTGGACAGAACTGGGATTTTTCAAGTTTTTATAAAGGAGTGAACCCCCGGGTAAGGACCTATGAGCTTCGCGACCATGAGCCGATAGGCGGAGGGCGGTACGCTTAGTGCCCTCCCAGTGCAATGCCTCGCCCAGCACCCCTGGGATCCAATGGGATATTATATATATATATATATATATATATATATATATATATATATATATATATATATATATATATATATATATATATATATATATATATGAAAAGAGAGATATTCTCTCTCTCTCTCTCTCTCTCTCTCTCTCTCTCTCTTTCTCTCAGATAGCCTGTAAACAAAGAGGCTTGTTATTCGCACACTGTCACAGGTGGGTGATATGAGGCTACCGTCACTGTAGAAAGACACCCAAGGAGACAAGGACCACCCTATCCTTCCCTGGTTCTATTATGTCGTATTGTAGCAACTTGTAAAATGACTCCATGAATGCACCAGCCTGTATGTGTGTTGGTCTCTCTCTCTCTCTCTCTCTCTCTCTCTCTCTCTCTCTCTCACACACACACACAAAATTCCGGCCCTTCCTTGTATAATGAGTAACGAAACCTGATACTGATTCCCTGATCATATGGCATCACGACGACGAGACTGCAGTCTTATCAATGGCCTTGTGTAAATCTTCTTATAAACGAAAGTCAGCACGGATTCAGGCAAGGACGATCCTGCCTCACAAATTTGTTGTCATTCTACTCGGAGGTCTATGAGGCAGTAGATAGCGATAAAGCTTACGATGTTATTTATCTGGACTTTAGTAAAGCTTTTGATAGGGTCCCACACGAAAGGTTAGTTAGAAAGGTTCGAGCACACGGTATAGACGGCGATATCTTAAAATGGATAGAATCCTGGCTGAGAGGACGAAAGCAGAGAGTATTAATAAATGAAACTAAGTCGGACTGGGGATTAGTAACTAGCGGTGTACCACAGGGTTCAGTACTCGGTCCCTTATTATTTATCATATATATAAATGATCTAGACTTAGGAGTCAATAGCAGCATCAGCAAATTTTGCCGACGATACAAAAATAGGGCGTATCATTAACTCGACTGACGATTGCCATAACTTACAAAAAGACCTCGATACATTGTCCAAATGGTCTAAAACTTGGCAAATGGAATTTAACGTTGAAAAATGTAAAGTACTTAACGTAGGCATGACCAATGGAGATACTAAATACATCTTAGATAACACAGAAATTAGCAAATCAGAATGCGAGAGAGATCTAGGAGTTATGATTAGTAACGACCTTAAACCTAGGCAACAGTGTATTAATGCGAGAAATAAAGCAAATAGGGTTCTAGGATTTATTTCGAGAAGCGTGAGCAATAGATCATCTAAAGTAATACTGAAACTTCATCTAGCATTAGTAAGGCCACATTTAGACTACGCAGTACAATTTTGGTGTCCTTACTATAGAATGGATATTAATTCGTTAGAAAATGTACAGAGAAGAATGACTAAAATGATACATGACGTCCGGAACCTGTCATATGAAGACAGACTGAAAAGACTAAGTCTGCATTCGCTAGAGAGGCGTAGAGTAAGGGGAGACTTAATTGAGGTGTTTAAGTGGATGAATGGTATAAATAAGGGAGATATTAGCAAGGTACTTAAAATGAGCATACAGGATAGAACTAGAAATAATGGTTTCAAACTAGAAAAATTCCGTTTCAGAAAGGAAATCGGTAGAAATTGGTTTGGTAATAGAGTAGTAGACGAATGGAATAAGCTACCTAGTAAAGTAGTTGCTGCCTCTTCCATTGAGAGTTTCAAGCATAGGCTAGATAAGCATATGACAAATAAGGGGTGGATATAGAATAAAGAAAATCTTATAACCAATACTAATTCAAAAAATTTTCTTTTCAGGTTACACTATGATAGTCTCTATTCTCCTTTCACACTTTCCTGTAAAATGTCCACGCCAGTTTTTCTATACGGCGTGGTGTTCTTTCTGACTTTTTCCTGCCGGCTTCGGCTGGAGGGTTTGGAGGGCGGGCGAGAGCCTTCTTCTTTGCTATCCTTATCTCATTCTAGTAGTTTAGTTACTCTTCTAGGAGCTGCCTAGCATGGGCCAACCGGCCTACTGCAGTTATCCTCTCTTCTTATGTTCTTATGTTCTAGGAGCTGCCTAGCATGGGCCAACCGGCCTACTGCAGTTGTCCTCTCTTCTTATGTTCTTATGTTCTTATGTACTGGATGACGTGGGGCAGCTTCAGAACCCAGGAGTATTTTGCCTAAAGCACAGTGGTTGAGTTTTACCATCCCATAGAGGTAGGAGTAGGTAGAGGCGGCATAAGGGATTAACCACGGGTAGGTCAGAGTGAGGCCGACAGACCTGACTCGACCAACATGGCGGCGACCTCTTTGACAGCTGTCTGACTTGGTTCCGCTGACCAGGCGCGAGTGCTTTCTTAGTTGCAAACAGAAAAAATGAGGAAGAAAGTAGGTTATGAATGGAAGGAGAAAAGAAAGTAGTTAATGAATGAAAAAAAAGGAAGCATTTAAGAACATAGGGTAAAATGAAGGATGGAAGACAGATAGATGATTTAAAATAATATACATCAGCACATTATGAAAAAAGTTTATATCTATTATTCTATATAATATACAGCTTGACTTTACTAACTCCAGGCATATACATAATGTACACTTACAAATTATAATTCACTCTAAAGATACTCACCGGTGAAATGTAATGGATGGGTCAGATTTCTTATCTCCTCTTTCTTTACACCCAAATGCGGCACAGGTGGTGGGCATTTTTGGAGTCTTAGGTTATTTGATGGTGAGTTACAGCTTAGGACAGAACGTCTCACACCCACAGCTGAACTACAACTAAAACCAGAGGTAGAATGAAGTCTACTTTGTTTCTGGCATTCTCCCTGAAGAATACCAGGTGGACACACAGCTGGAGGTATTAAAGGCTTAATAATCTCATGGCCACACCCACGGAGGTAGGATTAGGACTGTTACCTCTATGGGCACAGCCATAGAGGTAGGAGTGCACAGCAATCTTCTTCGTCAAGTAGGTGTTGCCGTGACCTCTTGACTTGACCAATATGGCCGTTTGACAGTTCTCTGGCTTCACCGGAGCCTTCTAACGCCGACTCTACCCTAATCCTACCTCTATGTACCATCCAAGTGCTGGTGCACCATTGTTGCTTACTTTTACTTGGACGTTCCACCAACACTCAACTTTTATCCTACTGTAGGTCCATCTTATTCTTGGCTGTGTTATACTGTATAAGCCTGTATGATGACACGGTTCATAAAACACTCCTTACTTTACATATTTAATTGCATTGATCACCATATTACTTAATGTTTCTATTAGCTGAAAACAGGATCTAATTCTGACTGCTGGGATGTGAAAGTTCTTTCAATGGTCAGTCAGTATAGTCACGAAAACTGCGACTTTGTCTGCTATCTTGGCATGAGTGTAAGTCGGTGAAATGTATTACCAGATCTCCCTGCACAAACACACGTAGACTATACGCTATTTTACATTCTACCAGCAGCACCACGCCACCGATATATTTTGTGTAGCCGTGGCTACATACTAAAACCTTGGTTTATAATGGCAGACAGCCGACAAACATTAATGGTAAGGGAATGTTGGTACTGCAGGATGAACAGTGTGTGAGTGTAGACACACGATTAAATAGTACAGTAAATTGCATCTGGAGTTAAGGAGGGCCTGAATGTGTCAGATCTTGTATGAAAACTAATATATGAATGTTTACAAGAGAATATAATATACGATGATCAGTGTTTGTGGATGTTGTCACAACTATCCAGACTAACGAAGTAGCACCTCGAAGAAAGCGACATTATAATTTTATGGTCTGGACATCCGTAACACCGTTATTTCAGTTATTATAATACAAGATATGCATTCATTATGCAAACAAAGTATCTCATTACCTCCATGTGATCCATCAGTATGATGACTGCACAACATTTTTGCACAACAAGCCAATAGCTGCCCAACACTCAAAGTAGCTATAATCCTGTGCAACAGGATATCTACCTATACCATGGTTTGCGAATATAATGGTTGTTATTCCTCACAATAAAACAGTCTAGATGATGCACAACATGGCACGATCGTTGTGTCACATGGATAATCACGAATCATTTTTATGGCCACCCTGGTTCAGCCTCAAAAACGTTACAGCATTTGAGTCGCACACTCACTAGAGTCAGGCGAACCACGTTTCGAGACACCGAACATCACACCTTCTAACATTTATGCTTAACAACATCTGTTCACCACATTCTATGACGAACATTAAGTCTCCAACATTCATCTAATACACGTTCTTGCATACGGAGTAAGCAATAACCTCAGAACATCTGTATAATCACACCCTTCATCTTTCTAAACGAAACACGACAAAGTTTCGATACATGCGCTCCCACCACCCTTCCCCTCTCCCCTCCTTTCCACCTCGCCTCACAGTAATCTCCTGTCAGAGAAACAATGCGAACCAATGGCATCACTATTTTTCTTTCTACCTTCCATTATACCTACGTGGCAAACACTTGTATTTGTAGACAGAGAATGACTTGATAAATCATAGTTTCTATGGGTACTATAAGATACTGTAGCGGAGGGGAAGCTCTGCCGGTTCTGCCCATTCACTTACTATTACTATAAACAACACAGTGGTGCCACATTTCACCAAACACACCACCCGCTGTACTCGTTTGAAGTGGAGGTAACTGTACATGCCAAATCTCTCTCTCTCTCTCTCTCTCTCTCTCTCTCTCTCTCTCTCTCTCTCTCTCTCTCTCTCTCTCTGTATAATCAAGGCATTTGATCAGTCTGTTATTTTTTTTAACATTTTTTTACCAACAGCTTAGAGTTTAATTTTAATCCCCCATTTTTATTCGCATTAAGAGAAATTGAATATTTCTCACAGTACCTGCCCAAGAATTTACGTCTGTTTTAGTACACTACCCTCTCCCTTTCAGCACACACACACACACACACACACACACACACACACACACACACACACACACACACACACACACACACATTGTGCATGGCACGGACAGTGGAACTAAATACTGTTTATACGCGCCTGAATTTAATATATATTGTTAATAACTAACATTAAACTAGCATTTTTAGGTGGGAGGACGAGGGAGGAGGCAGCATGAATGTTAAAAAGCGAAATAATAAAACCGACTTAATGTATTCATTGAAGGAGCTCTTTACATTCCTTACTAAGATAAGAGGAGATGTGAAATTTTACTCTGGCAAAGTTACAGAGTATACCGGTACACACACACACACACACACACACACACACACACAAACACACACAAACACACACACACATATATATATATATATATATATATATATATATATATATATATATATATATATATATATATATATATATATATATATATATATATATAATGCGAGGAAGGAAGCAAAGGCTGAGGCCGCTAAACGTTCCTTCCAAGAAAGAAAAAAAAAAAAAAAAAAGAGAGCCAAATTCAAGATCCATTCATTCGAGATGCCTAGACACACTGCGTTTGAAAGACTGGAAAGATCATAGGAAGAAGGAAATACAGACAGAGGGAGACAGTTCCAGAGTTGACCTGTTGCATAAATGAAGGACTGGGAGTAACGGTTAACTCTTTCATTAGAGTGCTGGACAGAAAAGGGATGAGAGTATGTTGATAGACGGGTGCTACGCGCCCGTCTTGGAGGTGGAATTGAATTGAATTGAAACGGTTTATTGACTAAAATATTTGTCAAAAGGATGAGGGTACATTTTTCTGTTCTCATCCTGTACAGTTTTGGTCCCTCAGGAGGGATGTTCATGAATTAATTTAATATACAACATCTTACTAACTAAAATGTATATAATATACATTTTAATAGCGAATGAAATGATACACACGTCAAGGAACAGAAATAGGTGAAATGTGGGAGCGGCTGGATGGATCCCCAAGGGAGGGTGAGGATGAATTAGCAGCGACCTGCTATCTAATCCTTCCCCCTCCTCAAATCCCTCTAGGGTCCCCAGCCACCCCAACCACCACCGCACCCTCACTTCACTATAGCCTCACTACACTTATCTATTTACAATGCCTTATCACTGGATAGATCATTATTTTAACATCTAAGGAGTTATATAATGTAATGCTTTTATACTATTGTGGACAGGCGTTCTTAACCACCCTCGTCCAGCCAACCTGTGTATGTGGCACCGTCGCATTCACGAGCACAGAATTTGCCTTCGATGCATTTCTGTCGAAAAATATTCCTTCAGCTTTGGGTTTGTACTAATGGATAAAGTAATAGTAATATTTACTTTGAAGGTTTGACTGATAACACGAATATATCATACTGATTATTTAATAACTTGTTTCTCGTATAGAGCCAAGCAAGTGATAAATATGTATATTTGGTTCCACTCAACAACTTCCTGTAGGTCTGAACCAGCGAACATAGAGTGAACAAGTTCGAAGCATTCATTTGTTAACAGGAGAGAGAGAGAGAGAGAGAGAGAGAGAGAGAGAGAGAGAGAGAGAGAGAGAGAGAGAGAGAGAGAGAGAGAGAGAGCGTGTATGGTGGGTGCCTGTGCATTTTAGAATAATGAGGTGGAGGCAGACTGGCGCAGGGAAATGCAAGAGATGAGAAACCCTGGATTCCTGTGATCCATTGAAAACAGGCCACAGTGTGAGTATTTCTTCCATCAGTCACTAAAACTTGCCTTGCTTTGTGATATATATATATATATATATATATATATATATATATATATATATATATATATATATATATATATATATACATATATATATATACAGTGGAGAGGATGGAGGGTGAAAGACTGACGAAGAGAGGTCTATGAGGCAGTAGATAGCGATAAAGCTTACGATGTTATTTATCTGGACTTTAGTAAAGCTTTTGATAGGGTCCCACACGAAAGGTTAGTTAGAAAGGTTCGAGCACACGGTATAGACGGCGATATCTTAAAATGGATAGAATCCTGGCTGAAAGGACGAAAGCAGAGAGTATTAATAAATGGAACTAAGTCGGACTGGGGATTAGTAACTAGCGGTGTACCACAGGGTTCAGTACTCGGTCCCTTATTATTTATCATATATATAAATGATCTAGACTTAGGAGTCAATAGCAGCATCAGGAAATTTGCCGACGATACAAAAATAGGGCGTATCATTAACTCGACTGACGATTGCCATAACTTACAAAAAAGACCTCGATACATTGTCCAAATGGTCTAAAACTTGGCAAATGGAATTTAACGTTGAAAAATGTAAAGTACTTAACGTAGGCAAGACCATTGGAGATACTAAATACAGCTTAGATAACAAAGAAATTAGCAAATCGGAATGCGAGAGAGATCTAGGAGTTATGATTAGTAACGACCTTAAACCAAGGCAACAGTGTATTAATGCGAGAAATAAAGCAAATAGGGTCCTAGGATTTATTTCGAGAAGCGTGAGCAATAGATCATCTAAAGTAATACTGAAACTTTATCTAGCATTAGTAAGGCCACATTTAGACTACGCTGTACAATTTTGGTGTACTTACCATAGTACAGAGAAGAATGACAAAAATGATACATGACATCCGGAACCCGTCATATGAAGACAGACTGAAAAGACTAAGTCTGCATTCGCTAGAGAGGCGTAGAGTAAGGGGAGACTTAATTGAGGTGTTTAAGTGGATGAATGGTATAAATAAGGGAGATATTAGCAAGGTACTTAAAGTGAGCATACAGGTTAGAACTAGAAATAATGGTTTCAAACTAGAAAAATTCCGTTTCAGAAAGGAAATCGGTAGAAATTGGTTTGGTAATAGAGTAGTAGACGAATGGAATAAGCTACCTAGTAAAGTAGTTGCTGCCTCTTCCACTGAGAGTTTCAAGCATAGGCTAGATAAGCATATGACAAATAAGGGGTGGATATAGAATAAAGAAAATCTTATAACCAATACTAATTCAAAAAAATTTTCTTTTCAGGTTACACTATGATAGTCTCTATTCTCCTTTCACACTTTCCTGTAAAATGTCCACGCCAGTTTTTCTATACGGCGTGGTGTTCTTTCTGACTTTTTCCTGCCGGCTTCGGCTGGAGGGTTTGGAGGGCGGGGGAAAGCCTTCTTCTTTGCTATCCTTATCTCATTCTAGTAGTTCAGTTACTCTTCTAGGAGCTGCCTAGCATGGACCAACCGGCCTACTGCAGTTATCCTCTCTTCTTATGTTCTTATATATATATATATATATATATATATATATATATATATATATATATATATATATATATATATATATATATTTAGGATTGCTTTCGTTGGAATAATGAATTAGGAGATAAATGCTGTTGATTTAACAAAAAGCTGTGCTTAAGAAAGTAATTTGCCTCTCTGTCCAGAGAGAAATATCCAGTTAATGAGAAAAATACTTATGAGTTTGCCAAAAATCTCCAGGTGCCAACCACCAGAGAGAGAAAAAAATGCGAACATAAGGCATCTAACAGAAGTTACGCGGCCTGCCAAATTATTTGACAAAGTCAACTGGCGTTACCCAGAATAAAACCCATCTTTCATTTTGTCCGACGAGACATTATCCTGGGATAAATAAACTCTTTCTTCATCAATGAAAGGAAAAATTCCCTGTTTAGCTTGAGCACCACATTTACTCATATCGCATAAAATCATGTGTATGTAGCCGGAATGAAGCCCCTTATCTACGGCCTGGCAAATTCCCTGTAAAGAGTACCCGGTACTATTTTCTATCGACAGACTGAGTTAAGCGGTGAGACTCATCTTTCGTGTAAGGAAATCCATCCCGCCTCTGTGTGTGTGTGTGTGTGTGTGTGTGTGTGTGTGTGTGTGTGTGTGTGTGTGTGTTGAATTGAGTCATCTGCGGGTTGGTCGGTTGGTAACTGGGTGGGTGGATTGGTTAGTGTAGGCTGGTTGTTTCACAGGCGGACGTCTGAGCAAACTTGGCAAATGGAATTTAACGTTGAAAAATATAAAGTACAGTCATGGACATTGAAAGCTGGACACTCTGGGGCTGAGCTGATGGTTTCTTTTTCCTTCTCGATTTTTCCACTAAATCTTCGTCCATATGAGCCGTACCCCCCAATGCCCATCCTTCCCACACCTGCTGTCCCAGAGGACAAGTTGTCACTCACTCTCTCTCTCTCTCTCTCTCTCTCTCTCTCAACCCCTGCTTCCCTCTTTTCTTCTCCCCCTCTTCCCTCCCCCATCTACCGTCTCTCTCTCTCTCTAAACCTCTGCCTCCTTCTTTTCTTGTCTCCCTCCTCCCTCCCCCATCTACCCTCTCTCTCTCTCTCTCTCTCTCATATGTGTGTGTGTGTGTGTGTGTGTGTGTGTGTGTGTGTGTGTGTGTGTGCAAAGTAAAGATGAGGAGAAATATTGTGGAATCTTTGACGAAAATTGTGGCAGAAGGGTGTAGGCAGGTATGAAGGTGTACGTTAATTGGCCCGCAGGGAATCAATGACAATTCCACATGTTGACGTCTCGAGCTTTGAGGGGACTTCTTGTTGTTGTTCTCTATAAATATGTTCCAATGTTTTACTTATTTTATAATACTTTATCACAGTTAAGTTATACTTTCCATTGACATTATTATTCACTTCTACAGAACCCTGAGAGAGAGAGAGAGAGAGAGAGAGAGAGAGAGAGAGAGAGAGAGAGAGAGAGAGTGAGAGAGAGAGAGAGAGAGAGAAGGGGGGGCTAGTCATTCCCAGGGAACAAGTGGTCACTCCTCACCTCTCTCTCTCTCTCTCTCTCTCTCTCTAGCATGCAGACCTAAACTTAAAAGGAGTTGTCCAGCATAGGCCAACCAGCCTACAGCAGGTGTTCTCTTTAAATATGTTCCAGTGTTTTATTTTTCGTTATAATACTTATTTCACAGTAAACGCATACTTTGCACTGACACTATTCACTCCAACAGAACCTTGAGAGAGAGAGAGAGAGAGAGAGAGAGAGAGAGAGAGAGAGCAGCTGCGTTTATGAAGAATAAGATGAGCTTCTCAGATGTGTGTGTGTGTGTGTGTGTGTGTGTGTGTGTGTGTGTGTGTGTGTGTGTGTGTGTGTGTGTGTGTGTGTGTGTGTGTGTGTGTGTGTGTTGATAACAGAGTACACCGATGGAAACAAAACAGGGCTAGAGTTCAGCCTACGACTATGACCACATCTCGTCCACCCAAGCTGAGTTGCAGGCCATAAACTTGGGGCTGTCTAAGGTTACTTCTGTTGGAAAAGATGTTTATATATTTGTTGACAGCAGAAGTGCTATAGAGTCCTTAAACAGCCATAATCCTGAGTATGATTCACTAACCTCGGCCTGTAAGAATAAAATAATATTAAAGTCATGTGGGAATAATGTCATGTTCACTTGGTTACCGTCCCAGGTAGGTATAACGCCAAATGAAAAAGTAGACATTTTGGCCAAAAACGCAACAGGGAAGAAAAATATAGACAAACCATGCTATCTGACGAATCGTCAACGAAGAACTATAATACGTGAACAGCAAGAAACGATTTCACCGAAAAAAAAAGTGTTGTACGAAAACAGTTCAACATTTAGACACTACACACTGTCACGGGGTTTTTAGGAATATGCAATATTTAAGATTAATTATTCAGTAATACTTAAGAACAAGGACAATTAATTGTCTTGTGAAAATCAAGCAATGATTACTTTAGGTCGGCTTACTTCGCCGATTCTCTAAGGACGAGAATTTATAATCTTTCTCAACAGTACACAGCAGAGACTAATTACTCACAAATGCTGTTTAATAGTACTGTTGGCCTCTGTTGAAAGTGTCTTCACCCCTGACAATCAATAACTAATGCTATTAATGATAACAGATTCTTGCTGGTGCATTAACTCCTGGTTGCACAACGGATTTTAAGCTTAATACAAAAGGACTGGCCTAAGTACCAATTATGAATAGCAAAGCATTTATGCAAACTAGGAGCTATAAGTGAAATAAGCTTAATATGGAAAATAAAACACGAGTTTACATTACATTAAGCCCAAGAAAAAGAACTGTTAAATTTATTAATTACAAAGAAATAAATTTTCGTTACATTTCAAAATGAATTCAAAATAAGGAGATCGCACTCACTCGCTCACTCAAAAGCTAACTCTTAAACCTAGGAAAATGAAGAGAAATACTGGTCAGAAAAATGGACAAAGCTGATGACTGGGCGTCGTTACTAAGGAAGGACACTGCACACGCTGTCTCTCGCCAATCACGCTAGGTGGGAATCCAACGGCGGTGGTGGGAACTAGGCATTGTTGCAAGGAAGGACACTGCCAAACACACTACCTGCTTCTGTGGCGCTCAAACCTTGACTGACTTCAAATCGTGAGAGAGAGGCAAGTGTCGAGCCGCATTGCTAACAGCTAGAATGAGCGAAACACGCCCATAATAAATCGCTCAGCGGAAGTGCTAATGTCTTGCACAAAGATGATCACTTATGACAGTGAAAAATTGTTCTGAAAACACTCCCGACCGGGTGAATACATGGCGGTTGACTGAGTGATAAATACCAGGATTCCACTAGAATTCGCGGTTTCCCACCAAACTTGATGTCACGAGTTTATTCAAATATAAAATCGGCCAACTTATGACATTATGCCCCATGAAAATCATTTTTTTTTTTTTTTCAGAAAAAAAAATTTCAATATACATACATATAAATCCTAACTCAGTCACACAAGATTCACACTGTGGTGTGTGTGTGCTATCCTGCTACAGGAGAAAGTCACAGTCGCCAGTGAGTGAAAAAACCTCGTATTTACTTTAATAGAATCAAGCTTGAGGGAAAAACTCCATGACGACGGTGAAAAATCCTGTACTCAGGTCAAACTGAGTGAAAAGTTTGCTACATTTACATTAACAACTAATTGTTATGTAGCGTAATGTATGTAATATACGGTGTAGGTGTGACAATTGTGGTGTAACCGTACCTACGCGTAAAATTACATAATGCAAATCAATAATAAATGATGAAGACGAGGCAGAAGAGAAGAGGCGGCAGCATGCGTCAGTGACGATCAGCCATTTTGCACGGCAATGCTGCACCTGCCAGCTGCACCTGTGAAAGGAATCAAGGTGGAGCATCAAAAGTGTCATTTCTCTCTCTCTGCCTAGCAATCAGTACTTATGTCATTATTAATCAGGAAACGTAGTCTTAGGATTCACAAAGCTCTCAGGACCCTTATAGTTTACTAGTTAAGCTTATTAACTAGGAAACGTGCCAGTTCTTGAATTGCTCAAATCTCTTAGAATGGGCAGTTTACTAGTTAACCTAACATTATTAACCAGGAAACGTGTCAGTTCTTGAATTGCTCAAATCTCTTAGAACGGGCGGTTTACTGGTTAACCTAACACTACACTTACAACTAATAACAGGAAGCTGAGAATCGCTACGCAATCTCAGGCAGATCACGTTTTAGCACCCACCGTGGGTGTAAACACTCGTGTGGATATTGTGCATTCTCCAGGAATCCTCAGAGAGGCCCACAGCTTGAGACGTTCCACAAGGTAATTCATACACAGCCTCGGACTGTCTCTGCAGGGTTCTCAAACTTCCCCCTTAACTTACGGTACATGTATGTACAGGCCCTGGACATACTGTGTCCTGTGGGGCCAATGGGTGAGACATCAGGTCTACACTTTTAACTGGGTACCAGGCTGGTCCTTGGATTACTCAGATCTCTGAGAACGCCTATCTTACGGAACCCAGCGTACAACAGTTGCCCGTGTTAGTCATCAGTTAGTAGGTGAGACATCAGGTCTGCACCTACATTACCACTGCCCTGCCTCTCAACTGACTCAGAGATTACGGGTGTGGGTTCAAACGGCGCAAGAAGGACATGTCCCTGATTGGTGTTACGTGGACGCACATTGCAGGAATGCACAAAGCTATCTATTTCTAGTCCCATCCCTGGCCAGAAAAAGTCAGCTCAGATACGGCCCTGGGTCTTCTTTTTGCCCATGTGACCTCCTGAGGCTGAACAATGACCCCATTTTAACACTGCTTGGTGGTACTTGGCAGGAACGACAAACTGCAGTCGAACCTCGCCCTGGGGTGTTTGTGACTCATGGTACAGCCGTCCTCATTTGTGAAGGAACTTGGCTTGACCTTCCCGTGAATACTTTATCACTCTACCCTTTTGTTTCTTCCACACGGCAGCAAGTGTTGGGTCAGAGTGTTGTTTTTGAACAACAGCTTGGTTACACATCAGATCTTGCGGCGATTCAATAGTCACCGGGGTGACACAGTTCGGAGCCTCAACCATGGCTCGAGTTATTGCAGCCGAAGTCTGAGTAGCGTCATCTTTGGTGCAACTATCCTTGGCATCGGGAATACTGCCTATGATTAGGTCAAATAAAGGTTCTGGCATGACAACTGCGACTGTCGTACCAGTGTAAAATGGAGATGCCACCTGGATACGTGCCTTAGGGAACAATCTCACTGATCCATCTATAAGGTTAGCTTGGATCTGTCGACCTGTGTACTGCTTAGGCCGAACTAGACTCTGCCTGACTGAGCAACCTGAGGACCCATTGTCTCTCAGGACCTTCACATGAATGGCTCCCACAAACCCTGGTTGAACAAGGAAGGCACTGTCACCTGTGGGAGGGCCTGTGGAGGAAGCAACTAGCCACTGATTAGGCTGCTGAACAAATGATGCGGCAAACATGGTGCCCTGAGAATTACATACTTGAGGGGTTGTACTCACTGCCTGGGGAGATGGAACATTGGCCATCTGTTGAGGGGGGTTCACTGTCGCTGTGGGACTAGAGAACTGTGGGGAAGTACCCATCCTGGTAGGGACGACACCGCCGTGCTGCTGCTGAGGAATGAAGGCTGCATTCACCTCCTGCCTCTGATACACTGGGGCTGGTGCTGAAAAGGTTTGTCCCGTCGGTCGATTCCGTGGCTGATACTGGTGCTGGTTAGGGTACTTGTTGTATATACCTCTTCCACTCAGGCTTCTGAGTGTTTTGCCCATGGTCCTTCCACTGCAGTTTTGGACCTTGGGCATTATTCTGAAAACGGCCTTGTTGCTGGGGTTCAGTCTGAGATGGTTTCCCAGATTTATCAGCTTTCTTGTTCCAAGTATACTGCTTACGAGTTTGATACCCATATGCAGTGAAGAATGCATCAGCCTTCTTCATTTGGCTGGCATCTCTTATCTGGCAGATCTTAAGCTGAGCCATAAGTTCAGTAGGCCACAACTTTTCTAGCTGCATGCACAGCATAAGGTCGATTATCCCCTCATGCATGGAAGGAGTCTCATCTTTCTCCATCCACTCATCTAAGTAAGCAGTTAGCCGGTCAAGAAACTGAACAGCAGTCTCTTTTTCCTGTAAATGCACTGTCATGAACTGACTCTTGGTGTCGTCAACTGTGAGACCATACGCTTTGACGAGTGCAGCCTTCATCATCTCATACGTGAGATTGTCTCCACAAATTCTGTGGAGAATATCGAGGGCAGGGCCCTCAAACAGGCTGAGAAACTGAAGCTGCTTAGCTGCATCATCCAACTGGTACAGTTGAGCCATGTCTTCAAAACGAGCTATGTATGGCTCGATTCGCTTGCCTTCTTTGTAGGGGGGAAGCTTGATGTGTTGGGTCGCCATAATATGTGCAGGGATAGCGCTCGTGGAGCTTGGGCCAGCTGCGCCAGATGTGTCTGAAGCCAAGGAATCTCACTTGAGCTTCAACATTTCAAATTCATGTTTTTCGCGTGCTTCTCACTCGGCACATTCATATTCTCATTGTTCACGCTTGTATTCATGTTCTCTCTCATGTTGTTCTAACTTATGTTGACGTTCTCTCTCGCGTTGTTCTAACTCGTGTTGACATTCTCTCTCTTGTTCCTCACGCTGTTCTTGCTCATGTTCTAACTCGAATTCACATTGTTTTTGCTCGTGTTCGCACTGCTCTCGCTCATATTCACGCTCCTTTTCACGTTCCTCACGCCGAATTTGACGCTCCTCACGAGCATCACTCTTGCGTTCCTGCTTGTAATTAAACCGAGAGAAGACAAAGTCCTTTATTTATGTTGGGTCTGTACGACCCATATCTTTGGCTTCCTGTACATAGACGCTGGTAGACATGATTAAAGTAAACTAGCAACTCGGTACTGACTGCAATTGCAAAGAAAGATTCCAATAATCAAGAACAAAGAATACAGGCACAGGTTAGTGGTGACCAGTTTTATCTAATTAAACTGGTAAAGAAAGAAAATTAAACAAACAACTGACTCTGAAAACTATTACATAAATTAATAAAAATGAATTAATAATCACCAGTAAGATAGTGCTTATAGACTTTAATGATAAATACCTAAGTATGAGTGAGTGAGCATTATCTCGTGAATAGCTTTAGAGCTAGGAGTTAATATCCTGGCGAGGTCGCCAATTGTCATGGGGTTTTTAAGAATATGCAATATTTAAGAATAATTATTCAATAATACTTAAGAACAAGGACAATCAACTGTCTTGTGAAAATTAAGCAATGATTACTTTATGCCGGCTAACTTCGCCGATTCTTTAAGGACAAGAATTTATAAACTTTCTCTACAGTACACAGCAGAGACTAATTACTCACAAATGCTGTTTAATAGTACTGTTGGCCTCTGGAGAAAGTGACTCCACCCCTGACAATCAATAACTAATGCTATTAATGATAACAGATTCTTGCTGGTGCATTAACTCCTGGTCTCACAACGGATTTTAAGCTTAATACAAAAGGACTGGCCTAAGTACCAATTATGAATAGCAAAGCATTTATGCAAACTAGGAGCTATAAGTGAAATAAGCTTAATATGGAAAATAAAACACGAGTTTACATTACATTAAGCTCAAGAAAAAGAACTGTTAAATTTATTAATTACAAAGAAATAAATTTACGTTACATTTCAAAATGAATTCAAAATAAGGAGATCGCACTCACTCGCTCACTCAAAAGCTAACTCTTAAACCTAGGAAAACGAAGAGAAATACTGGTCAGAGAAGTGGACAAAGTGGATGACTGGGCGTCGTTACTAAGGAAGGACACTGCACACGCTAAGTCTCTCACCAATCACGCTAGGTGGGAATCCAATGGTGGTGGTGGGAACTAGGCGTCGTTGCAAGGAAGGACATTGCCACACACACTACCTGCTTCCGTGGTGCTCAAACCTTGACTGACTTCAAATCGTGAGAGAGAGGCAAGTGTCGAGCCGCATTGCTAACGGATAGAATGAGCGAAACATCTATCTATCTATCTATTGCCAGACGCCTCAATCCCGTTTGGGGTGGCCACAAACAAATCGCCTCCAAGTCGCCCTGTCCCCCGCCATTTCACTCCCCTGCTCCCAACTCACACCCCCCTCTCTCATATACCTCTCCACCCCATCTCTCCATCTCATCCTCGGCCTCTCCCTCCCTCTTTCCCCCTCCACCTCACTCACATACACTCTCTTCATCAGTCTTTCACCCTCCATCCTCTCCACATGGCCAAACCACCTCAGTGTGTTCCTCATAATGCTTCCTATCACATCCACATCAACACCACAACGCTCCTTTATATCCTCATTCCTCAGCCTGTCTCTCCATGTGACTCCACAGGCTCCTCTTAAATAACTCATTTCCACTGCTCTCACTCTTGACTTGTGTCCTTCCAACAACGTCCAAGCTTCACTTCCGTACGTTAGAGTTGGTATCACAATACTGTCATGTAGTAACTTTTTCATTTCCATGCTCACTTCCCTGTTTCTTATCACTGCTTTCAAAGAACCAGCAACCTTTCTTCCCTGCTGTACCCTTTCAAGCACTTCACCCTCCAAACCTCCATCCTTACTCATCACACTACCCAAGTACTTAAACGTACTCACATTTTCCAATTCCTCACCATCCAACCTCGCTGTACATTCACTGACTTCACCTCTCTCAAAGACCATCACTTTACTCTTCCCGACATTCACCTTTAGATTCCGTTTCTTACACACTCTCAAACTCATCCACCAAGCCTTGCAGCTCCCCTTCGTCTTCACTCAACAACACAGTATCATCTGCAAACAACAGTACAGGGAGTTTCCAAACACTATCCTTTCTCACCAGGGCCACTCCAACATCCACTACCCTACCTTGTACCTCTTTTATTAACCCATCCATGTACAGATTGAACAACCATGGAGACATGACACATCCCTGTTTCAACCCAACTTTCAAAAAGAAAAATTCACTTAGTTCACCATCCACACGCACTGCAGCCTTCGCACCATCGTACATACTCTTCACAGCATTCAACAACTTCCCATCTACTTCATATATTCTTAACACTTTCCACAATCCTAGTCTATCCACCCTGTCATATGCTTTCTCCAAATCCATGAAAGCCGCATACAACTTCTTTCCCTTCTCTAGAAACTTTTCCACTAAAGATCTGAGAATGAATATCTGATCTACACAACCTCTTCCCTTCCTAAAGCCTCCCTGTTCTTCTCCAACTAATTTCTCTGTTCTTTCTCTAACTCTGTCAATAAGTATCCTACCATACACTTTTCCTATTATACTAAGAAGACAAATGCCCCTATGATTACCACACACTTCTTTTTCCCCTTTTCCTTTGTACAAGGGAATAATTATACCTGATTTCCAATCCTCCGGGACTCTGCCTTCCTCCCAGGCCAATCTGCACATCTTCAAAACATGCCCATAATAAATCGCTCAGCGGAGGTGCTAATGTCTCACACAGAGACGATTACTTATGACAGTGAAAAATTGTTCTGAAAACACTCCCGACCGGGTGAATACGTGGCAGTTGACTGAGTGATAAATACTGGGATTCCACTAGAATTCGCGGTTTCCCACCAAAATTGATGTCATGAGTTTATTCAAATATAAAATTGCGCCGACTTGTGATACACACATGTCAATCAAGACACAGGCATTGTGTATGGGAGGCACAGAAACGTATTAGTTGATACAGTAACCATGAGGCTGAGATTAGGGTATAAGTGCTTCTGGGAATATGGCTCCCCTGTGGCTGAAGCAGACAGAAAATGTAGGGTGTGTGGTTGTCATGACGGGCACACACTACAACACTATGACTTACACTGTCCTGTCCTCACTTTATATAGGAATGGGGATATTACTGATGTAACAGTACAGGTAATCCGGATGATTAACAATAAAAAGATTGAAGACATGTTACAAAAATATAAAAGATTTGCTCCTAGGATATGATATATTATCTTTAAGTTTGTGATTTTGCAATGGTTAAACAACAGATTAAAATCTCTCATAGGCCAAAGGAAAGGAATATATAGAAAAATAAAACGTGGAGAGGAACACTTACGTAACCGGTACACGATTTTGAATAGAGAAGTAAAGAAGGAGATAAGAAAAGCAAAGAGAAGTTATGAAATTCAGGTTGAATCAAAAGAAAACCCCAAGGGTTTTTATCAAATGTACCGTACGAAAAATAAAGATAGGATAGGACCACTCAGAACAGAATCAGGTGACATAACCAGTGAAGATAAAGAAATGTGCTCCATCCTAAATAATTATTTCATATCAGTATTCACCAAGGAAAATCTAGACCCGGTCCCTCAAGCAGCAAATATTTACGATGAGAATAAGGAAAATATTCTTAGTAAAATAACCATTAGTAAGGAGGACATATTGAAAGAAATTAATAAGTTAAAACCTCAAAAATCGCCGGGTCTGGACGATATATATGTAAAAATAATAAAAGAAACCAAAGAAGAATTATGTCAGCCACTTTTAACATTATTTAATGACTCTTTAAGTTCAGGAGAAGTTCCCGAGGCGTGGAAGACCGCAAACGTAGTGCCCATCTTTAAAAAGGGTGATAAATCAGCTGTGTCGAATTATCGTCCGATAAGTCTAACGTCAATAGTAGGAAAAATGTTAGTCAATTTTGGCAAATATGATTAGAGAACACTTAGAAAGATTTAATCTTATAAACGAAAGTCAGCACGGATTCAGGCAAGGACGATCCTGCCTCACAAACTTGTTGTCATTCTACTCGGTCTATAAGGCAGTAGATAGCGATAAAGCTTACGATGTTATTTATCTGGACTTTAGTAAAGCTTTTGATAGGGTCCCACATGAAAGGTTAGTTAGAAAAGTTCGAGGACACGGTATAGACGGCGATATCTTAAAATGGATAGAATCCTGGCTGAAAGGACGAAAGCAGAGAGTATTAATAAATGGACCTAAGTTGGACTGGGGATTAGTAACTAGCGGTGTACCACAGGGTTCAGTACTCAGTCCCTTATTATTTATTATATATATAAATGCTCTAGACTTAGGAGTCAATAGCAGCATCAGCAAATTTGCCGACGATACAAAAATAGGGCGTATCATTAACTCGACTGACGATTGCCATAACTTACAAAAAGACCTCGATACATTGTTCAAATGGTCTAAAACTTGGCAAATGGAACTTAACGTTGAAAAATGTAAAGTACTTAACATAGGCAAGACCATTGGAGATAATAAATACAGCTTAGATAACAAAGAAATTAGCAAATTGGAATGCGAGAGAGATCTAGGAGTTATGATTAGTAACGACCTTAAACCAAGGCAACAGTCTGCGAGAAATAAAGCAAATAGGGTCCTAGGATTTATTTCGAGAAGCGTGAGCAATAGATTACCTAAAGTAATACTGAAACTTTATCTAGCATTAGTAAGGCCACATTTAGACTACGCAGAACAATTTTGGTGTCCTTCCTATGGAATGGATATTAATTCGTTAGAAAATGTACAGAGAAGAATGACAAAAATGATACATGACGTCCGGAACCTGTCATATGAAGACAGACTGAAAAGACTAAGTCTGCATTCGCTAGAGAGGCGTAGAGTAAGGGGAGACTTAATTGAGGTGTTTAAGTGGATGAAGGGTATAAATAAGGGAGGTATTAGCAAGGTACTTTAAGTGAGCATACAGGATAGAACTATGGTCCTTTCGCAGGAAGAAGTCCGTTCAGGGTGTGGCAGAAGTTGGACTTTCCCCGAGTGCGACGTTGCCAATTTGACCACCAATTATCGGATTATCACTGCCTACCTCCATCCCACCTGTTTCTCCCCCCCCCCTCTCTCTCTCTCTCTCTCTCTCTCTCTCTATATATATATATATATATATATATATATATATATATATATATTGTATATATTTATTATTTATTTTCAACTTTTTTTCCACACCACCTATGAGGTAAAAGTCTAGGCGCGTTTTATTTTTAAGAGGTTTCCCCTGTAGGCCTAATCCTCTCTCTGACCCTGGGCCCCTCGCCGACCTCGGCGTGGCAACATGGGAAAAAAACACTGCCACGTGTCATAGAATTTATTCAAATCGTTGTTATAATTCTAAAAAGTGATACTCAATGTACTATATAGCTTCCTTTACTATATACAGAATATAAAAAACAATTTCAAATAGCACATAGATGGGAAATAAGAGAGAGAGAGAGAGGCATGTACTACGGATGATTTGGCAGAATTGCTAGAGGTGATTCACCAGGTGGGCCCCACCCTGAACGGACTTCTTGCGGTGAAAGGACCATAGAAATAATGGTTTCAAACTAGAAAAATTCCATTTCAGTAAGGAAATCGGTAGAAATTGGTTTGGTAATAGAGTAGTAGACAAATGGAATAAGCTACCTAGTAAAGTAGTTGCTGCTTCTTCCACTGAGAGTTTCAAGCATAGGCTAGATAAGCATATGACAAATAAGGGGTGGATATAGAATAAAGAAAATCTTATAACCAATACTAATTCATAATTTTTCCCTTTCAGGTTACACTATGATAGTCTCTATTCTCCTTTCACACTTTCCTGTAAAATGTCCACGCCAGTTTTTCTATACTGTGTGGTGTTCTTTCTGACTTTTTCCTGCCGACTTCGGCTGGAGGGTTTGGAGGGCGGGGGAAAGCCTTCTTCTTTGCTATCCTTATCTCATTCTAGTAGTTCAGTTACTCTTCTAGGAGCTGCCTAGCATGGGCCAACCGGCCTACTGCAGTTATCCTCTCTTCTTATGTTCTTATGCTCTTATGTTCTTATGTGTATGTACTATTGCGGACAGAAGTTCTTAACCACCCTCGTCCAGCCAACCTGTGTATGTGGCAGAGTCGCATTCACGAGCACAGAAGTTGTCTTCGATGCATTTCTGTCGATAAATATTCCTTCAGCTTTGGACTTGTACTAATGAGTAAAGCAATAGTAATATTTACTTTGAAGGTTTGACTCTGATAACACGAATACATCATACTGATTATTTAATAACTTGTTTCTCGTATAGAACCAAGCAAGTGATAAATATGTATGTTTGATTCCACTCCACGACTTCCTGTAGGTCTGAACCAGCGAACACAGAGTGAACAAGTTCGAAGCATTCATTTGTTAACAGGAGAGAGAGAGAGAGAGAGAGAGAGAGAGAGAGAGAGAGAGAGAGAGAGAGAGAGAGTAGCGGGTGCCCGTGAATTTTAGAGGAATGAGGTGGAGAAATGAGGTGCTCAATACAGTTAAACAGGGATTTTTCCTTTCGTTTCGGTTGGTTTTCTATGCTTAAATGGCTAAATGAAGGTAAATTATGAAATATAATAACTGGATGACGAAGTGGTAATAGGGTCTGGCTAATGGTTGTTTGGTGCAAGGTGTGCACTGTGCAGTGGTAAGCCTAATTCCAGGCAATGGTCGCTGTTAAAAGTTGGATGTTTTAGGTCCCATTTAGTTTAAATATTTCCATGTATGTTTACAGTACGTGTATGCCCCTATGGATCTATTTTCACCCCATGAATATTTTTATCAATGGACATTTTCACCACTCGGAGCACAATCCCTTATGAACCTATTTTCCTTAATGACTTTTTTTTCAAAAACGCCTACTTCCCTACGTAACCTATTTTCCCCTGAACTAATTTCCCCCATTGATGTATTTTCTCCCCACGGACCAATTTTTCCGCCGACCTTGAATCTCTCTATGAATGCAGGTTTCCTACATGGTCGTACACCCATGGATGTGTTTTTCACAATGAACCTATTTTCCCCATAAACCTGTTATCCGACGTGGTTATATCACCCACTGATGCGTGCAGTTAAACACAGACCTCCTAACCAACAGACGTATTGCTCGATAGACCTGTTGTAACCCACTGGATATATATACCTACTTCAGCATGATTCCAGAATAATATCCCCTATGGACCGATTTTCCCAACTCGGACATTAACTCAGTTCACCTAATCCCAGTTGCCTGTTTTCCCACAATCCGTTCATCCATCTACACACCCACCCATCAACGCACATATCCCCAACCTTACTCAATACAGTATGTCTCAAAAGAAGGACGACACAAACCAGTCTTTTGCCTTGTCCTACAGGTAGCCCCACCACCCACCTCACTTAAATAATGCACGAGCCCCACTCTACCCCACTTAACCAGCCCAACAACCCTTTCCCTCCCTCTCGCCCACTCACTCCACCTATACACGGTCCAAGCTGGTTTGAAGGTAAGTGCCCCGCCTCTGGGATTTGACGTCAAAATCGCTTCACCTACAGTCCACTATAATTGGCTGGTGGGATGACAGGCACACACACACACACACACACACACACACACACACACACACACACACACACACACACACACACACACACACACACACACACACACACACACACACACACACATTTCAGACTGAATCAAATCATGTCCTGCCCTGACTCAGTGCTCTCACCCTCTTACTTATACTCTGTACAATATCCACGATAAACAGTATAATCTCTCTCTCTCTCTCTCGATAGGGTTATCAACTCTATGAAGTAGGTAAGATACTGATTTGCAGCATGGACCTCGATAATCATTTTCTTTGTCCTTCCTCTCATCACACTCTCTCTCTCTCTCTCTCTCTCTCTCTCACCAAACCTCACCCAAGGTCACCGGGTGGCCATGCCTCGCCTCCCCTGACCTTCCCTCCCTCCCTGCCTATGTCGGGTCACCGTATAAAGGCCGGCACGAAGGATTTGTCTCATTTTGCAGTAAGACTCCTGCATAATAAAATAATTGCATTAATAAATATAACAAAAATCATACTTTAAAAATCGCATTTACTCTCTCTCTCATTATGCATAAGGAAGAGGAAAATTAAAATTAAAGGCAGTCAAGAGGCTCACACTGCGCTCACGTCCCAGGGGATTTTCATGGAGGGCTAAGGCGAATCTCAGGTCGCAAGATCCACCTGTCCATACTTGCCACTCCTAAACCCCTTTCTTCCCTTCGTTGCTCTCTCTCTCTCTCTCTCTCTCTCTCTCTCTCTCTCTCTCTCTCTCTCTCTCTCTCTCGAAATACACCACAACAAAATGTAAGCAAAAAAGTACATACATTCATTCATATATATATATATATAGAGAGAGAGAGAGAGAGAGAGAGAGAGAAACACACCACAACACCACAACAAAATGTATGCAAAAACGTACATACATTCATATATATATATATATATATATATATATATATATATATATATATATATATATATATAAGCGAGAGAGAGAGGAGTGTTGGAAGGGGACGGGACGAAAGGAATGAGGCACTGTACGCTGGTACGCTACGTTTAAGAGACGATGAAAGATGCGAAAAGCTGAGGGAAAATAAAAATTGGGTGATAGAACAGTGGAAGTGGAGGGATTGCATATACCGGTAATGACTTTATTGACGTGGAACAAAGTGTACGAGTCCTGGAGTATGATAGAGAGGTGCACACACACACACACACACACACACACACACACACACACACACACACCAGAATACTGAATATTGTCCCTTGAGAATTAGCCTTCCTCCTCAGGTCACACACATTCTTGACTGCCTTTCACTGTAACTTCCGTCTTCCTTATGTATTAAGAAACTTATCTCTACATCAAATCCTTTATCAATACCCCTCTTATGTTTCCTTTTTTTCGCTCGCTCGCTAGCTCGAGAGAGAGAGAGAGAGAGAGAGAGAGAGAGAGAGAGAGAGAGAGAGAGAGAGAGAGATTATATCGTGGATATTGTAGAGTACACACAGTGTGTGTGTGTGTGTGTGTGTGTGTGTACGTGCCTGTCACCCCACCAGCCAATCATAGTGGACTGTAGGTGACGCGATTTTGACTTCAAATCCCAGAGGCGGAGCACTTACCTTCAGCCTAGCTTGGACTGAGTATAGTCTTCCTACGGAATGCAGTTCTAAAATAAGCTCTTGATCCATCAAATTTCCCTAGACGAGAATTAGGAACAGTGGAGGTATTTTCAGTGGAAAAGACGTCCCAAATAATTTTGAACTTAATTTCTTCATGATCGCTATTACTAAGTCGTCCACCAACCTCTGTATCACTCATGACATTTTCTTTATTAGTTATAACCAATAATCTATGGTGGTACCATTCTTAACTGGCGGTTTGGGTCGGGCACGAACCTCTGTACAGTGTTGCCACGTTTTCCATACCCGCGATCTCTCTCTCTCTCTCCTGGGGGGAGATGTGCATCACCCTAGGGAATTTTGTTTCTTTTATGTGTCTTATAAACTTGTGCTTTCATTTCTTTATTTTGTTTTTTTAATATATTATTGTTTTACATATGGCGCCAGATGACCTCGGTGTTGCGGCGCCTTGATTTGTTTTGATTGAATAATTCTCGCCCTCCTTCCTTCTCTCCCTTCATCTTTCCCTCAGCTTGACAATGCACTCAACACTGCCCCTGGCCTGCCTTCTCTCTCTCTCTCTCTCTCTCTCTCTCTCTTCTGGGGGGAGATGTGCGTCACCCTTGGGAATTTTGTTTCTTTTATGAGTGACATAAACCTGTGCTTTCATTTCTTTATTTTGTTTTTATATCTAATTATATTTAAAAATGTTATTATTTTACATATGGAGCCAGATAACCTCACTATTGTGGCACCATGATTTGTTTTCATTCAATCACTCTCTCCCTCCTTCGTTCCCTCCCTTCCTCCATCTCTCACTCAGCTGCACTCAACACTGCCCTTGGTCTGCCTTCCCCACCCCTATCTCTCTCTCTCTCTCTCTCTCTCTCTCTCTCTCTCTCTCTCTCTCTCTCTCTCGTCTGTGGTATTTTAGGATACATTTTGGTTATTTTCTTTTATGTTATAATGTACATATTGTAAATTTGACTTTATTTCCACACCACCCAGGAGGTAAAAGTCTTGGCGTGTTTTTTTTTAAAGAGGTGTCCCCAAACAGGCCTAGATAGAGGAAGCTCTGGCCAGGTGGGACTGACTGGGTGTGTGTGAGTGTTGCCGCTCACGAGGGTTTAATTTATTATTTTTTGTTACTAAGAAATTGACATATTTTTACTTATATTCCTGCACATTATCTTATAATCATAATTGTGACATTATTACCAACCCCAGAAATACGGTAACAGCCAATAAAAGTGACTACTTTTCTTAAAGCAACACTGTAAAATAATTATGCCACGTTTCTGTATTGCCGTATAAATATTTTATGCATAACTAGTTTACTGTTCTTTCATATATTATAATACACACGTTACCATTATATTCTTATGTGTTTATCTTATTATGATGCCTATTACATATATCAGAGCCATTCACATAGCGGGTATGGAACACGTGGCACACTGTACAGAGGTTCGTGCCCCACCCAAACCGCCACTTAAGAGTGGTACCACCATAGTATATTATTACCTCTGGTGGCCTCCCTGATATGCTGATAAAGGAAATTATCATGTACTATTTCTAGAAATTCCTCTGAATCTGCATCCACTGTCTGATTTCACCAGTCAGTCCTTGGCAGATTAAGATCCCCTGCAATTATTACTAAGCTGGACTGTGATGGCTTCCTAATTTCCTCCCAGTGGTATTTACTATCTGCTCTACTTAATTTTGGAGATCTGTAAATAGCTCCTAAGACTAATTTTTCCCTGTTGTTACTGATTTCAACCCAGACACTTTCGGTGTCCCTATTTACTTTAACGTCTGCCTCATTGTAACAGTTTAATGAATCCTTTACATAGATAGCTACCCCGCCCCCCCTTTCATCCCAGACGGTTTGACTAAAAAATATTATAGCTCTTTATCTGATATTTTGCTGAAAATTCTTGAGTGTCTATATTCATCCATTTTCATTAATAATGGCAATGTCTATTTTCTCTGTACAAATTAAAGTCCCCAGTTCATCCATTTTATTTCGTAAAAGGTCATCCTTTGCTGGACTGGCATTCTTTAAAAAAAATCCTTCTCTTTCTGAGCTGCTCAGAGGGCGAGGTCTTCCCGTCGAGCAGTCGAAATATTTGGAACTTGACGGAATCATTTGACCCGTCTCTTCAAAAATCCCTTCACGACTTTTGTGCGTTCGTTTGTTAGTTTATTGTCTTATATATATATTTAAAATATCGATGGAAGGTACTGTACAATTTTATTAATATGATTTACAACGATATACTGACTTAAAAGTGTTACTCATGTTGGCTGAGATGTTTAGCCAGACATAAACAGAGCGACGACGTACTATAAGTCTTTCTCAGGAAACATGAGGGAGAGAATTTTACAAAGCCTTTGCCAAAATCGGAACACGAGTGACCGTGCGAAGGATTAAGAGGTCCCCTCGGGATTCTGGACCTTCCTCCTTCCCTCTTCAGTTTTCTTTCCTCTACACACACACACACACACACACACGATGCTTAAATAATAAAACAATGTGTAGCCTCTGTTTATCTATCAGTGCCCAGATATCGGTCCATATGAGGAGGGATGGAGGATGGGAGTGGCCCGGGTCAGAATGTGGGAAGGGTTAGGGTAAGGAAGCCAATGAAATAGCCATGAAAAATGAAGAAAAATTATTTAATTTAATTTTATTGTTTTATTACTATTCTTTATGAAAAAACATAAACTGATTTACAATAGTTTTACTGATCAAAGGATCGACAGTAGCATCTCCTTTATAAATATTCATTATATTCTAAAATTTACATTGAAAATACAATCTATCTCTCCTTCTCTCTCTCTCTCTCTCTCTCTCTCTCTCTCTCTCTCTCTCTCTCTCTCTCTCTCTATCTATCTATCCATCTATCACTCGATATTCATGTCTCCCTCATCTAAACTTTCTTCTTCACTGGTGGAATCATTCGCCACGTTAATGACGAATTCTTCGACCATGTGATTGCGCACAATGTCATTTCTGATATATTCCTGATCTAGCTTTCTCGTATGCTCCATACATTTTTGCCAGTTTTCTGGTGTCACTTTCCTCACTGCATTTCTTGTGATTTCCTCCACCACACGCATTGTCTGATTATTATTGGAATTCTTTTTTCTTACTTCATCTTTCACTTGAGCCCGTATAAGTTCTATTGGATTTAATTCGCAGTGCTAGGGCGTAAGTCGTAAAACCTTACGTCCTTGGTCTTTTGCAATAGTGTCAACTTCATACTCTTGCTTGTCTTTGTTTCTTTCCACCAGATCTAGCAGCTCTAGCTTGGAGTGTTGTGGGTTGTGTTGAATGTTGTTCTCCCTCAGCAATATCATGTCGTTCCATCAGAATTTTTCGTCCTTTATCTGATTTCTTGAAAGTATATCCATTCTTTCTCAGGAGTCTGTGAAGGCTTGCTCTTGATCCCTTAAAATTAATTTCCTCCTTTACCTTCGCTAAAATTTGATCCAAATTCGGAACTTCACCTCTCTCATATAATGATGCGACAATTCTGTGAAGACATGCAATATCAAACGCGTCCATGCTGTCCACCACTGGAGATATCCTGGGTCTCTTCAACGGGGGCGAGGAAACGCTGCCTTCTCTTGCTTCCCTTTTGAATCTTTGTATAGAGCTCACAGATATTCCTGTGACTTCCGATGTTTCTCAAGAGCGGTATCATTTAATGAAGAGTGGATCCTCCGATGGTGCTCGTGCACACGAAGCACCACAAGCTTTCCCCGCCTGTTGAGTGGCTGCCGACAATCCTCACGCTCCAGGTTTTCGGTCATTATTGAGGCTTGCAACATAAAAGAATAAATTGTAAATGTTAAAGAAAACACATCTCACCACATCACAACACAACACAACGTGCGACACCACAACACAACACAACGTGCGACACCACAACAAAACACAACACAATGTGCGACTCAACACAACACAACGCAACGTGTGACACCACAACACAATGTGCGACATCACAACTGAACACAACACAACGTGCGACACCACGACACAACACAACACAACACAACGTGCGACATCACAATACAACACAACACAGTGTGCGACACCACACCACAACATAACACAACACAACACAACATAACACAGCACAACACAACACAACACAACGTGCGACACAACAACACAACACAACACAACATAACACAGCACAACACAACACAACACAACGTGCGACACCACAACACAACACAACACAACGTGCGACATCACAACACAACACAACACAACACAACGTGCGACATCACAACACAACACAACACAACGTGCGACATCACAACACAACACAGCACAACGTGCGACATCACAACACAACACAACACCACACCACACCAACACATAACATGAATGCACCAAGCTATATTACTTATAAAGGTATCTATATTTTGATGACGTGTATAATAAGTACAGTCATGGACAGAGAAACCTGGACAGGTGAGTTGAGGCAAATGTCCTATTTTCTCTTTTCCCTCAGGTTGTCCGTCACTCTTCGTTCACGACTCCTTTCCCACATCCCCCTCCCCCCATCCCGTTAATCCCATCCCTCCTCTTCGCTAGGCTACTCAGCTATCACTATGAAAACACACACACACACACACACACACACACACACACACACACACACACACACACACACACACACACATACACACACCTGAAAAGCTCATCATCATTCTTCATAAACGCAGCTGCTCTCTCTCTCTCTCTCTCTCTCTTTCTCTCAAGGTTCTGTTGGAGTGAATAGTGTCAGTGCAAAGTATGCGTTTACTGTGAAATAAGTATTATATAAAAAAAAATAAAACACTGGAACATATTTAAAGAGAACACCTGCAGTAGGCCGGTTGGCCTATGCTGGGCAACTCCTTTTAAGTTTGGGTCTGCATGCTAGAGAGAGAGAGAGAGAGGTGAGGAGTGACCACTCGTCCTTTGGGAATGACCATCCCCCCACCTCTCTCTCTCTCTCTCTCTCTCAAGGTTCTGTAATAGTGAATAATAATGTCAATGCAAAGTATAACTTAACTGTGATATAAGTATTATAAAATAAATAAAACATTGGAATATAATTATAAAGAACAACTACAAGAATTCCCCTCGAGATTTCAGCATGTGGAACTGTCATTAATTCCCTGTGGGCCAATTAGCGTTCACCTTCATACATGTCTACACCCTTCTGCCACAATTTTCGCCATAGATTCTGCAATATTTCTCCTCATCTTTACTTTCCAATACAAAGCATACCATTAGTCATGGATATGATTGCACACACACACACACGAGAGAGAGAGAGAGAGAGAGAGAGAGAGAGAGAGAGAGAGAGGGTAAGTCCGTTGATGAAATGCAAATATGGATATCCAGCTCTGATTGAAGCAAGGGGAAAACTGCAGACAACTCTGTCTTGTCATCTCCCAGGAGTCAGTCAGGAGGTGCTGTGACCTGAGATGCCAACTTACAAATTCTTGATGACAGGCGAATCAAGCTCAAAAAAAAAAAAAAAAAAAAGTAAAAAAAATGGAATAATATGCTATTAACTCTAAATATACAACGAATAACTGGTCCAATATTTTTCGTTTATTTTTAGTGCTTTGTAACAAAAAAAAAAAAAAAAAGGTGCATCCAAAAACATGAACCACAGTTCATATTGACCTGTGAGCATAGTGGGTCACTTATACCCATTCATTCATTGTGTGTGTGTGTGTGTGTGTGTGTGTGTGTGTGTGTGTGTGTGTGTGTGTGTGTGTGTGTGTGTGTGTGTGTGTGTGCCTCTTGCCCTCAGGCCTTGTCCCTGGCCAGCCTGTATTCCCACATGTCGTTAAGTCAGGTGCGTTCGGCCTTTGACAGTGACTTTGGAGTAAAATAGACGATATTCTACCCTCGTCTTTCCTGAAACAGACTATACCTCCTATATTCATCCAGTCTTCTATGATCTGACACTGACAAATCTTATTCATTATGGCCAGGGTCAAACGAAGATTTTTTTTTCATTAAGTATTTTGCCCGGAAAAGGAAAATATGCCATCAATGTCACACGGGTGTTTCGACTAATGTCTACCAGCTGGAAAAAAGCAAGTGAGCGCCGTTATGCGAGTATATGAGACGGATGTTATCAAGTGATTCTTACACTTATGAATAACAACAATAACGATAATAATAGTCCTCGAATATAATATATTATCAAAATATTGTCTTGAGTGGCGAACACCTCCGCGGTGTTAGCCACTGAATGGCATTTGTGACTGAATACAAACCAAAATGTGGTGGCGAACTCCCACATCTCAAATGTGTTGTACTTTCAGTATCTAGCACGAGATATGCGTATTTTGATGTATTAGTTTATAAAATCTAATGCTCCACCATAACAAATAACAGCAGGATGGGTCGTTTCAGCATAACAGAGCTACCAACCTGAACATTTTCCGTTCCCCTCCAAGAGAATCTTTTTGGATACCGATGGAAATCAAAATTCCTTCTACGGGAAAGGAAAGTTTAGGGAAAGGATTTTTTTTAAGAATACGGTTGTAAGCTATGAAGAAAGACTGGTAAAACTGAACCTGCTAACACTACAAGAAAGAAGGAAAACAGAAGACATGATTATGCTATATAAATGCAACTTAGGGAAAGTGAAAATAGACAGCAGTGAGTATATAACCTATGGGGAGGCATCAGCAAGAGGACACTGCAAAAAACTGCATAAAAAGAGAGGTGACAAAGACGTAAGGAAATTCAGTTTCCCCAATAGGGCAATTGACCAGTGGAATGCACTACCGAATGAAATAGTGTGTTCCAAAACTATTTATAAAATTTAGAATAAGTGTGATGAAAATGGTTTAATAAATGGGACAGTACGAGCTTGACTCATACCAGTAAAGATACAATTAGGTAAGAACATACGGGCACACACACGAGCACGTACACGATTTTGATAATGGGGATGATAATGGTGGTGTTGGTGTGATGGCGAATATGATGATAGTGGTGGTAATAATGCTGATGTTGATGGTGTGTGTGTGTGTGTGTGTGTGTGTGTGTGTGTGTGTGTGTGTGTGTGTGTGTGTGTGTGAGAGAGAGAGAGAGAGAGAGAGAGAGAGAGAGAGAGAGAGAGAGAGACGATGGGGGTGGGAGGAGGAAGAGGTTACCTGAGATCTGTCAGAGAGAGAGAGAGAGAGAGAGAGAGAGAGAGAGAGAGAGAGAGAGAGAGACGTAGGGGGTGGGAGTAGGAAGAGGTCACTTGAGATCTGTCAGAGAGAGAGAGAGAGAGAGAGAGAGAAAGAGAAGATGACGTAGACCGAACGAGAAGTAGGAGTCATATTTTGGTGGCGGAGTAAGATGAGCATTAACACAGTGCCTAAGTTTCAGCACTGAGGTCAAGATCACAAACCAAGGCAACAGTGTATTAATGCGAGAAATAAGGCAAGTAGAGTCCTTGGATTTATTTTGCGTCGGGTGAGCAACTGCATTTAAAGTAATGCTACAGCTTTATCTAGCATTAATTAGGCAACATCTAGACTCTGCCACGCACTTTTGATGTCCGTACTATTGAATGGATATAAATTCGTTGGTCAGTAGCAGAGTATACATGCTTCCCTTGGCACTTATCAAGAACATAGGAAGAGTATACAACTGCAGTATGCCAGTTGGCCAATGTTGGGCTGCTCGAACAAAGCTCCAGGCCCAGATGGAATTCCGCCAATTGTTTTGAAAAAGTGTTCCCCTGAACGTGCCTCTGTTCTAGCTAAATTATTCAGACTACGCATACGTACTTCTTTATTCCCAAATTCATGGAAAGAAGCCAATATCCACCCAATTCCGAAGAAATGAAGTTCCTCTGACCCCTCTGATTACAGACCAATAGCTGTAACATCTTCTCTTGGTAAGGTATTTGAAACTTTAATTAATAAGCACATTGTTAAACATCTTGAATCCAACAACTTAATTAGTGATAGACAATATGGTTTTCGCCGCGAAAGATCCACCATTGACATACTCAATCTCCTAACTCATACCATCCATCAATCAATTGATCTACATGGAGACACTCATGCAGTAGCTCTTGATATTTCTAAAGCTTTCGACAGAGTATGGCACCGTTCCCTGCTGTCTAAACTCCCTTGCTATGGACTAACGTCTTTTGTTCCATTGAGCTCTTCATATCTTAGTGACAGGAAAATAAGAGTAAAAGTAGGCCTAGATGATGTATATTCCAATTTCCACTCAATTAACGACAGCGTGCTGCAGAGGTCAGTTCTCGTGCCAACCCTATTCCTGGTTCACATTAATGATCTCTTATCTCTCACCCACAGTCCCATCGTATTTCGCTCTCGTGGGGTCAGTCTGTTCAGACGTGCTAGAGACCTGTGGTAGTGTTGTGCTAGTGTGTTTTAGAGATCTGTGTAAGTGTGTTGTAGTGATCAGCGATAGTGCTGTGCTAGTAATCCGTGAAAGTGTTGTGCTAGTGTGTTGTGGTGACCCGTAGTGACCCCTGATAGTGCTGTGCTACCTTGTGTGAACTAGTGCGTAATGGCTTCCTCGGCAGAGAGCTGTGTCCCCACTGCAGGTATTGAAAAGGACTACCTTGAATTAAAGGAGGAACTTCTCGAACTGAAGCGGGAGGTACAAATTCTCTGGCAGGAGAAGGCACAAATGAGGGAATTGTTGGAGGAGATGTTGGTGGAGAAAGAGAAAAAGGCTGAAGGTTGGACACTAGTTAACAAGGATGCAACGAAGTTCACTCTTAAGAAGCAACCGGAAGTTAAGACCACTAATGCCTTCGACGCACTACGGGACGAATGTGAAGGGAAGGCAGAGAGGGAAGTAGAGGAGAAGGAAGGTGAGAGAACTTCCAGTACAGGTAAGTATAATCAGAACAAGAAAGGTAAGAAAAATGTTGTTGTTGTTGGAGACTCCCAGGTGAGATATCTGAACAGGGCCATGTATACTCCACTCACTAAACATGTGTGTCTTCCAGGGGCCAGGGTGGCTAATGTGGTAGAAAAAATTTCAAATATCGTAAAGGAAAGTGGTGACAAACCCACTGTGTGCCTCAGTGTAGGAGGCAATGATATTAGTAGCCGTAAGAGTGAGGTACTGTGGAAAAGGTACAAGTTGATGTTAGAAAAGGTTAGGGAGAGGGGAGGAACCCCTGTAGTGCTTGGTGTTTTACCAAGGTGGCGGGTTGGAAGGGAATGGTTGAGCAGGGCAATAGGGTTTAATTGCCGCCTTGAAAGGTATTGCAAAGATAATGCAATACCTTTCATAGACAGCTGTGACCGGTTTTATGGACGGAGTGCCTTGTATAGTTGGGATGGGACTCATCTTAACAGGCAGGGAGTTACTGTTTTAGCTGGAATGATAGATAGGGAGTTGGAGGGATTTTTTCGAGATTGAGAAGTAGGTGTACAGGAAGTTGCAGCAACTACACTCAGAAATCATTATTACCATGTTTAGATAGATGCATCAATACTTGCAAAATTAAGAACAAAAGTTCAACCATTAGTGTAGATACATCCACTCAGGCACCTCAAATTGAGCAGGCGATGATAGATGATAGAACAAGCGATGATAGAAGGGCGATAAGCGGTAGTACAAAAAATTGTTATATTAGTAAAGTAAAGAGTTTCCCAGTTAGTAATAAAATAAATAACAGCAAATGCCAAGGTATAGGCATAACTACTAGTAATAATCTGAAAGTGTACTACACAAACAGCCGGAGTTTACGTAATAAAATGGATGAACTGAGGGCTTTAATTTGTACAGAGAAAATAGACATTGCCGTTATTAGTGAAACTTGGATGAATACAGACACTCGAGAATTTTCAGCAGAATATCAGATAAAAGGCTATAATATTTTTGTGTCAAACCGTCAGGGAAGAAAGGGGGGAGGGGTAGCTATTTATGTAAAGGATTAATTAAACTGTTACAATAAAGCAGACATTAAAGTAAATAGGGACACAGAAAGTGTCTGGGTTGAAATTAGTAACAATAGGGAGAAATTAGTCTTAGGAGCAATTTACAGATCTCCTAAATTAAGTAGAGCTGATAGTAAATACCTTTGGGAGGAAATTAGGAAAGCATCACAGTCCAGCTTAGTAATAATTATAGGGGACCTTAATCTGCCAAGGATAGATTGGAGAAATCAGACAGGAGATGCAGAGTCAGAGGAATTTCTAGAGGTATAGTGTTCCTCCTCGTAACATAGGGTTTGGGTGGAGTCACCCCCTCCCTACACTATTGCCATGTTTCCTAACCCTACGATGTATAACGCCTGTGGTTTGTGTAGTAGGAATGATACATAAACATAACTCATACTAATATAACTGTAATGAAAGTGCTGACATGTATCAAGGAAGAATAAAACTATTCTGCATACTATATTATACGATAATAGAGAAACGTGGCATAAAAATTTGGCAGTGTTGCTCTAAAAATATTCTAATTATTATTTACTTCCCCAACACCTATAACATTGCTAATTAATTTAGCAAGTATAATTGCAAGAAAATTTGAAGGGATAAAAGTGGGAAGAGGCGATCCTTTCATAATTAAAATAAATATATCAAACAGCTCTGGGGTGGCAGCACTCACGCGACACGTGTTTGTGTGTACGCTGTGGGAGGTCACCAACCCCCTACAGGATTTAGGCCTATTGGGGAAACCTCTATAAAAAAAACGCGCCGTGACTTTTACCTCAAGGGTGGTGCGGAAATAAAGTCAAAATTATAATCCATACATAAAAATGGAAGTAAAAAACCATGGATGACACATAACAAAATCTAGCGAGAGAGAGAGAGAGAGAGAGAGAGAGAGAGAGAGAGAGAGAAATAATAATAATAATAATAATAATAATAATAAAACTTTATTTCCACTAAACAGTGGGTATTCTTATACATTATACAGTAGTACAGCATACAGTATGAAAGTTCTATACACAATATAATACAAGTTGATACATATGGTGGAGAATAGTGACAGAGAGGTAAATGGTTTAAAAGGTGTGGGGACACTTAGGTTAAAAATAGATCAATTAAGGGATTTAGGAACGAAGGCAGTGGGAAGGATTAAGACAGATGGGATTGTAAGATTAGGGAGTTTGAGCAATAGGGTAGAATGTATGCTCTCAATAAAAGTATAGCAATTATCAACGGCTAATTATTATACAGGTGTTGATGGTGGGGGTCTATATTTATAGGAGGTGTTGGTGGTGGAGGTATAGCGGGTGTTGTTGATGGGGGTGTTGTTGGGGGTAGGGGTATAGGGGGTGTTGGTGGCAGGGGTATAGGGGGTATTAGAAAAACGGAGATCACAAGAGGGAAACAGTGTCAAAGTCATCGCTGATGGAGAGGTCAGCTCGGAAACGTGGCAACAGTGCAGGGAGGGGGTGACTCCACCAAAACCCTACGTTTCGATCTGTCAGACTATAGTACAGGATAATTTCCTTTATCAGTATATCAGGGAGCCCACCAGAGGTAATAATATACTAGATTTGATTTTAGCTAATAAAGAAAATATCATTAGCGATATAGAGGTTGGTGGACGACTTGGTAATAGCGATCATGAAGAAATTAAGTTCAAATTTATTTGGGATGTCTGTTCCACTGAAAATACCTCCACCGTTCCTAATTTTCGTCTAGGAGATTTCGATGGCTTAAGAGCTTATTTTCGAACGGTATTCCACAGGGAGACTAGCTATTTGAGGGAATGTCAGGTCAGAGGGGAACCCCAGGTCATAGATCAGGCGCAGGAAACACCTGGGGATGTCCGTCAGGTGTCTGTGAGGGGGGAGGTGGTAGATAGGAATGTAGTCCACGTGACAGAAATTAACTCAGCTCCAGTACCAAGCAGACGTTCGACCAGTGAGAAGTATAACGAGTTAATAAATATAATACACGGAGGCCAAGATAGATATATTCCTTCAAAACCGTTTAGAACTAATAATTCAGAACCTAGATGGTTAAACAACAGATTAAAATCTCTCATAGGCCAAAGGAAGGGAATATATAGAAAAATAAAACGTAGAGAGGAACACTTACGTAACCGGTACACAATTTTAAATAGAGAAGTAAAGAGGGAGATAAGAAAAGCAAAGAGAAGTTATGAAATTAAGGTTGCCAGTGAATCAAAAGAAAACCCCAAGGGTTTTTATCAAATGTACCGAACGAAAAATAAAGATAGGATAGGACCACTCAGAACAGAATCAGGTGACATTACCAGTGAAGATAGAGAAATGTGCTCCATCCTAAATAATTATTTCATATCAGTATTCACCAAGGAAAATCTTAGCCTGGTCCCTCAAGCAGCAAATATTTACGATGAGAATACGGAAAATATTCTTAGTAAAATAACCATTAGTAAGGAGGACGTATTGAAAGAAATTGATAAGTTAAAACCTCAAAAATCGCCAGGTCCGGACGATATATATGCAAAAATTATAAAGGAAACCAAAGAAGAATTATGTCAGCCACTTTTAACGTTATTTAATGACTCTTTAAGTTCAGGAGAAGTTCCAGAGGCGTGGAAAACCGCAAACGTAGTGCCCATCTTTAAAAAGGGTGATAAATCAGCTGCGTCGAATTATCGTCCGATAAGTCTAACGTCAAGAGTAGGAAATATATTAGAGTCAATTTTGGCAAATAAGATTAGATAGCGATAAAGCTTACGATGTTATTTATCTGGACTTTAGTAAAGCTTTTGATATGGTCCCACATGAAAGGTTAGTTAGAAAGGTTCGAGCACACGGTATAGACGGCGATATCTTAAAATGGATAGAATCCTGGCTGAAAGGACGAAAGCAGAGAGTATTAATAAATGGAACTAAGTCGGACTGGGGATTAGTAACTAGCGGTGTACCACAGGGTTCAGTACTTGGTTCCTTATTATTTATCATATATATAAATGATCTAGACTTAGGAGTCAATAGCAGCATGAGCAAATTTGCCGACGATACAAAAATAGGGCGTATCATTAACTCGACTGACGATTGCCATAACTTACAAAAAGACCTCGATACATTGTCCAAATGGTCTAAAACTTGGCAAATGGAACTTAACGTTGAAAAATGTAAAGTACTTAACATAGGCAAGACCATTGGAGATACTAAATACAGCTTAGATTACAAAGAAATTAGCAAATCGGAATGCGAGAGAGATCTAGGAGTTATGATTAGTAACGACCTTAAACCAAGCCAACAGTGCATTAATGCGAGGAATAAAGCAAATAGGGTCCTATGATTTATTTCGAGAAGCGTGAGCAATAGATCATCTAACGTAATACTAAAACTTTATCTAGCATTAGTAAGGCCACATTTAGACTACGGAGTACAATTCTGGTGTCCTTACTATAGAATGGATATTAATTCGTTAGAAAATGTACAGAGAAGAATGACTAAAATGATACATGACGTCCGGAACCTGTCATATGAAGACAGACTGAAAAGACTAAGTCTGCATTCGCTAGAGAGGCGTAGAGTAAGGGGAGACTTAATTGAGGTGTTTAAGTGGATGAATGGTATAAATAAGGGAGATATTAGCATGGTACTTAAAGTGAGCATACAGGATAGAAATAGAAATAATGGTTTCAAACTAGAAAAATTCCGTTTCAGTAAGGAAATCGGTAGAAATTGGTTTGGTAATAGAGTAGTAGACGAATGGAATAAGCTACCTAGTAAAGTAGTTGCTGCCTCTTCCATTGAGAGTTTCAAGCATAGGCTAGATAAGCATATGACAAATAAGGGGTGGATATAGGATACTGGATATAGAATAAAGAAAATCTTATAACCAATACTAATTCAAAAAAATTTTCTTTTCAGGTTACACTATGATAGTCTCTATTCTCCTTTCACACTTTCCTGTAAAATGTCCACGCCAGTTTTTCTATACGGCGTGGTGTTCTTTCTGACTTTTTCCTGCCGGCTTCGGCTGGAGGGTTTGGAGGGCGGGGGAGGGCCTTCTTCTTTGCTATCCTTATCTCATTCTAGTAGTTTAGTTACTCTTCTAGGAGCTGCCTAGCATGGGCCAACCGGCCTACTGCGGTTATCCTCTCTTCTTATGTTCTTATGTTCATTCATATGCAGATGACTCAACACTGCATAGTTCATTCACACTCAGACACCCATTTACAAAGTCTAATATCTCTACTTCTTAACTCAGTACAGCCATCTCCATAAATCAAGACCTATCTACGATCAATGAATGGGGACAAAACAACCTTGTCTCTTTTGATGCTATTAAAACTAAATATATACAGTTTACTAATAGACAGATATTGCCAGATTCGTACATTACCTTCAGTGCCACTAATATTCCCATTATTGAAATGCTTGGCTTCTCACTTAACAATGCCCTCAGCTGGACCTCTCATATTAGATCACTTGCTAAAACCACCTCAAAGAAACTTGGATTATTGTACAGAGTCCTTAACTTCTTTGCTGATGAGCAGTTGGCTATAATTTACAAGAGTCATGTGCGCTCTCAGCTTGAATATTGCTCACCCTTGTGGACTGGATGTGGAGAGCTTGCATTAAAACAACTAGATAATATTCAGAACAAAGTTGTTAGAATTATTAACAATCCTGCCATTACAAATAAACTACCTCCCCTGCAAGTAAGAAAGAATGTTGCCTCCCTTGCACTATTTTACATATATTTTTTTGGCAAATGCTCAGACGAAGTTGCGTCCATGATGCCACCTCTCCATGCCTTCCCTCATGCTACTCGGGCATCTGGTAGTGCTCATGACTGGAATGTCATTCAGTCATACTGCAGAACTTCTGCCTATCAGAATTCTTTCATTCCCCGAACTGCATTTCTCTGGAACTCGCTTTCCCAGAGTTGTTTCCCTCCAAATTTCAACCCACAGCTGTTCAAGTCTAACTGTTACAGATATTTTTTGAACAGAGGACACCAGTAATCTGGTGTATGGATTATTTTTTTTTTATTCATTTGTTTTTCCTTCCTCCATTCTGTTATTAAAAAAAAAAAAGTGTGACTAAACTACTAGAGGAAAATGATAGCAAAGAAGGCTCTTCCTCGCCACCAAACCTTCCAGCCGAAAACTGCCGGAATAGCAAAAAGGAGTACCACGCAGTATAGAAAAATTGGTGTGGACATTTTGCAGGATAGTGAGAATGGGGAAAAGAAACTATCGTAGTGCAACCTGAAAAGGGAAAAACATGAATCAGTACCAGTAATTAGGAGAATTTTTTTTTTTTTTTTTATGACGAACCCTTATCAATACTAATTCATTCATTTTCCTTTTCAGGTTACAGTATGATAGTCCCTTTGTCTCTTTTCACACTTTCCTATAAAATGTCCAAGCCAGTTTTTCTATACCGTGTGGTACTCTTTTTGACTTTTTCCTGCCGGCTTTGGCTGGAGGGTTTGGGGGGAGAGGGAGACCATTCTTTTTTGCTCTACTTATCTCATTCTAGTTGTTCAGTAACTCTTCTAGGAGCTGCGTAGCATGTGCCAACCGGCCTACTGCAGTTATTCTCTCTTCTTATATTCTTATGTTCTGTACTTGAAACTCTCAATTTAAGGGGCACCAGCTACCTTACAATGTAGCTTATTCTTTTCGTTCACTATTCTAGTGTCAAGCAGTTTCTACCTAGCTCCTTACTAAAATAAAATTTATCTAGTTTTAAACCATTAGTTCGAGTTCTATCATGTATGCTAACTTCAAGTACCTTGCTAATACAGTATTCTCTACATCCACTTAAACACCTCAGTTAGTCTCTCCTTACTCTACGCATTTCTAATGAGTGCAAACTTAGTCTTTTCAGTCTGTTGTCATATGAAAGGGTTGAAACATCACGCACCATTTTGTAATTTTTCTCTATACATTTTCTTACGAATTCATATCCATTCTACAGTAAGGACACCAATACCGCTTGGCAAAGCCCAAACTTGGCCTTACAAATGCTACGGTTGCAATATTATTTTAGATGTCCCACTGCTCACGCCCCGCGAAACCAATCGTACGACCATACTTGCTTTATTTCTCACATTAATCCATTCCTACCTTGTTGGTACACTGAAAGCAGTGATGAGAAACAGGGAGGTGAGTATGGAAGTTAAGAAGTCACTGCATGATGGCATTGTTATCCCTACCCTGACGTATGGAAGCGAGGCGTGGACCTTGCAAGAGGGGAACAAGTCAAGAATGAGAGCAGTGGAAATGAGTTACTTGAAAGGAGCATGTGGAGTGACGTGGAGGGACAGGTTGACGAATGAAGAAGTGAAGGAACGTTGTGGGGTAGATGTGGATGTGGTTGAGAAGATTAGGAGAAATACACTGAGGTGGTTTGGACATGTGGAGAGGATGGAGAATGAAAGACTGACTAAGAGGGTGTATGTAGGAGAGGTGGAGGGAGGGAGAGGGAGGGGTAGACCGAGGATGAGGTGGAGGGATGGAGTTGAGAGGTATATGAGGGAGGGGGGGGGTGAGTTGCGGGGAGGGTAGTCAAATGGTGGGTGACAGAGTGACTTGGAGGCGTTTTGTCTGCGGCCACCCTTTGCGGGATTAGGGCGTCGGGCTATAGATAGATAGATAGATAGATACCTTGGTTTAAAGGCTTGACTGACCATGACTCCTAGATCTCTCACTCATTCCAATTTATTAATTTCATTATTATGTATGTTGTATCAGATATCTACGATGGTCTTGCCCACGTTAACTACTTTACGTTATTCCACATTTAATTCCATTTGCCAGTCTTTAGACAACTTGAACAATATATCGAGGTCTTTTTGAAGTTTAAGACAGTTGAATTACTGATATGTCCTATTTTTCTGTGACCAACAAATTTGTTTAAACTGCTAGTGATTCCTACGTTTAGATCATTTATATATATAATAAATAATTAGGAACCCAATACTGATCCTTTTAATACACAACTGGTTATTAATCCTCAGTCCGACCTAGTACCATTTATTGAAACTCTCTGCTTTCGTCATTCAGACAGGATTCTGTCCATTTTAAGATATCATCGTCTATACCGCGTGTTCGAACCTTCCAAACTAAACTTTCCATTGAAACCCTAACGGAAGCTTTACTGAAGACAATTTAAATAATATTCTTTGCTTAATCACAGTCTACCACCTCATATACCTTCGAATAGAATGTTAACAAATTGTGAGGTAGGATCGTCCTTGCATAATTGATGAGATTAAATCTTTGTCAGTGTTCTCTAATTTTAGTTGCTAAAATTGACTCTAGCGTTTTACCAACCATAGGTGTCGCACGATAATTCGATGCAGATGATTTACCACCTTTTGTAAAAAATGGGTATTACGTTTGCGGTCTTCCACGCCTCTGGAACTTGTGAACTTAAATATAAAAATATTTCAAAAAGTTGTAAGTGACTGAAATAAACTTTCCTTGGTTTCCCTTATAAGTTTTGCTGATATGTCATCCGGATCTGGCGATTTTTGAGTTTTTTATTAATGTTTTCAATACTTCCTCCACGCTAATGATAATTTTACTAAGGATATTATTCGTATTACCATCGTGAATAACTGTTGCTTGAGGGATAAGGTCTAGATTTTCCTTGGCAAATACTGATACGAAATAGTTATTTAGGTTAGAGGACATTTCTTTACCCTCACTTGTGATGTTATCTGTTCTGTTTCGAGAGGTTCTATCTTATCTTTATTTTTCATACGGTACAACTGATAATAACCGTTGGAGTTTTCTTTCAATTTTCTAACATGCGCAGCAGATGAGATCCCAGTCCCCAGCATCTAAGCTGGCCAGTGGTGACTCTTTTGACTTCTGGCGGAGCCTTCGAACCATGAGTCCTAGTTCAGACACTCTCCCCTAATGTGTTGATCAGGGTGTAAGGGAGGAGGATATCGCCACTATGTGGGGTGCCCATTATAGAGCGACCCTGAACTGTGTGAAGGACGAGAGGAGCGAAAATGCTCTCTGGCATAATGTTTGTGACACTGCGTGGCTTTCACATGTGGACTTTAATGAAATGAAGATCATACAAGGTCTCTCCAATAGTGAGGTTCCGTGTGTGGATGGACTTCCTTTGGGAGCATTCAAGTATGTGCCATCAATTCTGATTGTTTGGCTCTGTCTCTTTGTCAATGCCTGCATCTGTCACTAGTACATACTCAGTCAGGTTTTGGTTGTGACAATACGCAATCAGGTTTTGGTTGTGATAATAGTTCCCCTATTGAAGAGTAAAGTCAAAGACCCAGCAAACTCTGGCAACTATAGACTCATTGCAATAACAACAATCTTGTCAAAAAATGATCGAGAAAGTGGTGCAAAATATGGGAGTGTTCTAACACTTACTACCTTGAGTACTTACTTTGATATCTAATATATACTATGCCAAAATAATTCCAGATTTCATCAAATTATGCCAAAATTATGCCAGCTTTGACAATATGCTGTTTTTTATGCTAAACCAATGATTTCCGGAATAATATGCTAAATTTAGCCTAATTATGCTAAATTCTTAGATCTTTAGCAGAAAAGCTTCTAGAGAAGGGAAAGAAACTGTATGCAGCCTTCATGGACTTGGAGGAAGCATATGACACGGTGGATAGACAAGGATTGTGGAAAGTATTAAGAATATATAGAATAGATTGGAAGTTGTTGAATGCTGTGAAGAGTATGTATGAGGGTGCTAAGGCTGCAGTGCGTGTGGATGATGAACTGAGTGAATTTTTCTATATAAAGGTTGGGTTGAAACAGAGATGTGTCATGTCTCCACGGTTGTTCAGTCTGTACATGGATGGGGTTATAAAAGGTATACAAGGTAGGGCAGTGGCTGTTGGAGTGGCCCTAGTGAGAGAGGGCAGTGTTTGGAAACTCTGTGTACAGTTGTTTGCAGATGATACTGTATTGTTAAGTGTAGACGAAGGGGAGCTGCAAGGCTTGGTAGATGAGTTTGGGAAAGTGTGTAAGAAACGGAATCTAAAGGTGAATGTAGGGAAGAGTAAAGTTATGGTCTTCGAGAGAAGTGAAGTCAGTGAATGTACAGTGAGGTTGGATGATGAGGAAATGGAAAATGTGAGTTCGTTTAAGTACTTGAGTAGTGTGATGAGTAAGGATGGAAATTTGGAGGATGAAGTGCTTGAAAGGGTACAGCAAGGAAAAAAGGTTGCTGGTTCCTTGAAAGCAGTGATAAGAAACAGTGAAGTGAGCATGGAAGTGAAAAAGTTGCTGCATGACAGTATTGTACTACCAACTCTAACATATGGAAGTGAAGCTTGGACGTTGTTGGAGGGACACAAGAGTTGTGAGCTGTGGAAATGAATTATTTGAGAGGAGCATGTGGAGTCACATGGAGAGACAGACTGAAAAATGAGGATGTGAAGGAGCGTTGTGGTATGGGTGTGGATGTGATTGGAAGCGTTAGGAGAAACACACTGAGATGGTTTGGCCATGTGGAGAGGATGGAGAGTGAAAGACTGACGAGGAGAGTGTGAGTGAGGTGGAGGGGGAGAGGGGGAGGGGGAGGCCAAGGATGAGATGGAGGGATGGAGTGGAGAGGTGTATGAGAGAGGGGGGTATGAGTTGGAAGCAGGGCAATGAAATGACGGGGACAGGGCGACGTGGAGGCGATTTGTTTGTGGCCACCCCGTATGGGATTATGGCATCTGACAATAGATAGATAAATGGTAAATCGGGTCACTCTGGGGACAACACGCATGGGTCGAGAAAACATATTGTACGGACCTATGGCAGCAGATAATTATCAACCAGTTCAGTATTTGCTGCAAACACATTTTTTTAATCGTTAATCAATTATTGTCTTACATTAATTTATTATAAACTATTATTAAACGTTGCATTGCACTCTATTTAATAAAAAGTGGAAACGGGTATTGTTTTCGTTTTTAATAAAATAAAAGATAGATATCATATACATGGCATAAACAACATAGGTTAAAAAATAATGCTGACTCAGAAAATGTAGTTCATATGAGAAAAAAAAAAAAAAAACTTAAATGAGCAAAATATTTTTCTTCGTGAGATTTAGAAAAATTCCCCCAGACGGCAGCACCTTCAGTATGTGTGCTCATTCTCTCCTCCTCTCTCTTCCCTCCCCCTCTCCTTCCTCCATCTCCCCTCCTACCTAGCTCCATTTACTCCCACTTCGCCTCTTTTCTGTGTCTACTCCCCCTTCCCTTTTCTCCCTTGGCTCTCCATCGTTCTTCTTTCCCTCCACCTCTCTTCTACTCAAGGTTTTCATCCCTCCTTCCTCTCTCCTTCCCCATCTCTCCTACTCTTCCTCCTCCAAGTTGCCCTCCATCTTTCCTCCTTTATCTCTCCTACTCTTCCTCCTCCAAGTTGCCCTCCATCTTTCCTCCTTTATCTCTCCTACACTTCCTCCTCCAAGTTGCCCTCCATCTTTCCTCCTTTATCTCTCCTACACTTCCTCCTCTAAGATGAACTCCATTTTTCCTTCTTAATCTCTCCTACTCTTCCTCCTCCAAGTTGCCCTCCATCTTTCCTCCCCTTCTCCTTTTGGCCTTTCTCCCCCTGTCCTCCCTCTTAACATTCATTTCTCCCTCTTCTTCTCTTCCCTTCTCCTCACCAGCTCATCCTCTCTCTTGTCCTCTCCTCCTCTTTCCTATAAAATTTCTCTGACAGTTTCTTTGTGCTGCATGGTGGTCGTTCTCAGTATTTCCTGCTGGCTTCGGTTGGAGGGTTTAGTGAGTGGAGGGGGGAGGGGAAAGTTCCTGCTTCCCCTCCTTATGCCAAAAGGCACGAAAGGACCACAAATCTGTTGCTGTTTGCTCTCCTTTGCATTCGTTTGTACTTCTCCAAGCTTTCCTCCCTCTTCCCTCTCCAATTCTCCCACTCTTCCCTCTTCTTTTCCTCTCCTCTCCTCTCTTCACCTCCTCCTCCTCTCCTTCCATTTCTTTCTCACCCTTTCCCCTTCTCTCCTCTCCCCCTCGTCTTCTCTCCTCTCCTCTTTTTTCCTCTCCTCAAATCTCCTTGTCCCCTCTCTTCCCTCCTCCCATTCCTCCTCATCTCTCTCCCTTTCTCACCCACCCCCTCTTCCATTCCTCTTTATTGTCAAGAAGAAAGTGAATAACGATATTAAAGTTACCCCTGCAACGTTCATTAACAACAACGACTCTCTCTGGCCTTGCCTTGATGACGGAGAAGTAAACAAGAGAGAGAGAGAGAGAGAGGAAATAGCCATCGATTGTTGCTGTGGATGGAAGAATAGATGCAGAAGTGAAGTTTAGAATGAATGAAGTAGGTAAGGTGCTGGGAGGAATGAAAAAAGTGTTTAGATGTCGTTCGCTTAGAATGGATGTAAAGAGAAGGCTGTATGAGGGTGTTGTGGTACCGACTGCGTTATATGGGGCTGAAACATGGAATATGGGTGTAGTAGAGAGGAAAAGTTTGAATGTAATGGAGATGAGGTGTCTGAGGAGTATGTGTGGAGTGAAGCGTATGGATCGGGTGCGAAATGATGAAGTGCGAAGGAGAACTGGAGTTGTTTGGGAGATGGCTGGTAGAGCTGAGCAGAGGGTGTTGCGGTGGTTTGGGCATATGGAGAGAATGGATCATGAGCGATTGGTGAAAAAGATAACTAGATCTGATGTGAGAGGTGTAAGGCTGAGAGGGAGACCACGAATGTGATGGATGGACAGTGTGAAGAGAGCGCTGGATGCGAGAGGGATGTCTGTTGAGCAAGGAAGAGTGGCTGTGCGTGACAGAAATAAATGGCGAGAAATTGTGAATGAGTAAATGATGACGCAGCCCTGGGGGGATATTCTCCCGCATTTGGTCTGATCAGCTAGTCAGGTCAGGTGCGGGTAAGGGGATGGGTCTATTATGATGTGGCAGGGGTAAATCAGCTCTGCTGTCGGGCCCTGCTGCGGATGTCACTGAATGCACTGAGCAGTTGACCCTTGTGCGGTGTGATGCGGTGAGGATCTGTCCCTTCTCCCTTTTGGGCTAAGATGCGAATGAATGTGTTTGAATGGATGAGTAAATGTGGAGTGTGTCGTCCTGTCTCGGCTACCTCCCTTTCCTTGGGGGAAGCAGCCTAGGTATATAGATAGACAGAAGCACTTTGCTTTAGTCTGTACATTTTTACTTGATCTAACAATTTCATCTCTTCAGTTTGAATCCTGATATGCCACAAGAGATTGCCACTAGAACATAACATAAGAACATAACATAAGAAGTGAGGATAACTGCAGTAGGCCGGTTGGCCCATGCTAGGCAACTCCAAGAAGAGTAACTGAACCACTAGAATGAGACAAAGATAGCAAAGAAGAAGGCTCTGCCCCGCCCTCCAAACCCTCCAGCCGAAGCCGGCAGGAAAAAGTCAGAAAGAACACCACGCAGTATAGAAAAACTGGCATGGACATTTTGTAGGAAACTGTGAAAGGAGAAAAGAGACTATCACAGTGTAACCTGAAAAGGAAAAATTATGAATTAGTATTGGTTATAAGATTTTTTTTCTGTATCCACCCCTTATTTGTCATATGCTTACCGTATCTAGCCTAGGCTTGAAACTCTAATGGAAGAGGCAGCAACTACTTTATAAGGTAACTCATTCCATTCGTCTACTACTCTACAGTATTACCAAACCAATTTCTACCTATTTCCTTATTGAAACGGAATTTTTCTAGTTTGAAACCATTACTTATATCCTGTATGCTCACTTTAAGTATCTTGCTAATATCTCCCTTATTTATACCCTTCATCCACTTAAACACCTCAATTAAGTCTCCCCTTACTCTACGTCTCTCAAGCGAATGCAGACTTAGTCTTTTCAGTCTGTCTTCATACTACAGGTTCCGAACATCATGTATCATTTTTGTCATTCTTCTCTGTACATTTTCCAACGAGTTAATATCCATTCTATAGTAAGGACACCAAAATTGTACTGCGTAGTCTAAATGTGGCCTTACTAATGCTAGATAAAGTTGTAGTATTACTTTTGATGACCTATTGCTCACGCTTCTCGAAATAAATCCTAGAACCCTATTTGCTTTATTTCTCGCTTTAATACACTGTTGCCTTGAATTAAGGTCGTTACTAACCATAACTCCTAGATCCCTCTAGCATTCCAATTTGCTAATTTCTTTGTTATCTAAGCTGTATTTACTGTCTCCAATGATCTTGCCTACATTCAGTGCTTTACATTTTTCAACGTTAAATTCCATTTGCCAAGTTTTAGACCACAAAGAACTGCTATGGAAAGGAGTTGAGCCCTGCATAATTATACCCTCGTGCACAGCGTGAGGAAATTATGATTTTGGTTTGTTTAGTATGTCTGTCTGTTGGCAAGATAATGGGAAAACTAAAGAATGGCACTGACTTTGACATGATGACTGATGTCCGTCATAGTGACAAGTGATTAAATTCTTGCCTAAATAGTAATAGGCTATAGGTCAAGGGCAAGGTCAACTGACAGTTTTAGTCCGATTTTGACCAATCTTGCCGAAACGACTGAGGATAATAAAAGGATGAAGATATTCAATTTTGAGAACAATCGGTCGAAAGTTAGTTCTAAAGCTAAGTCAAAAATTCAAGTCCATTACTTAAGAGTTTTGACTCGATTTCGAACAGATCGAATGGAACGCTATATGTTCGGCCAAGAATGAAGTGATTTAATTCTTACAACAGTAAATCAAAGATCAGGGTCACGAGGCAAAGCCAACTTATACACTTCTAACTTAAGTTGAATCACATTCAGTGGGAAGATTGAAGGTCAGGAAGGGATGGAGCATTGCATGAGACGATGAGAACAACCAGTCAAACATCAAGGTCTATGGTCAGACTCAAATACGAAGTCCGTTTGGGTGGGGCCCGAGAGGGGATTTCCCTCTCTACAGTACTGTCGCATCAACCCCAGTACCTATCTCTCTGTCATATGTCAGCTATTTACTATTTGAAATGTATATTAAATATTCTGTACTTATTAAATAAGGCTATATAGTGCTATGATGTGTCGCTTTTTAGGATAATAGCAATGATATGTATAAATTCCACACCACGTGACAACGTCGCTTTCCGACGTTGCCAGAGGTCAAGGACACCCACCTCGGACTACAGGTGACCGGTCACTTCCTGCCTGATCCCCACCCACGATGGCAGCTACTCCGACTCGCTCTCGTGTGCTCCACAGTCAGGAGAAAGAACTTATTTACAATGTGAACAAGTATTTTCTAGAAGAAGATCAGAGAGGGGACTTATGCCTACTGGGGAAACCTCTATAAAAAAAAAAAAAAAAAAAAAACGCGCCAAGACTTTTACCTCAGTGGTGGTGTGGAAAAAAGGTCGAAACAATATAGAAGAAAACACAACTTATAAATATATAAAAACTTTCTCAATCAACTGAGAGAGAGAGAGAGAGAGAGAGAGAGAGAGAGAGAGAGAGAGAGAGAGAGAGAGAGAGAGAGGAGGTTTGGCAGAGCTGTAGAGAGGGAAATCCCCACGCGGGCCCCACCTAAACGGACTTCATATTTGAGTCTGACCATAATGCCACTGTAAAAACTTTCAATCTTCCACCGATTGCAGGTTGTGGACGTTAAACTCTTGGAGTGCTCCTTCCAGTCTTATTCTACCACTGAACTACGAAAGAAGTTGCTAAAGGACGAAAATCTCTGCTAAGTTAATGTGTGTGTGTGTGTGTGTGTGTGTGTGTGTGTGTGTGTGTGTGTGTGTGTGAAATACGTATGTTTTGTGAGTGCTTTTGTTTGTGTGTGTATGTTCATCTTCATAATATACCCATAATCCAAAGATCACCTAAGTTTTCTAAAAATGTCAAAATTTTACCAAGGCTTCTCTAACAATAATCATTATCATCAATTCTCTCTCTCTCTCTCTCTCTCTCTCTCTCTCTCTCTCTCTCTCTCTCTCTCTCTCTCTCTCTCTCTTCAAAGGCAGACATGCCCTATTGTGTACTGAAATCGGGAATATCGCAGTCAAGTGGTATTACCCCTTTGGTCTCAGGGGTAGATGGGTAGGGACTGCACACACACACTGGTTTTACTCCAGTTTCTCCTAAAATTGCCATCTCTCCGTCATGAACGCTGATTTGTAGCAAGCGATTAACACTAGAAAGAGATGCTAGTCACAAAGAAGTGCTACGACAGAGGAATAGATTCCTAGTAAAGTTAATGCAAAGTTAATGCAATTCGCAGCAAAGTTAATGCAAAACCTTTCATAGACAGCTGCGACCGGTTTTATGGAAGGAGTTCCTGTACAGGTTGGATAGGATTCAGACGGCAGGGAGTTACAGTTTTAGCTAGAGTGATAGATAAGGAGTTAGATTTTTTTTTTTTTTGGGGGGGGGGTTCAGAATTTCATATACAGGAAGTTACAGTAACTACACTCAGAAATCATTATCATCAGGTTTGGATAGATGCATCGAGACTTGCAAAAGTAAGAACAACAGTTTAACCGTTAGTGTAGGTACATTCACTCAGGCACCTCAAAATGAGCAGGCGATGATGGAGGTACAGAACAAACTATGAAAGAGGAGCGATAAGTGATATTAAAAAAAAAAAAAAAAAGCTATATTAGTAGAGTATCCCAGTTAACAAAAACAAAAAAAAGTTAGTCCCAAAGTAGAGGTATAACTACTGAAAGTGTACTACACAAACAGTAAGAGTTTAGGTAATAAAATGGATGAACGGGGGGCTTTAATTTGTACAGAGAAAACTAACATTGCCGTTATTAGTGAAACCTGAATGAATACAGACGCTCGAGAATTTTCAGCAGAATATCAAATAAAGGGCTCTAATAGTTTTGTCAAACCGTCAGGGAAGAAAGGGGGGCGGGATAGCTATTATTTATTGAAAGGATTAATTAGACTGTTACAATAAAGCCGGCATTAAAGTAAATAGGGACACGGAAAGTGTCTGGGTTGAAATTAGTAACAACAGGGAGAAATTAGCCTAAGGAGCTATTTACAAATCTCTAAAATCAAATACAAGCATGGGCAATTGTATGTGTGTATGCTCCAACAGAGGATCGAGTGGCAAGAGTGAAAGATGAGTTTTGGGCGAGAGTAGAAGCATGTATGGACAAGTTTGAGAGGAGCGAGAGAGTGCTGTTGATTGGAGACATGAATGGCAAAGTTGGGAATGTACGAGTGGATGGAGTGGTTGGTCAGTGGGGTGTGCCAGCTGAAGTAGATGGGAATGGTAGTGCTTTGGTGGACATCTGTGCTGGTAAGGGGTTGGCAATAGCCAACACCTACTTTCGTCATAAGATGATCCACCGGTATACATGGAGAGTACTGAGGAGGATGGATGGTGAACTTGTTGAACGAAAGGCAATGATAGACTACGTGTGTGTGGATGAGCGAATGAGAAGACAAGTGTTGGATGCAAGGGTGTGGAGAGGGTGGGGGAATGGAATCTCGGACCATCACTTAGTGATGGCCAAGGTAGAGCTGCAAAGAAAGTGGTTGAGGAGGCGAAGGGGAAGACAGGAGGAAGCAGCTCCTGTGAGAAGAGTGGAGAAATTGCAAGATAGTGAGAAGAGGTCAGAGTATAAGAGCATAGTGGAAGAAAGATTGGGAAGGTATGAGCTAGAGCAGATGGAAGGGGTGGAAGACGTATGTAAGATATTCACGGAAGAGATAATCACAGCGTGTGAGGCGGTTTGTGGAGTGAGGAGGAGATGCAAGGGTGTGCAAGGGACAGCATGGTGGAATGATGAGGTGAAACAAGCTGTGGAACAAAAGAAGAAGGCATATGGAGAATGGTTGGCGAGTAGAGGTAGGGGAGAAGATGAGAGAGAGAAGAGAGAGGTATATGTGAGCAGGAGAAGGGAGGTTAAGAGACTGGTGAAGGAGAGTAAGAAGAAAGTGGATGAAGAGTTTGGGAGGAATCTGAGTGTGAAATGGAGGGAAAGTAAGAAATTGTTTTGGAAGGAGGTAAAGAAAGTAAGGCAGTGTGAAAGGGGAAATAGTAGGGGAGTGAAAGATAGGAATAATAGATTGTTGGTGGAGAAGAGAGAGAAATTGAGGAGATGGAAGGAGCACTTTGAGGATTTGTTGAATGTAGAGAGTGAGAGCAGTGTGAGTATAAGTGGTTGGGGAATGGCTGGGAGAAGAAGAGATGAGAGGAGGGAGGAAGAGATCAGTAGGTCGGAAGTAGTGGAAGCGATGAAGAAGATTAAGCTGGGAAAGGCCCCAGGAATTGATGGAGTGTGTGGTGAAATGCTTACTGTAGGTATGGGGGTGAGATTGTTGTGGAGTGGATATGGAAGTTGTGTAGATTGGCTTGGGAAGAGGGAAGGGTTCCAGAGGACTGGAAATCAGGTATAATTGTTCCTCTGTACAAAGGAAAAGGGGAGAGAGAAGTATGTGGTAACCATAGGGGTATTTGCCTTCTTAGTGTGACTGGTAAAATATATGATAGAATACTAATTGATTGGGTTAGGCATATGACAGAGGAGTTAGTTGGAGAAGAACAAGGGGGATTTAGGAAGGGAAAAGGGTGTGTAGATCAGATATTTGTTCTAAGATGTTTAGTGGAGAAGTATCTAGAGAAGGGAAGGAAAGTGTATGCTGCCTTCATGGACTTGGAGAAAGCTTATGACAGAATAGATAGGCAAGGTATGTGGAAGGTATTAAGAATATATGGAGTGGAGGGGAAATTGTTGAGTGCTGTGAAGAGTATGTACGAGGGAGCTAGGGCTACGGTGCGAGTGGATGGTGAGCTGAGTGAGTTCTTTGATCTCAATGTGGGACTGAAACAGGGGTGTGTAATGTCTCCATGGCTGTTTAATATATATATGGATGGGGTTGTAAAGGAGGTACAAGGTAGGGCAGTGGATGTGGGGGTGGCCCTAATGAATGAGGGTGAGATTTGGAAGCTTCCGGTGTTGCTGTTTGCTGATGATACAGTATTGTTGAGTGAAGATGAATGGGATGAGAAATAGGGAGGTGAGTATGGAAGTTAAGAAGTCACTGAATGATGGTATTGTGATCCCTACCCTGACGTATGGAAGCGAGGCGTGGACCTTGCAAGAGGGGAACAAGTCAAGAGTGAGAGCAGTGGAAATGAGTTACTTGAGATGAGCATGTGGAGTTACGTGGAGGGACAGGTTGACGAATGAAGAAGTGAAGGAACGTTGTGGGGTAGATGTGGATGTGGTTGAAAAGATTAGGAGAAATACACTGAGGTGGTTTGGACATGTGGAGAGGATGGAGAATGAAAGACTGACTAAGAGGGTGTATGTAGGTGAGGTGGAGGGAGGGAGAGGAAGGGGTAGACCGAGGATGAGGTGGAGGGATGGAGTTGAGAGGTATATGAGGGAGGGGGGGGTGAGTTGGGGGGAGGGGAGTCAAATGGTGGGGGACAGAGTGACTTGGAGGCGTTTTGTCTGCGGCCACCCTTTGTGGGATTAGGGCGTCGGGCTATAGATAGATAGATAGATAAAATCAAATAGAGCAGATAGTAAATACCACTGGGAGGAAATTAGGAAAGTATCACAGTCCACCTTGGTAATAATTGCAGGGGATCTTAACCTGCCAAGGATAGATTGGCGAAATCAGACGGGGGATGCAGAGTCAGAAGAATTTCTAGAGGCAATACAGGATAATTTCCTTTATCAGCATATCTGGGAGCCCACAAGAGGTAATAATATACAAGATTTGGTTATATCTAATAAAGAAAATGTCACTAGAGATAATGAAGTTGGTGGACCACTTGGTAACAGTGATCACGAAGAAATTAAGTTCAAATTTATTTGAGATGTCTGTTCTACTGAAAATCTCTCCACCGTTCCTAAGATTCGACTATTATTATAGTCGTGACAGCGAGAGGTGGCGGACAAGCTCGTCCCACTCTCTTCCCACTGGAATGCCTGTGACTGGTGGATGGTGGGGTGGGAGGTGTGTGGGTGAGGTTAGGAGTCCATTTGATGACCAGTACAGGTGTACCATCTAATCTGGAAAGATATCCTCACCTGTCTGGTGCTACTCTCTCTCTCTCTCTCTCTCTCTCTCTCTCTTTGTATGTACTATAGCGGCCAGTTGTTAGCCACCCTCGTCCAGCCAATCCGTGTATGTGGCAGCGTCGCATTCACGAGCACAGAAGTTGCCTTTGATGCATTTCTGTCGAAAAATATCTCTTCACCTTTGGGCTTGTACTGATGGATAAAGTATTAGTAATATTTACTCTGAAGGTATGACTCTGATAACACGAATATATCATATTTATTATTTAGTAACTATATTATCTCATACAATACCAAGCAAGTGACTTAAATATGTTTCTTTGATTTCACTCCACGACTTCCTATACTGTAGATTTGAATCAGCAAACACAAAGAGTGAACAAGTTCGAAGCATTCATTTGTTACAGAGAGAGAGAGAGAGAGAGAGAGAGAGAGAGAGAGAGAGAGAGAGAGAGAAAGCGTGTTTGGTGGGCGCCCGTGAATTTTGGAGAAATGAGGTGGAGGCAGACCGGCGCAGGGAAACGCAAGAGATGAGAAACCCTGTATTCCTGTGCTCCATTGAAAACAGGCCACATTGTGAATATTTCTTCTATTAGTCACTAAAACTTGACTTGCTTTGTGATAAAGGGTCCTTTTTATTTTATTTTATTTTATTTTTTTTAATGATTGCTGTCGGTGGAATAATGAATCAGAAGATAAATGCTGTTGATTTAACAAAAAACTGTGCTTAATTTGCTTCTCTGTCCAGAAAGGGATATCCAGCTAATGAGAAAAACACTCATGAGTTTTCCAGAAATCTCCAGGTGCCAACCACTAGAGAGAAAACAAATGCGAACATAAGGCATTTAACAGAAGTTACACGGCCTGCCTAATAATTTGACAAAGTCAACTGGCGTTACCCAGAATAAAACTCATCTTTCATATTGCCCGACGAGACGTTATCCTTGGATAAATAAACTCCTTCGTAATCAACCAAAGGAAAAATTTCCTGTTTAGCTCAAGCACGTTATTTACTCATATCGCATATAATCATGTGTATGTAGCCAGAATGAAGCCCATTATCTATGGCCTGGCAACCACCCTGTAAAGTTTACTATTTTCTACCGACAGAGTTAAGCGGTGAGACTCATCTTTCGTGTAAAGAAATCCACCCCGCCTCTGTGTGTGTGTGTGTGTAGAACTGCGAGTCATCTGCCTTGTGGAGCATGGTATGCGGGTTGGTAGGTTGGTGACTTGGTGGGTGCTTTGGTTAGTGTAGGCTGGTGGTTTCACAGGCGTATTAGGTGGAGTGGGTGGGCGAGAGGGAGGGAAAGGGTTGTTGGGCTGAAGTGGGGTGGAGTTGGGTTCGTGCATTAAGTGGGGTGGGTGGTGAGGCTATCCGTAGGACAGGGCAAAAGACAGGTTTATGTCGTCCTACTTTTGAGACATACTGTACTGAGTTAGGTTGAGGGTGTATGCGTTGATGGGTGGGTGTGTAGGTGGATGGACGGATTGTGGGAAAACAGGCCTCTGGGATTAGGTCACTTGAGTGAATACATCCGAGTTGGGAATAGATCAGTGTGCGGAAAATCGGTCCACAAAGGATATTATTCTGGAATCATGCAGAAGTAGGTATACATCTCCAGTGGGTTACAACAGGTCCATCGTGCAACACGTCTGTCCATCGTGCAGAGGTCTGTTTTTCGACTGCACCACGTCGGAAAATATGTTTATTGGGAAAATAGGTTCATTGTGAAAAATATGTCCATGGATATACGTCCATGTAGTAAGCCTGCATCCTTGGAGAGATTCAAGGTCGACGGAAAAATTGGTCAAAGAGGAGAAAATACATCAATGGGGAAAATTAGTTCATGGGAAAAAAAAGTTTAGGCCTACGTAGAAAAGTAGGCGTCTATGGAAAAAAAAAAAGTCATTAAGGAAAATAGGTCTATGGGAGATTTTGTTCCGAGTGGTGAAAGTGTCCATTGATAAAAATATTCATGGGGTGAAACTAGGTTCATAGGGGCATACACGTACTGTAAACATACATGGAGATATTTAAAATGAGTGGCACTCAGAATATCCAACTCTTAACGGTAACCGTTGCCTGGAATTAGGCTTACCACTGCACACCTTGGACCAAACAACCATTAGCCAGACCCTATTACCACTTCGTCATCCAGTTATTATATTTCATAATTTACCTTCATTTAGTCATTTAGGCATAGAAAGCCAACCGAAACGAAAGGAAAAATCCCTGTTTAACTGTGTTGAGCACCTCATTTCTCCACCTCATTCCTCTAAAATTCACTGGCACCCACTCTCTCTCTCTCTCTCTCTCTCTCTCTCCCGGTAACAAATGAATGCTTTGAACTTGTTCACTGTGTGTTCGCTGGTTCAAACTTACAGGAGTCGTAGAGTGGAACCAAATATACATGTTTGTCACTTGCTTGGCTCTATATGAGAAACAAGTTATTAAATAATCAGTATGATATATTCGTGTTATCAGAGTCAAACCTTCAAAATAAATATTACTATTGCTTTATTCATTAGTACAAGCCCAAAGCTGAAGGGATATTTTTCGACAGAAATGCATCAAAGGCAACTTCTGTGCTCGTGAATGTGGCGCTGCCACATACACGGATTGGCTGGACGAGGGTGGCTAAGAACTTCTGGCCGCAATAGTACATATGTATGTATGTATGTATGTACGGTGTACGTACTTTTTTCTTAAAATTTGTTGTGGTGAGTTTCCATTATATTTTCTAATCTCTTTTTTTTTTAATGGCATTGAAATACAAAGGAAAGTATTGTATTTATCAAACTGTACTTATACCAATTAGTATCTCTTTATAAGGCTCATTAAGTCATCCGTAATTCATCGCCGTACTTAAAAACCTTAAATGCATCCTCGGTGAAAAAAAGTATCGACACCCTGGGGTCGGATAAAATGTGAAATGCTTCGTCTCTGGTTCAACCGGTAGTGTTGGCATGCCTGTTTAATTCACAAAAATGGTTCATTTACTATGTAGTTCAATGTTACTCCGACTAATCCAGCTACACATCTGTAAAATATATGATAACAACACATATGAAGGATACAAAGCGACATGATCGTGTCATTTCCCGTAAATCATAGTCCATGTATCATTATGTCTCACACCGAAAGGGTGCCGATACTTTTTTTTATCCATGGTACTATGGAATTTAACGTTGAAAAATGTAAAGTACTAAACGGAGGCAAGACCACTGGAGATACGAAATACAACTTATATAACAAAGAAATTAGCAAATCGGAATGCGAGAGAGATCTAGGAGTTATGGTTAGTAACAACCTCAAACCAAGGCAACAGTGTATTAAAGCGAGAAATAAAGCAAATAGGGTTCTAGGATTTATTTCGAGAAGCGTGATCATTAGGTCATCAAAAGTAATACTGCAACTTTATCTAGCATTAGTAAGGCCACATTTAGACTACGCAGTACAATTTTGGTGTCCTTACTATAGAATGGATATTAACTAGTTGGAAAATGTACAGAGAAGAATGACAAAAATGATACATGATGTTCGGAACCTGTAGTATGAAGACAGACTGAAAAGACTAAGTCTGCATTCGCTAGAGAGGCGTAGAGTAAGGGGAGACTTAATTGAGGTGTTTAAGTGGATGAAGGGTATAAATAAGGGAGATATTAGCAAGGTTCGTAAATTGAGTATACAGAATAGAACTAGAAATAATGGTTTCAAACTAGAAAAATTCCGTTTCAATAAGGAAATAGGTAGAAATTGGTTTGGTAATAGAGTAGTAGACGAATGGAATAAGCTACCTAGTATAGTAGTTGCTGCCTCGTCCATTGAGAGTTTCAAGCATAGGCTAGATAAGCATATAACAAATAAGGGGTGGGTATAGAAAAAAAAATATCTTATAACCAATACTAATTCATACTTTTTCCTTTTCAGGTTACACCATGATAGTCTCCTTTTCTCCTTTCACACTCCCCTATGAAATGTCCACGTCAGTTTTTCTATGCTGCTTGGTGTTCTTTCTAACTTTATCCTGCCGGCTTCGGCTGAAAGGTTTGGAGGGCGGGGGAGTGCCTTCTTCTTTGCTATCCTTATCTCATTCTAGGATTTCACTTATTCTTCTAGGAGCTGCCTAGCATGGCCAACCGCCCTTTAGTAGTTATCCTTTCTTATTATGTTCTTTTCCTGCCCAAGTGTAACGTGAAATGAGATGCAAAAGGACTATACTCTAGGTCAAGTTAAGGCAAAAAGCGTATAATCATGGGCTTATGACTTTTTTATTTTTCTTACTCTTGGTATTGATATATATTCATTTTTGAATATATATATATATATATATATATATATATATATATATATATATATATATATATATATATATATATATATATATATATATATATATATATATATATATATATATAGTATGTTATATTAATTAATAAATATCAGTTAATACCTTGGTTTTGATATTTCGATCCAGTATCATTTCACGCATTATATAAATATTAAGACCCGTATTCTTGTATAGTAAGGAGGTTCACTGGCACCCTTCTCTCAACTCTTTATTTTTGGACCCAGCTGGTTAATATCATGCTGTACCTAATTTATGCAGGGTATGGCGATGTTATAATGATTTAAGCAACACAAACGATGAGAGTAATGCATAATAAGGAAAATATATTGCTTAGGAAGAGATGTTAGGAAGCTTCCTTAACCAACGAGAATACGGGCCTCAAACTACGTATAATCCTAAGCGTTTACTCAATTTCAAAATAAAGAATCTGGTGGCTTACTAGTCTGATTTCATTCATTTCCAGTCCTTGATTTAGGACCATAACACTTTTTTTCTTTCATTAAACTACATGAACTAAACAACAAAAATATGAAAATTTGGGCCAAGTTAATGTGAAAGAACTACAACACCTCTTCTTCATTATATGTTTTCCTGCACGTCACGTTGTTCTCTTCATTGGTACTTATACTGTACAGACAATGTCAAGATTTAATAGATACAAAGAATATAGACGAAAATATTAATGTGCAAAATGCAGGACAAATCGCAAAGGATCAGGTGCTTTGGAGACCCTGACGGAAGTGGCACGCAGATATATTTTTCTAGTAAACATATTTCTCTTTCATAGGTACAGCTCCGGACAGATGAAACGGCTACACCCCATCCACCAGCGACTTGGTTTGGGTCTCAGTGGTTCTGGTAACAGTTGCAGGTGGAGGGAGGGGGGATGTGGGAGGGTGAGGAGGGGAGAAATGTGGGCGGAATTATATAGGGGGTAGTGTGGGAGGGTGAAGAAGCAGCACAGTCTGGCTGGTGGGAGGGGGAGACGAATGGTTGGGTAGCGGAGACGAGAGTCTGCTGGAGGGTAAGACAGGTGAGTGTGATTAGATGAAAAAAAATTACAAAAAATGAATTATTATAATATCTGCTGCATATATTGCATTTTATCTACTAAATAAAAACACTGTCTATTATTCACCACCGTATTTGGGTATCCTACTCATTATTATTATCCTTTGGATATTAGGCAATAAACAAAGATATTGGACGGTCTTTCGGACCCAAACCAATTTTTTCATAACTTTTTTCTTCAGCTATTTCCGTATTCCTATTATCCCTCGTGCTTGAAGTCCCCCTTTTTATCACTTTCTCCTACGCCCTACATTTTTTTTTAGGCATAAGGCAGTTAAACTTTCTCTTTAAATAACCATATTTGTCAACAAATATTCCTTTCATTAATCTATTTAATTACCTGTTTTCTTTCAATATGCATTTGTCAAATAATGGGTGTTACACCTTAATTGGCGCCGCTATTTGACGTTTTGAATAAATTTGGTCTAAATTTACGCATATATTGCAGTCTCTTTCAAGTAGGCTGGCAACCTCACACATCCTTCCCCCTGCTTTCTCCTTCTCTCGCTACCCGTTCCCTCCTTTCCTTTTGTAGTACTGTTTATCTATTCTTTCTCATATTTTTAACCTCATTCCTTCTTACAAACTTTTAGTGCCATAGGAATTTCTCCCTTATCACCTACAGTCCTACTACATGAAAGTGGAAAAAACTGCCATCGGGAAAAGAATAACTGGAAATTTATGGCGAAGGTTACGATATTAGTTATTTAGAATGAAAGTGTTGGCAGATACGCATTCTTGACGTGATTATCACAGCCACAGCATTTCGCCTTCATAAAACAGAAGGACTATAGGTTTCATGCATTACCTCCTTACGTCCAGCATTACTGTGTAGAACGCCATGTGTAACACATTAAGGACCACAAGGACAGTACTGGTAGTCATCGTGATTCTCATGAATCTCTCCATAGGCTATTGAAAACAGTGCTTTATGCTCAACTTCAGAATTATGTTCTCATCATGGCAATGATAGGCAAAGATAATAAAAACAATACATACAACCAAATTATCATTTATTATACAACAAAGCTCAAACTGTCTCCGTGCTACCTGAAAAAAATTAAATACCTGATCATATATATATATATATATATATATATATATATATATATATATGGATGATGCCATGTCGTAGCGCTTAAGGGAATAACAGGGATGACGACGGTGATAATTGTCGCAAGGGAACGAGATGAAAGGAAAATTTTCTCTACCTGAAGTAAATTCTAATGGACAGTAATAATTCGAGACCCCGTTTATTGACAATAATTTTTATAGCTCTGCATGTCGCCGTTATTGCGTCTCGGAACATTTCGGTAGATGATATAACTGATATAAATTGATAAATGGGTAGAGAGATATCCTTATCGTCTATATTACGTGATAAGTATGATATAGTAATGATAATCTGTCCTGATATAGTAAATCTCGTTGTGACGGAAGGGTATTTGTAAAGCGAACTAATTTATACCACAGACTGTATCAGAAGTGTTTCTTCTTCGTAAATTGAAGCTCGATGAATACTCTAGACTGTATGCCAGGAAGCAGGTGACCTTGGTGTTTCTTAAGCGGGATCCGGTTCGTGGCATAGTATGGAGGATGCATAGAGCTCAAATTTATCAAACAGATAGTATCCTCGTAACTGGCCACCTCTTCACCCACTTCCTGAAACTCAGACATGGAGTACCGGGGTGAGAATAACGCCATAATGACTAATACACCACAAACACATGGATATTTATACATCAACGAGAAACGACTGTGGTTCACTTGTATTTTCTATGGACTGCAATAAACACCGTTACTCAGGGCAGACCACCAGTTCCATGTTTTGTCAGTATATACTGAGATGAATGTTTCTAACCGAATCAGGTAGATCCTCTCCGTCAACTGAGACAGTGGCATACTGACATGTGAATTAATTGTCTTGTCTGGTTATTCTTTAGAAACATTAAAAAAAAATAATGATTTTTTGTTTACCTGTAGAAACAAATAAAATAGCAGTTAGAGGACAAACTTGTGCCACGTGACACTATGCGAAGTCGTTAGGTTTCCTGCCATGAACAGACGTGTTAACAGAGGTATTAGCCACCCCGGGGCATCAGTCACACCGATTCAGAATGGAGGCAAGACGTAGAGAGGCAAGACGGAGAGAGGCAAGAGAAAGGAGGATTGGTTTAACAGGGCGCATTGTAGGGATGCGTGAAGCCGGGCAGTCCATCCGAGCCATCGCTAACACCCTGGGAATTTCCACCAACACTGTCCAAAGGTGGATAAGAAGGTGAGTGTAGATATAGTTCCTCTAATAATAAATAACATAACCGTCAGTTTAGGAGTTAAAGACACATAAGGTTTATGAAATAACACCACATCATGTTCTTCCTGACCTTACTATATAATACATTTACTCTATTTCCTTCCGTCTGGCCAACGCAAGTTTAAGTATGGTAACATCCCATTGCACGCTCGCGATTGGCGGAACAAATGTGGTCCTTTACCCTTGGCTTGTTAAGATAAATATTTAAAATTTATGCCTTCATAAATGTATTTTTATTAATCTTTGTGTCGTTGAGTAATAAAATTACGTTAACGAAGGCATAACTTAATTGTTCATCTCAATAAGTAAAACGTAATCAACATATGTTCGGTAATCACGAACTGCCAATGCGATAGTGTCATATTTACAAATAATGCCACAATCACGTAGGCCTGACGAAATAAAATAGTATATATTGTAACTGTTTAGGGATGAAAGTTTTAATGTGTAGACAACTAAGCTAGAAAACACGCATCCCGGATAATGTTAGGGTAAGGACTGCAGGTCTAAATTAAGTCAGGTGCGACTGTGTTGAATGATTCATGTAAAATCTAATGCCAGACTACTCCTACCAAAAGCCTCGTTCCCTAGTTTAGCCCTCAAAAATTGAGTAGGAGTAAGTAGAGCGGTTATTAAGACAAATTAGATAAAGAAAACTACACAGAAAAATCAGATGAAACTGTCACTGTCATATCATAAATATGTAACTGGTGGCAACGAGGTGGTTATCTCGTATCTGAGACTGATACCCGGGTCGGTGGAGTAGGTGGACAATTTTCCGAGCCAACTGTGTTCCTGATCACGTAGCAGAAAGTAGAAACTCTGATGTAAAACCGGGGGTTGCACCCTCATCTAAGGTGCCTAATTCGCCGTGAAATACTAATATATATATATATATATATATATATATATATTCACGTAGTTTAGGGCCTGCCATAATCTACGTGACTTTGAGCTTTCTTGTGTAGGGGAAGAAGGTCGAATGTCGCCTAGTTTTTCAAAGAGGGTAATTCAAACAGGACTAAGTAAACAGGATCTCAAATTTGGGATTCTGGCCAGTAAGCTCCTTCTGCTCTACACGCCTCAAATATGAATAGTATTTTTCATTGAAATATATTTGAACAGGTTTCTGTATGATGAGGTTCCTATGTGGGAAGAATTTGTGTTTTCTGTGTTACATATAAGAAATTACCCAAAGTTTTCTTTTTTCATGGCATTTTTTATCAATAACCATGATCAACACTATGAACTCTAAATTTAAATTTGTTTGCCAGAGCAGAGAACACTGACTGGTATGGCAACCTACCACGGGAAAGACCATCACGGTGCACTACTCCTGCTCTGAGACAAGATATTGTGCAAACCGCAGAAGCCGATCCACAGACAAATGCGGTAGCCATAAGGGAATTGCTGCATCTTGATGTCAGCGAGAGGACTGTAAGATGAGTGCTGCAGGAAGCGGGGTTGCATCATAGGACCCCAGCAAACAAGGAATTTCTGACTGACCAACATCGCGAGGGAAGGCTACGGTTTGCCCAACAATGTGTTGACAAGCCAGAGGATTTTGGGAAGAGAGTGATATGGACAGATGAGAAAAACTTCTCCTCTTCGTGTCACGGAAGGCGCCACTGTTGGAGGAGGAATAATACTCGGTGAGTATAATTTCTGAGGCTTTTGCTTCTATAAACTAAACTATTCAGTCATACATGACCATAAGAATATATAAATAATTACTGCAGGGGGACAACCAGTTTAGTTACAACGTCAGCGACATCAATAGAATAGTTACTAATAAGAGTCCATGCAGAGTAAATTACTTTGGGTATATAGGGTTACGCAGTGTTTGAATTAGTGACTGTAAAACATTTTCCCTAAAACAAAACAAAAAATTTAAATACTAATGGGATGGAAAGATCACGCTGGCATGAAGTCAACAACTTTAAATAATACCCACACTAGACAGACGTTGATTTATCCCTTGGGAATCCTAAAAGTGGTAAATGTAATAACTCTACGTGCTTACATTCACAATGGATATTCACTTAGTATGTGTCACTGCTACCATACCAACCTGAACTATGGCACACAGACTGACAAAGACAACCTACCAAATCTTATCCCTATCGAACAGGTTATTTAATGATCTATTACTCATACATATAGATATCATCTTTGCATATTTCGCACCATCAATTTAGGCTCCCCCTACGTAATAAATATTTATCCTACCATTGTTCAGTTAGTAACCCTATAAATGAACTTCTATAAGGCAACCACGCATTTCACATGCTTGTTCTTTAGTGTAGGCTATTCCTCAGTTGCACTGAAGTAAGACAGGCATTCATGGTATATTATTAACATTTCCCAATATTGTTAAGAACCTCTTGTTAGCATAAAACAAATATGCAATTATACCTTGAAGATTATTAATGCTAGTCTCCTTCTTTCAACAGATACAACCAGGAAAACGTATTTCATATGGCCAGGAGTGGACACGTGAACGTAAATATTTGGGGGTGGGTAAGCTGGCATGGGATGGGTGACATGCACCACATAGAGGGTCGGTTCAATTCCGAGAAGTATATTGATATACTTAATAACTTCTTTCTGCCCTCATTTTCTGCCAGCAACCATCCCTTTCCTACTGGTCCAGTATATTTTGTCCAGGACAGATGCCCCGTTCACCAGGCTCGCGTGGTCCAGGAGTGGTTCCAGGAGCACTCTCGCTTCCAGCTTCTGCCCTGGCCCAGTAAGGGTGCGGACTGCAACCCCATAGAAAATATCTGGGGATCAATGGTAACTTCGTGGGAGCCTGAACAGGAACGCACACCCCAGGAGCTACTGGACCACACCCGGCGAGTATGGGAAGTCTTCCGGGGTAAACCTGACCATGTGAAATGTCACACAGGTAATATACAAAGACGTCTTCAGGCTGTTATCGAAAAGGGTGGTGGATGGACAGGATACTGAGAGGTAGTAAGTGTTAAGTCTCATTGCTCTCATTGCTCTTGTTATTCTATGAAATATATATGTTGTTAGCTGTGCAAATAACACGCACACAATATTATATATATATATATATATATATATATATATAATCATACAGGCTCTACACTTATGAAATTTAGCATCGAGTAACCCAAAGTAATTTCCTCTGCATGGACTGACGTTGTAACGAAACTGGTTGTCCCCCTGCAGTAATTATTAATATATTTTTATGGTCATGTATGACTGAATAGTTTAGTTTATACAAGCGAAAACCTCAGAATTAATACCCACCGAGTATTATTCCTTCTCCAGCAGTTGCGCCTTCAGTGACACACTTCCAAAAATCCTCTGGCTTGTCAACATAACGTTTGCTAGGGTCCTGTGACGCAACCCTGCTTCGTGCAATACTCTTCTCATAGTCTTTTCGCTGATATCATGGTCTGTGCATCGGTTTCTGTGGCGTGTAGTGCAACATGGTGGTTTCCGTGTCGTAGGTTGCCATGCTAGTTAGTGTCCTCTGCTTTACCCAACACAATAAATTTTAGATCAAACAGTGTTGTTCATGGTTATTAATATATATATATATATAGGATCATGTATTTAATTTCTTCAGGTTACATGTGATTGTGTGAGCTGGTTACACCCTTGAGACTGCAGCACGGAGGCAGTTTGAGCTTTGTTGTATAATAAATGATAATTTGGTTGTATATATTGTTTTTATTATCTTTGCCTATCATTGCCATGATGAGAACATAATTCTGAAGTTGAGCATAAAGCACTGTTTTCAATAGCCTATGGAGAGATTCATGAGAATCACGATGACTACCAGTACTGTCCTTGTGGTCCTTAATGTGTTATACATGGCGTTCTACACAGTAATGCTGGACATAAGGAGGTAATGCATGAAACCTATAGTCCTTCTGTTTTATGAAGGCGAAATGCTGTGGCTGTGATAATCACGTCAAGAATGCGTATCTGCCAACACTTTCATTCTAAATAACTAATATCGTAACCTTCGCCATAAATTTCCAGTTATTCTTTTCCCGATGGCAGTTTTTTCCACTTTCATGTAGTAGGACTGTAGGTGATAAGGGAGAAATTCCTATGGCACTAAAAGTTTGTAAGAAGGAATGAGGTTAAAAATATGAGAAAGAATAGATAAACAGTACTACAAAAGGAAAGGAGGGAACGGGTAGCGAGAGAAGGAGAAAGCAGGGGGGAGGATGTGTGAGGTTGCCAGCCTACTTGAAAGAGACTACAATATACGCGTAAATTTAGACCAAATTTATTCAAAACGTCAAATAGCGGCGCCAATTAAGGTGTAACACCCATTATTAGACAAATGCATATTGAAAGAAAACAGGTAATTAAACAGATTAATGAAAGGAATATTTGTTGACAAATATGGTTATTTAAAGAGAAAGTTTAACTGCCTTATGCCTAAAAAAAAATGTAGGGCGTAGGAGAAAGTGATAAAAAGGGGGACTTCAAGCACGAGGGATAATAGGAATACGGAAATAGCTGAAGAAAAAAGTTATGAAAAAATTGGTTTGGGTCCGAAAGACCGTCCAATATCTTTGTTTATTGCCTAATATCCAAAGGATAATAATAATGAGTAGGATACCCAAATACGGTGGTGAATAATAGACAGTGTTTTTATTTAGTAGATAAAATGCAATATATGCAGCAGATATTATAATAATTCATTTTTTGTAATTTCTTTTCATCTAATCACACTCACCTGTCTTACCCTCCAGCAGACTCTCGTCTCCGCTACCCAACCATTCGTCTCCCCCTCCCACCAGCCAGACTTTGCTGCTTCTTCACCCTCCCACACTACCCCCTATATAACTCCGCCCACATTTCTCCCCTCCTCACCCTCCCACATCCCCCCTCCCTCCACCTGCAACTGTTACCAGAACCACTGAGACCCAAACCAAGTCGCTGGTGGATGGGGTGTAGCCGTTTCATCTGTCCGGAGCTGTACATAACCATTACTGTTTAGCTACTTATGAGCGAGCGAGCGAGCGAGAGAGAGAGAAAGAGAGAGAGAGAGTCTCTAGAGAGGGGGAAGGAAAAATGAAAAATAATAATGAAACACGCTTAAGTTGAAGAGAAATTGAGAATATAAAGAAAAATGAAAATAACTACTGTATAGCCCGTGGAGAGAGAGAGAGAGAGAAATGGAGAAATGAATTCCCCGAGCCAGGCAACTAAGGCCATATAGCCCCACTGGGGTTACAGGAGGGAGCTACCCCTCCCGGCAACGGTAGCCCGGGCGAGGCTCGAACTTGCGACCTCCCGCTCCCAAGCTCAGCGCGCTACCACTGTGCTACCGCGCCCCCCAGAGAGAGAGAGAGAGTGGGGGTGCATTTGTATTGATTGGATATGCGCGCGAGCGTGTTTCAGCTCTCGTCATTAGTACAGTAAAGAGCAAACTGACGTAGGGTAAGTGAATTCACACACACACACACACACACACACACCTTAACAGTCAGCCTCGGAATGGAGAGAGAAGGCTGTACTTTACACAGGAAAACTCATCCAACATACTGTACAACCATTATGCCGGGAATGGAACCCAGGACACTCAGGAGAGAGCCAGTCAGCCAACGACTAACCTACGACCAGGTAAAAGTTATCTCACATTGTCACAGTCATTTAACCAGTGTCCTTTCGCTCCATACTGAGGGCCTGAAGAGGATATCTCCCTGGCACTCTGGCAAGTGGACGCTTTTAATCTATCCCAAGTAAGTCAGAATGAAGAGGGAAACTTGTACTTTACACATGAAAAAATCATCCAACATATTTCAATTACGCCAGGAATCGAACCCGGGACTCTCAGGTGAAAGCCAGACAGCAAATCACTATGCCCCATGACCAGGTCTTTTACTTGGTTAGTATTGCAGTCATTATTAACTATCTTGACCATCCTAAAAAGAAAAATGTCATCATGAGTGCCGCCTTTACTAAGTCAGTATTATCTATTAGTTTCTAATTCCCTGGGCTATTAATATTTCATCATCATTATCATCTCCTTTCCCACCCTAGGGCAGGGTGAGGAATAGCAACCTCCAGGCAGCCCAAGCTTGCCCAATCCAATGGGCTAGGATAAAATTCACTTACCACTGAAACCCTCGGAATCCTGGCTCTATCTGATACGCCAAAAACATTCACCACGTTCTGTAGCTTAACATAAACGTATCCAATAGAGTCAATTCGGACGCTATCACGTTAAAAAGGGGTGCCAACTCCCTAATCATGCACTTCTCACAACTTTCATCCAGCTAGCTCGATCTCTTGTTAGTCCCCTAGCCTCACGGACTTCCACACCTTTCTTCCCCACACACTTATCCATCATATCCCTCCACCATATTCTTGGCCTACTTCGCTTCCTCCCTCCTTGAAATTCGCTCAGATATACCTTTTTCACCACTCAATTGTTATCCATTTTTTCCACTGACCATACTATCTCACTACACTTGCCACACCAAAGCCTCACATCATTCTGTTAAAGTTGGCATTAACACTCCTTCATGTAAGCCTCGTGCATCTGCAACACTCAAACCTCTGTTTCTTATCAAGGCCTTCATAGCACCAGCTACTTTCCTTCCTTGTGTCACTCTACTTTCCACTTCTTTTGCACATTTTCCTCTTTTTTTTTTTTTTATCACTGTACCCAGGTATTTGAACTCTCTCACCAATTCCAGTCTCTCTGCATTCACTGTAACATCACACTGGGAGTCAACTTCTCTCTCGATAACCATCACTTTACTCATTTCTACATTTACTCTAAATATTTCAGCGGTATATAATCAGCAACCTTCTTTGGCGGAATTAGATGCAAAACCTCCAGTCACCTCTTGGGATCGAACCTCCGCTGTCCTGTCTCTCCAACTGAAGTGTTCTAATCAAAATGCTGTGTGACAGCGAATAATTATTCTGTAAGGGAGTGAAGAAGGTGCGAGAAGCTAGGAGGGTCTGAAGTGAAAAGGGAAAAGAGAGAAGCACAGTCTGTGGTAGTGGGCTGAGAGAGAGAGAGAGAGAGAGAGAGAGAGAGAGAGAGAGAGAAAGGATGGTGTACTTCTAACATAGACACGAAAAATAGTCTTCCCATGTAAGAAGTAAGAAAAGTCTGGATCAGAGAAGAGGGTGAAAGATTTAAGAAAAAAAAAAAATCTTGAATCAGAGAGGGGGAAAACAACGAGTGTATCAGTGGGCAAAAGTGAGAGGGAGCGTGACGGAAGGAAAATGTGAAAATGTGTTAGAGAGCAAAAAATAGTTGTTGTGGGGCAGATAAAAGTAATTACTGAGAGAGAGAGAGAGAGAGAGAGAGAGAGAGAGAGAGAGAGATAGAATAATCTGGCGACCTGACTTTCTTTCCGTGGTTGGATTTTAAGGACCGTTTTTTTTTTTTTTTTTTTTTCATAATAAGTGTAGCTCTCATGTAATGTGTTCAAATGCTCTTGTTATACTTTACGCATTTGAAACGGGTGGGGATTTTTACTGTAACTGATTACTTATGCTATTGCCATAACTAACCGTCCCTCTTTGTCTGAATGTACTTTAAACACACACACACACACACACACACACACACACACACACACACACACACACACACACACACACACACACACACGTCACCGAAGAAACACATACCCGCCGAAACACGGACACCTCCACCTCCACACACAACTTACCACACCACAAAAATTATCTCACAAAATAATCACAACTCCACCACAAGTAAACTATAGCACGGAGCAATACCGACTAACCTCCACAATTAACCTAGTACCATTGAAGTGACGCACCAGAGAAACACAAACACTCCCACACCCCACCACCTCCACCACAGAGATATCTCACTAAAGACGCACACATTAAAAGAAACCGACTAGCTCCATCACCACCACCACCACCACCACCACCTCAGAAATACCTCATTAAAGAAACAGGTACAAAGAAACAGACTCGCTCAAACACAGTTCAACACCACCACCGCCATCAGCACACGTTGAGCTGGAACAGTAAAAGCCAGCATGCTCCTCAAAAAGTTTGCAGAGGATGGGATGCGTGTGAGTGAAATAAGCAATATATTGCTATGGTATGGGGGCGGAGTGGCGTTCCTATGAATACCTGATGATTGCAAGTGTAAAGATTGCTGCAAGAATATCAACCATATACTGTACAGAGCCTCTACTCTCCGTGGTTTGCTTTTCTTGCCTCATCTCCTGCTGTTTATATATATACACAGTTATTAAAAAAATCAGGACACAGAGAAAAATCATTTATTTTTGTTATTACGTATGTGAGGAGTAGACTGTAGCACCAGTCGTACAGGGCAGTACTCCCGAGGTTGATGGCAAGCTGGTGATAGGGAAAGCTGGAGCTCCCGTTTCACCAGCCCTCAGGACTTGATCCTGACCATCTCCCTTTTCTGAACATTTTCAGTGCATTCATTTACACAGAGAGTAGGCCAGCATGCTCTCATAATACCTCTACCTTCAACTGTCTACACCACACTACATGCGCATAACATATCACACCTTCTATTCACATCTTTAGTAATGGCCGCTGCAATCTTACAATCAAATGAGGTGGTACCTCGGATTGCCACCACCGGCAGGGTAGGGCTGGAGGCACAGGGTCCTCCCGGTCGCCATCAAGCGACTGTGCCGGCAGCGACTGTTGCTATTTCCGGGAATGCTCGTCGGCGAAGAGGTGACGGTGCGGCCTTATTCTTTACCAACATCCGCGGCCTTACCACAAATTTAAACTCAGTTCATTTTTTCCTTCAGTCCATATCCCCTTTGGCCCTTTTCCTCACAGAACCACAAATCTCACCCTCTACCGATATATCTCAATTTTGTTTTCCCAGTTACCATCTCCTTATAAACTTTCGAAACAAGGGCGGCACCTGTTGTTATATCAAATCCCAATATGCAGTTGACACTATTTTAAACTTCACTTCATCCAGTTTTGATTACTCATTATATAAATTAAATTGCCAAAACATTACCAAATATATCTGTGTAGTTTATCGTTCCCCCAATGCTTCTTCAGAACCCAGTGTATTTGATTCCATATCCACTCAGTTGAGTAACCTTGACCTTGCCCTTGGCAATGAAATTACCATTTTGGGTGATTTTAACATACACAATGTTGAATGGTTATTGCATTCTGCCCGGACTGACGACGCTGGTCTAGAATGCGAGCTGTTTGCGGAATCGTTTAATCTCACCCAGTTGGTAAAGCAACCAACCAGAATACCTGATAATCCTGACCATAATGCCCATCTCTTGGATTTATTCTTGACAAATAATCCAGATCAATACAGGATAGAGGTACTGTCACCACTTGGATCCTCTGACCACAATCTCATTAAAGCCTCATTAGTTACACTTCCCCATTCCGAACTTGTCAGGGTGACCCGATGGCACTTTGACAGGGCATACTGGGATGGATTTAGAAATTATCTTGCTGATGTTCCATTGCAGTGTTTCTTCTCTAGTGATCCCAATTCTACCCAGTCCCACATTTGCGACTTAATACTAGCTGGTATGGATTTATTCATACCAAGTCAACAATTCACTAAAAGATCAAACTCTCCAAAATGGTTTGATGGCAATTGTGCCAGAGCAACAGCCCAAAAGTCATTAGCATATAACTCTTACATAAAATCAAAAACATATGAATCACTCTCCCAATTTAAAATTGCTAGAAATCATGCAAAAGCTGTATTAAATCTATCTAAATCAAACTTTTTTCAAAAGCAAGCATCAAAACTACTTAACAATCCTAATGACAATAGAATATTCTGGTCAACTCTTAATTCTTTCAATAATAACTTTAACAAGTCATTTCCATTCCCCCACTAAAATCTTCAGATGGCAATATTACAAATGACCCACGTGGGAAAGCAGATATCTTTGCTAGTACCTTTGCAAGAAACTCTACCATAGATGATACCAGCCAGAATGTCTCAGTACTGGAAATTGTCCCACTTAAAATGCAGACAAGATTTGTAAAATCCATCCTAGACAATTTACCTACCAACAAAGCTCCAGGCCCAGATGGAATTCCACCAATTGTTTTGAAAAAGTGTTCCCCTGAACTTGCCTCTGTCCTAGCTAATTTATTCAGACTATGCAAACGTACTTCTTTATTCCCAAATTCATGGAAAGAAGCCAATATCCATCCAGTTCCGAAGAAAGGAAGTTCGTCTGACCCCTCCAATTACAGACCAATAGCTGTCACATCTTCTCTTGGTAAGGTATTTGAAACTTTAATTAATAAGCATATTGTTGAACATCTTGAATCCAACAACTTAATTAGTGATAGACAATACGGTTTTCGCCGCGAAAGATCCACCATTGACATACTCAATCTCTTAACTCATACCATCCATCAATCAATTGATCTTTTTGGAGAAACTCATGCAGTAGCTCTTGATATCTCTAAAGCTTTCGACAGAGTATGGCACCGTTCCCTGCTGTCCAAACTCCCTTGCTATGGACCAACGTCTTTTTTTCCTTTGATTTCTTCTTATCTTAGTGACAGGAAAATAAGAGTAAAAGTCTATCTATCTATATACCTAGGCTGCTTTCCCCAAGGAAAGGGAGGTAGCCGAGACAGGACGACTCACTCTCCATTTACTCATCCATTCAAACACATTCATTCGCATCTTAGCCCCAAAGGGGAGAACGGACAGATCCTCACCGCATCACACCGCACAAGGGTCAACTGCGCAATGCAAGCAGTGACATCCACAGCAGGGCCCGACAGCAGAACTGGTTTACCCCTGCCACATCATAACAGACCCATCCCCTTACCCGCACCTGACCTGACTAGCTGATCAGACCAAATGCGTGAGAATATCCCCTCAGGGCTGCGTCATCACTTATTCATTCACAATTTCTCTCCATTTATTTCTGTCACGCACAGCCACTCTTCCTGGCTCAACAGACATCCCTCTCGCATCCAGCGCTCTCTTCACACTGTCCATCCATCCTATTCGTGGTCTTCCTCTCAGTCTTACACCTCTCACATCAGATCTAGTTATCTTTTTCACCAATCGCTCATTATCCATTCTCTCCATATGCCCAAACCATTGCAACACCCTCTGCTCAACTCTACCAGCCATCTCCCGAACAACTCCAGTTCTCCTTCGCACTTCATCATTTCGCACTCGATCCATACGCGTCACTCCACACATACTCCTCAGACATCTCATCTCCATTACATTCAAACTTTTCCTCTCTGCTACACCCATATTCCATGTTTCAGCCCCATATAACGCAGTCGGTACCACAACACCCTCATACAGCCTTCTCTTTTACATCCATTCTAAGCGAACGACATTTAAACACTTTTTTCATTCCTCCCAGCACCTTTCCTACTTCATTTATTCTAAACTTCACTTCTGCATCTATTCTTCCATCCACAGCAACATGTGACCCTAGATATTTAAAACAATCTACCTCCTCAAGCAACTCACCATTCAAAACTATATTCATCCCCCTACCATCTATCAACCTCGTACACTTCATCACTTTACTCTTATTCTCATTTACTTTCAATTTCCTCCTTTCACACACCCTTCCAAACTCCTCTACCAACTGTCTCAGTCTCTCCTCTGAATCAGTCACCAGTGCAGTATCATCTGCAAACAGCAGCTGCTTCAGATTCCACTCTCCTCCATCAACATTTACCAGACTCAGACCACCTAAAACTCTTGCATTCACCTCCCTTACAACACCATCCATGTAAATATTAAACAACCAAGGCGACATCAGACATCCCTGTCGCAGCCCCACTCTCACGGGAAACCAATCACTCACAGCATTTCCCACTCTTACACACGCTCTACTATTTACATAAAAACTTTTCACCCCTTTTAGTAACCTACCATCAAGTCCATACAATCTTAAAACAGTCCACAAAGCTTCCCTATCAATTCTATCATACGCTTTCTCTAAATCCATAAATGCCCAAAACACATCCTTGCCTTTCGCTAAATACTTTTCACACACTTGTCTCACAGCAAACACCTGATCAACGCATCCCCTCCCTCTCCTAAAGCCACACTGCTCATCACTAATCACTCCCTCTGTACCCTCTCTAACTCTCATAATTAACTGTTAAATGTAGAGGAGGAAAGGGTGGCTGAGATTGTGGCAGATAGAAGGGTGCAAGGAATAAATGTGTTGGGAGAGTTGAATGATTCTTTGATCACGAAGGAGGAAGTGGAGAAGGCAGTAAAGGAGATGAAAACAGGGAAAGCTGCAGGTATGGATGGGTGTGCTGTGGAATGCCTGAAGGGTGGTGGAGTGACTACAACACTCAACAGACTTATACACCTAAAGCTAGTACATTCATACTTATCACCCTTGCCTTTATACAACGGGACCACACAAGCACTTGCCCAGTCAATTGGCACCATACCTTTCTCAAAGCACACATTCAATAATCTTACTAACCAGTCAACAATAGTCACTCCACCACCCTTCAGGCATTCCACAGCACACCCATCCATACCTGCAGCTTTCCCTGTTTTCATCTCCTTTACTGCCTTCTCCACTTCCTCCTTCGTGATCAAAGAATCATTCAACTCTCCCAACACATTTATTCCTTGCACCCTTCTATCTGCCACAATCTCAGCCACCCTTTCCTCCTCTACATTTAACAGTCTTTCAAAATACTCTGCCCATCTCTTCCTTACTGCATCCATCTCAATTAACATCCTTCCATCCTCTGCTTTTACTCGTTCTTCCTTCCCAGACTCTCCCTTTCGCACCCTTTTCACTTCCTTCCAAAACATTTTCTTATTCTGTTGAAAATTCTCTGTCAGCCGCCTACCCCACCTCTCATCTGCTGCCACTTTAGCATCACGCACAGCCCTTCTCGCTCTATTCCTCTTTTCCTTATACCTTTCATATGACATCTCATCCTTCCTCTGCAGCCACACTTCATATGCACGTCTCTTCTCAGCCACAGCCATACTTACTTCCTCGCACCACCATTCACTTCCTTTTCTTATACCACCACCCACGCATCTCACACCACACACCTCTTCTGCATGCCCCACCACAGCACTCTTAAACGTCTGCCATTCCTCCTCCACGCTGCCATTTTCCCGATCTTTCACTGCGTTCCACTCATCTTTTAATTTCTCCTGATACTCTATCTTTTTCTCTCTTTTATCCAACTCACTTTATATTCAAATTTCCACTCAATTAACGCCGGCGTGCCGCAGCGATCAGTTCTGGCATCAACCCTATTTCTGGTTCATATTAATGATCTCTTATCTGTCACTCACAATCCCATTCACTCATATGCAGATGACTCAACACTACATAGATCATTCACACTCAGACATCCAATTACAAAGTCTAATATCTCTACCTCTCAACTCAGTACAGCCATCTCCATAAATCAAGATCTATCTAGAATCAGTGAATGGGGACAAAACAACCTTGTCTCTTTTAATGCTAGTAAAACTAAATATATACAGTTTACTAATAGACAGATATTACGAGATTCGTACATTACCTTCAGTGCTACTAATATTCCCATCTCCAAAAGTATTGAAATTCTTGGTGTTTCACTTAACAGTGCCCTCAGCTGGACCTCTCATGTCAGATCACTTGCTAAAACCACCTCAAAGAAACTTGGATTATTGTACAGAGTCCGTAACTTCTTCGCCGATGAGCAGTTAGCTATAATTTATAAGAGTCATGTGCGCTCTCAGCTTGAATATTGCTCACCCTTGTGGAATGGTTGTGTAGAGGTTGCATTAAGACAACTAGACAAAATTCAGAATAAAGCTGTTAGAATCATTAACAACCCTGCCATTACATATAAACTACCTCCCCTGCAAGTAAGAAGGAATGTTGCCTCCCTTGCATTATTTTACAGATATTTTTTTGGCAAATGCTCAGACGAAGTTGCATCCATGGTGCCACCTCTCCATGCCTTCCCTCGTGCTACACGGGCATCTGGTAGCGCTCATGACTGGAATGTCACTCAACCATATTGCAGAACTTCTGCCTATCAGAATTCTTTCATTCCCCGAACTGCATCTCTCTGGAACTCGCTTCCTCAGAGTTCTTTTCCTCCAAATTTCAACCTACAACTGTTCAAGTCTAACTGTTACAGATATTTTATGAACAGAGGACACCAGTAATCTGGTGTATGGATTATTTTTTTTCCCCATTTGTTTTTCCTTCCTCCGTTCTGTTATTTAAAAAAAAAAAAAAAAGTACACTAATAGTTTTACATCTTGAAATGTTCGAAATATTGCCCTTGAACATCAAAACACTGTTGCAGACCTGTATCCCAGTTTTTCAGCACTTGTCCAAGCATAGTGAGAGTAACAGTGGCAATTGCTTCCGTGATCTTCTCTTTCAAATGAGCGATGTCACGTATTTTCTCCTGGTAAAAGATGGCTTTTACATGCCCTCACAGAAAATAATCTAAAGGTATGAAATCCGGGGACCTAGGTGGCCATTCAATTGGGCCCTGGCAGCCTATCCAGTAATGAATAAAAATAAATGATTTTCCCTGTGTCCTGACTTTTCAGTCGCCCAGCACATATATATATACAAGTGCTCGTGGGCCCTTCAGGCCCCTCGCACTTGCTCCTGCGAAGGGCTTTCGCATTTATGTGCTATTCTAGTGTAACGTTGTCACTTGGATTTTTTGCAGCTAACCAATTGATCATGTTATTAGCCACTTCGGGAATGAAACCCAAGTTGTCCGAAAAGAGTCCGAAATACTTTAGTTGTTCCTGTGGGTAAAAAATTCTTCGGAGATTCTATGCCGGGCGCCAGGAGCGGCGTTTTTTTGGTCAAAATGTGATCGCTCATTAAATATAGCAAAAGTTTTTCAATCGTGATGGGACCAAGTTTTTTTCACATCAGCGAATTTTTTGCAATTTCTGTGCCAATTATGGTGCGATTTGAATCTGTAGTTTCGGCTGTCCAAAATACACACACACACACACACACACACACACACACACACACACACACACACACACACACACACACACACGGCTAGTGCCATTGCAAGTTTACTGCTGAACAAAGTCCTCCTAAACCTTCTCCACGAATTCCCTGACTGAGCCAATCTCTACCACGTTTTGCCTGCAAACTTCTCTACCTCATCTCTCCACCTCCTATCTGGCCCTTTTCTGCTACGTTTATAATCTCTTGAAGGCCAGTCAGTCTGCTTGTTCTTCCTTCGTTTATCTCTTCTTCTTGCTGCATTATCTGCCACCTCCATTTCAGTTTTTTTAATTTCTATAATGCCTTTGACTTTAGCCTCTTCTCTCACCCAAGTTGATCTTTCCTGTCTCTTAAAAATGTTCCCAAAATTGACCTTTCCATTGCTCTTTGAGAATGGATTAGTTGATTTTCCATCGATTTTGTCAGCTTCCAGGTCCTACAAACGTTCGTCATAAATGAGATTACACATATTATACTTTTCCTTTCATACATACTGACAAGCTACTTTTCATGATGTCTCTGTGTTTACCGAAAGCTTCCCATCCAGTTGATTTTTTTTTTTTTTTTCCCGTTACCCTGATCTTTTGTTAGTTCTAGTATTTGCCCCAGGCAATTTTATTCCACGACTTCTTCAAGAATTTCTTTGCCTATTCTGATGACTCTCTTTGGTGTATGCTGATTAAACATTAGTTTTACTCCGGTTCCTCTTTAGCTCTACTTGAGACTTTCTGCATTTAGGGGATGTGTCATTTCTTGCAATGTTTCTGCTGTTTCTGAGATTAGGACCATGTCATCTGTAATTCATACATGGTTTAAGGTTTCTCAATTTGTGTTTACTCCTTTGTTCTCCCAGTCTAGCTTTCTGAGAATATTATCTGGGCATGCTGTAAATAATTTTGGTGAAATTGTATCTCCCTGACGCACGCCCTTCTCACTTTTAATTTTTTCCAAGTCTATGTAATTTAACTGCAGAAGTTCTCTCTGTATTTATGCCATTGAGCAGTTTTACAATTTTCTCAAGTTTTGCTCCCGCAATGAATTTATAATTGCTATGTGTTTCAGAGAGTTGAACGCCTTTTCTTAATCAAGTACCTGTCCATAAGGCTGGTTTTCATTGTTATTCTGTTCGTAAGGGCTTTAGTGAGGAATCTGTAGATAACTGGTAGAATGCTATTGGGTCGATGGATACTAAGATCTTTTTAGTCGTCTTTCTTGTAACACAAAATCACTGCTGCATTACACCATGTTTTAGGAATCATCTTCTTCTTTATACTATCTATCTATTTAAAATGCCTGCCGCCGGACCATCCACCCCGCCACCCCCCACCCCACAACCGGGCCACCACCACCCCACCACCCTAGGAAGGGATAACGGGGAGGTTAATGACCCAGGGCAAAAGGGTCACCCAACCATCACTGACCTGTGCCCCTTCTCCCCGCAACTGCCCCAATGCCAGGTGAGCCTAGATCCGCAACAACTTCAACGGCGGGCTGACCATCGACAGCAGTGGGGTGGGACTGATAAAAAATCAGTCCCTGGTAGCATTGTGGTGACGACCACAGTTACACCCCAGAAGGGCAGGAGGTCCCTTGGTGAGCCACGAGGTGTTCGCACCTCTGCCACAGTGAGCCACGAGGGAACACCACCCTCTGCCACAACTCTGGTGAGCCACGAGGGGCTAGTACCCTCTGCCACAGTGAGCCACGAGGGAACACCACCCTCTGCCACAACTCTGGTGAGCCACGAGGGGCCAGTACCCTCTGCCACAGTGAGCCACGAGGGAGAAATACCCTCTGCCACAACCAGGACAGGAGGTCCTTTAGTGAACTGTGAGGGAGAAATACCCTCTATCACAAACAGGGCAGGAGGCCCAATAGTGAGCTATAAGGGGCCAACACCCCTAGCCACCCCAAGGGTAAGAGCCCCTTGTAGAAAGCCAAAAGTGGGTCCCAGGGCCGATCGACCTGGCACCACGGCTGTGTCGGAGACAAGAGAGAGAGAGAGTCTCCTCTGTGCTACCCTCCCTGTGTAAGAGAGAGAACACGGCCTCCATGTGTCTTCCATCTTCAGCCAACTCCTGCAGGAGTAGCTGGACACCGCTCGGGAGAGTTGCCCCGAAGGTGTCCCCCGAGCAAAGACCAAGTCCCAGTCGGGACCTACCTCCCACTCCCAGGAGATTCTTGTCTCCCCCAGGCACCAGCAGGAGACGAGGCCGCAGCCCACACCTGATGGCGCGTCCCCTGACAGACCTCCACAGTCCCCAGACCCCCAGGCGAGCCCAGCAGCCTACCAACGCTGTCCTCCTCCCGCCCCGGAGCCTCCGACGCCAGGCACGACTTCTCCACCTGTTTGGCTCCAGTCCCGAGGGCCACCACACCAGGTCGAGGCCCCACATAGACGGGCCTCCCTGCACCACGACGACGAGACCCGTGAGGAGGGTCTACATCAGGTCGAGACCCCAGGCAAGAGGGTCTCCCTGCAACGCCTCAGTGGATCGAACCTGGGTCGAGTCTCCCCCCAGTGGGTACGGTGATTCCCGCCATGGGTAGAGCCCCCGGAGGTCCCCCCTTAAAGTGACAGAGTGATATCGCCCCAGAAAAACGGGTAAGATCAGTGACATCCCTTCCTATACCCAGAGAAAGTGAAACCGGGACAGTGACAGAGTGACAGTGTGAATTAGAGGGATTCCACCTATAAGTGCCTGTGATTACCACAAACTCACCTGCCCTTTACTAAAGACTATAATTCTGAAACCGTGAGTTTAGTGTTGTTCCCCCAGCCCAGAATAGAGAAGTTCCCCCTTGCCAGTGTACGCGCAGGCGAGTGTCACCGTGCCCAGCCCAACGAGTCAATTGTCATGATCCGTTCCCCATGCCCTTTTATAGTAATATTCCTCCCCTAGACCATTAAACCTATATATTCCTCTTGTGCTAGTGAACTGAGATCTTTTGGGCTTTGATGAAAGACAGTCACATCCACTTATAGAACCCCAACCCATTGTAAAGTGTAATTATAGTGTATGTCAAATATCCCGTGTTATCTTAACGTAACTTTGTATATCTGTATCCCCTGTCCAGAATATCATTCTATGTATTTTTGTAACGGTGTTAGACTTAAGGTAATAGATGTGTTAAAGGTGGACTGCCTAGTTTTTATGTCCTGTTCCTTTGTTGGTGCTTTACTTCCGGCCCGGAAAGAGGACCCCGCTCAGTCGCTAGTGTTTTTAGGACGAGGAGTCGGCCTAAAAACACTCAGCATAACACTGGTGGCAAGCGGTGGTTCTGGATCCGAGTAAAAGCACGGAGGAACATAAAAGGAAACTTGCACAATGGCAGCTAAACCACACATTCAGTTACCAAAATTCAACCCGGACCAATGTGACATGGATGTTTATTTGGATTTGATCAAACCCCTTTTAGACATAGGGTTTGACTCGGATAAGGAGAAAATTGCAGTCACACTACCTAATCTGGGGAAAATTATCACCAATGTCATACGAAAAGTAGTCCCAGAACTGTCATGGGACCAGTTCACGCAAATTGTGAATCAGGCAGTGACGCCATCTCTGGGCACAGTTGTAGCTTTATCACAACTAGACGCCCTCACATACGACGGAAGCCTCGATGACACCTTCATCCAGGCTAGGCGGCTCGTCACCGCTGCATACCCAGGCACAGACGCAAAAACCCGGGAACAACTCATATTCCACAAACTCCTCAGGACCCTCCCCGGTTTCATTAAAGACCACTTCACAATACATGAACCGATGGGAGACCTGGATAAAGATATCAACCAAGTAAGGCGCCTTCTAGCCGTCCACTCCTCCACCAAACGCATCGGCGACATCAAACAATTCCCCACGGACCTCATCCCTGTAAATCCGTGGGAATTTTCTCCTTGCTGCCCGGAGTGCCCAATCCACGACATTCGTGAACAGCTAAAAGCTGCCCGGCACAGCAGAGCAACACTAGAGCGCCTACAGGCCTCCCCACCATGAGCCGATTGTCCCAAGCCTCACAGCAGGAAACCGGAACGAGGAAAGCACAGAAGGCGCCCCCTCACTGCCCCCGCGTCCCGCTGTAATGACAGGGGCCACCTCACATCTCTCCCAGTCTACGACACGGAAAAACACCATCTTTCCTTTTCCTCTCCTCTCACTGCCTCTTCTATTTTGCCCTCCCCTATTCCTACCCCTATTCCTAACCTTCCCACCTCAGACACCACTTTCTCCACTACTACTGCCTCCCCCCTGCCTATTCCTCCCCAACACAAAGCCTGCCTCCCCCTTCACAGACCTCCTAGAACCTTTACCTCATCTTCCCCTAACCTACTTCCCGAAACCGCCTCCTCCTGTCTACTCCCTCCCACCTACCACCCCGCACCACCCACCACCATCACTTCCCCGCCTCTCATTTTCCCCGCCAACACAGCCAACTCATTCGCCTTCCCTATCACACCATCCTCCCCCTCAGCCTCACCTCCTCCTGCATCTCCTCCGGCTACCCCACCTCCTCCAACCCACCACTCCCAATCACCGCCCGCTATGCCCACCACCAACACCGCACCACACCACCCATCACCAACTCCCACCTTCACCGCCGCGGAAACAACCACCACCACCGTGCCAACACAACTCCCACCACACCCCACCCGCACCCCACCACGCACCGCCCCATGCAACACATCACCCACCAACTCCCCACGTGCCCAACCACCATCATCGCCGACGCCCACCCTCACCACCACGACCATCAGATCACGACGCATCTTCCGCCCACCACCTACATACACTCCCACACCTCCATCTCCCCCCCATCCTGCTCCCCATTTCCGAACACATGCCACCCACACCCCAAAGACCACCCCCATTACCCTCCCCCTTCATCAGGCATCGTGGAAACTACCAACGAGAAAAATTGAGAGCGTGATATGGCGCCTCCACGACCGCCCACCCATCAGGATCTGATGGACACCTCAGCTTCTCTGCCTCCTACGCAAGACAAACTGTCCATCCTCCATCCGTCTCTCTTTCAACCCCCACCGAGAGCCAAACACCATGACCAACCACTGGACCAACCTCCTGCAACACCTCACCCCGGTCCACAAGACGTTCACTTCCACCACCTACCACCTGCAGTCACGGGGTCGTGACTTTTTCAAAGACGACGGTGGTAAAATGCCCGCTGCCGGACCATCCACCCCGCCACCCTCCACCCCACAACCGGGCCACCACCACCCCACCACCCTAGGAAGGGATAACGGGGAGGTTAATGACCCAGGGCAAAAGGGTCACCCAACCATCACTGACCTGTGCCCCTTCTCCCCGCAACTGCCCCAACGCCAGGTGAGCCTAGATCCGCAACAACTTCAACGGCGGGTTGACCATCGACAGCAGTGGGGTGGGACTGATATAAAATCAGTCCCTAGTAGCATTGTGGTGACGACCACAGTTACACCCCAGAAGGGCAGGAGGTCCCTTGGTGAGCCACGAGGTGTTCGCACCTCTGCCACAGTGAGCCACGAGGGAACACCACCCTCTGCCACAACTCTGGTGAGCCACGAGGGGCTAGTACCCTCTGCCACAGTGAGCCACGAGGGAACACCACCCTCTGCCACAACTCTGGTGAGCCACGAGGGGCCAGTACCCTCTGCCACAGTGAGCCACGAGGGGCCAGTACCCTCTGCCACAGTGAGCCACGAGGGAGAAATACCCTCTGCCACAACCAGGACAGGAGGTCCTTTAGTGAACTGTGAGGGAGAAATACCCTCTATCACAAACAGGGCAGGAGGCCCAACAGTGAGCTATAAGGGGCCAACACCCCTAGCCACTTCAAGGATAAGAGCCCCTTGTAGAAAGCCAAAAGTGGGTCCCAGGGCCGATCGACGTGGCGCCACGCCTGTGTCGGAGACAAGAGAGAGAGAGTCGCCTCTGTGCTACCCTCCCTGTGTAAGAGAGAGAACACTGCCTCCATGTGTCTTCCATCTTCAGCCAACTCCTGCAGGAGTAGCTGGACACCGCTCGGGAGAGTTGCCCCGAAGGTGTCCCCCGAGCAAAGACCAAGTCCCAGTCGGGACCTACCTCCCACTCCCAGGAGATTCTTGTCTCCCCCAGGCACCAGCAGGAGACGAGGCCGCAGCCCACACCTGATGGCGCGTCCCCTGACAGACCTCCACAGTCCCCGGACCCCCAGGCGAGCCCAGCAGCCTACCAACACTGTCCTCCTCCCACCCCGGAGCCTCTGACGCCAGGCACGACTTCTCCACTTGTTTGGCTCCAGTCCCGAGGGCCACCACACCAGGTCGAGGCCCCACATAGACGGGCCTCCCTGCACCACGACGACGAGACCCGAGAGGAGGGTATACATCAGGTCGAGACGTCAGGCAAGAGGGTCTCCCTGCAACGCCTCAGTGGATCGAACCCGGGTCGAGTCTCCTCCCAGCGGGTACGGCGATTCCCGCCACGGGTAGAGCCCCCGGAGGTCCCCCCTTAAAGTGACAGAGTGATATCGCCCCAGAAAAACGGGTAAGATCAGTGACATCCCTTCCTATACCCGAGAAAGTGAAACTGGGACAGTGACAGAGTGACAGTGTGAATTAGAGGGATTCCACCCATAAGTGCCTGTGATTACCACAAACTCACCTGCCCTTTACTAAAGACTATAATTCTGAAACCGTGAGTTTAGTGTTGTTCCCCCAGCCCAGAATAGAGAAGTTCCCCCTTGCCAGTGTACGCGCTGGCGAGTGTCACCGTGCCCAGCCCAACGAGTCAATTGTCGTGATCCGTTCCCCCTGCCCTTTTATAGTAATATTCCTCCCCTAGACCATTAAACCTATATATTCCTCTTGTGCTAGTGAACTGAGATCTTTTGGGCTTTGATGAAAGACAGTCACATCCACTTATAGAACCCCAACCCATTGTAAAGTGTAATTACAGTGTATGTCAAATACCCCGTGTTATCTTAACGTAACTTTGTATATCTGTATCCCCTGTCCAGAATATCATTCTATGTATTTTTGTAACGGTGTTAGAATTAAGGTAATAGATGTGTTAAAGGTGGACTGCCTAGTTTTTATGTCCTGTTCCTTTGTTGGTGCTTTACTTCCGGTCCGGAAAGAGGACCCCCGCTCAGTCGCTAGTGTTTTTTAGGACGAGGAGTCGGCCTAAAAACACTCAGGATAACACTATCTATTGCCAGACTGAGTAAATAAAAGAGCGACCCTGTTTTTCTACTTCTTCGCCTGCATCTGGCAGTAAATCTGCTACTATTTTATCTTTTCTGGGAGCTTTTCCTCTTTTCATTTTTTTTATGCAAGGAAGAAGGAACCAAAGGCCATGAGCCCGCAATAATAGTTCCCTCCAAGAGAAAAACAAAATACAATAGAGAGCCAAATTCAAGATCCGATCATTTCGAGATGCCTCGACACACTGCGTTTGAAAGACTGGAGATCATAGGCAGCAGGAAATACAGACAGAGGGAGACAGTTCCAGAGTTGACCTGTTGCATAAGTGAAATACTGGGGGTAACGGTTAACTCTTGCATTAGAGAGTTGGACAGAAAAGGGATGAGAGTTTACTGCTAGATGGGTGTTACGTGCCCGTCGTAGAAGTGGAGGAATGCATGCAGACAGTTCAGAGGAGCAGTGACCATTAAAGTAGTGATAGAAAAGAGATAAAGATGCAACAGTGCGGCAAAGAAACAGATGTTGAAGGAAGTCAGTAAGAGGAGGAGAGTTAATGAGATGAAAAGCCTTTGACTCCACCCTATTGAGAAGAGCTGTATGTGGGGAGCCTCCCCACACATGAGAGTTGTACTCCACACAGGGGCAGAGAAAACCCCTGTATAGAGTCAACAATTGTGCAGGGGTAAAGAAAGAATGGAGTCGGCTTAGCACACCCAATCTCTTGGAAGCAGATTTTACAAGAGATGTAATATGATCTTTCCAAGATAAGTCCCGAGTAAATGAAACCCCTATCATGTTCAAGGATGATGCAGGATTAAGCTGAATATTATTAAACATTAGTGGGTATACCTGTGGAAGATTTTGTCAGATTGATAGGTGTAAGAACTGAGTCTTAGATGCATTAAAAACAACCAGATTATTTTTACCTCAGTCAGAGATACAAGCCAAGTCAGACATTAGGTGTGCCATAGCCTCATCCCTTGTTTGTTGAAGTAACTGCTGAGATGGGTGTTGCGGGAACTGAATGGAAAGGCGAAGGGTGGAGTCATCAGCGTATGAGTGGATAGGGTTAGATGTACAGCTTAGAAGGTCAATGATGAATAAAAGGAAGAGAGTTGGTGATAGGACAGAGCCCTGAGGAACACCACTGTTGATAGATCTAGGAGAAGAACGATGGCTGTCTACAACAGCGCCTATAGAACAACCAGAAAGGAAGCTAGTGATGAAGGCACAGATAGAAGGATAGAAACCATAAGAGGGCAGTTTGGAAATTAAAGATTTATGCCAGACTCGATCGAAAGCCTTTGAGATGTCAAGTGCAATAGCAAAGCTTTCGCCAAAGTTCCGAAAGGAGGATGACCAGGAGTCTAAAAAGTAGGTGAGAAGACCGCCAGTGGACCGTCCCTGACGGAACCCATACTGATGATCAGAAAGAAGGTTGTGATAGGAAAGATGCCTCAAAATTTTTCTATTGAGAATTGACTCGAAAACTTTTGAAATACAGGACGTTAAAGCAATTGGACGATAGTTGGAGGGTTGGGAGGGGTCACTCTTCTTTGGGACTGGTTGAATGAGAGCAAACTTCCAGCAAGAAGGAAAGGTACAAGTTGACAGACAAAGGCGAAAGAGTTTGCCTAGGCAGGGTGTAGGCACAGAAACACAGTTCTTGAGAACAACACGAGGGACCCCATCAGGCCCATATGCCTTGTTAGTATTGAGGCCAGTGATGGCAGAAAAAACATCAGCTGAAGAAATTTTAATGTCAGCCATGAGGAAGTCAGAGGGGGGAAGTGATGGGGGAACAGCACCGGAATCATCTAAGGTGGAATTGGAGGAGAAAGTCTGTGCGAAGAGATCTGCTTTATTAGTAGAAGAAATAGCTACAGAACCATCAGAGTAGAAAAGAGGAGGGAAGGATGATGAGGTAAAGTTGTTAGAAAGGTTTTTGGCAAGGTGCCAGAAGGAGCGGGAAGAATTCGAGTTGGAGAATTGAGAGCATTTAGTACAGATGAAATTAATTTTAGAAGAGTGAAGAACAGACTTGCATGACTCCGGGCAGAAACGTAAAGATGATGTGATTCAGGGGTGGGTTGGCTCCGGTACCTTTTGTAGGCCCTCCCCTTGTTGCGGACAGCATTAGAACAAGAGTGATTAAATCAAGGCTTTCTTGCGTTAGTCAAAGGATATGAGAAAGGAATGTATGCTTCCATGTCCGAGAGAATAACCTCTGTAATGCGCAAGGCACACTCAGATGGCTCCCGGCCATGGGAGCAATAATCATACTCTTAATAGGCTACCAGTAAAAGGCCTTTGTTGGTGAGGTACTAGGCGATTTAAATCCGAAAGAAATTAAATTGTTGCCTTATACCTCGAGGATGCCTGAAGCATATTGATGGCTATCTACCCACAAAGTTTCATGCCTTTGCAACAAACTGTCTGGCCTGTGGCCCTTTTTTGAAGATTTTCGACATGCTGCACTTGGTGCCAGTCACGTGCCACGTGCACTGCCAGGGTGTGATGAAACCTGTCAAAAATAAATCTTAAAGAATGGGGCTATCATATGGTGTGAACCACGCAGTGATCAGCCCTGTGGTTGCTGAGATATAAGCTTCTCAAAAGCGTTACGGTGGTGCTGGGTTGGACTGGGCCGGGTTGGGCGGCTCATAGGTGAGAAAATGCCACTACGAGAGACTCACGAGGGCTTCACCCTCGATCGTAAAAAATGTTTTCTTTGTCTGGTGTTGCCTCAGGTATTTCACTTGTGTCCATGCATACAGCTCCTTGTAAAATTCTTCAGCGCTCTTCACCATCTTATCTCTGCATTTAATGGCTTCACCATTTTTGTCTTTTAGTGATAAAATTTTTAGTTCTAGTGCCATTTTACTTCGGACCTGTTTCAGACTTTTTTCCTTTTTTAATGGCTTCTTTGATCTGATCCATGTTTCTCTTTCTATGTTCTTCTCTCTGTCTCCTGTTGATAAGCTTATTTAATTTTGTTCTCTGTTTCATCTTTCTTTGTTTTTACCTACATTTCCATTCCCTCCATGAGCTCGAGGGCCATTTTTGAATACTTGTTGATTCTGGTTGTATTAGCCTCTCCTACTACCTCCACAGATTCTCGTAGCACTTTTTTTTACTGTTATGCAACTCATCAATATTAATGATCATATTAATGATCTCTTATCTGTCACCCACAATCCCATCCACTCATATGCAGATGACTCAATACTACTACACCCATTTACAAAGTCTATATCTTTACCTCAAAACTCAGTACTGCCATCTCCATAAATCAAGACCTATCTACGATCAGTGAATGGGGACAAAGCAACCTTGTCTCATTTAATACTAGTAAAACTAAATATATACAATTTACTAATAGACAGATATTGCCAGATTCGTATATTACATTCAGTGCTACTAATATTCCCATCTCCAAAAGTATTGAAATTCTCGGCGTCTCACTTAACAAAGCCCTCAGCTGGACCTCTCATGTCAGATCACTTGCTAAAACCACCTCAAAGAAACTTGGATTATTGTACAGAGTCCGTAACTTCTTCACTGACGAGTGGTCAGCTATAATTTATAAGTCATGTGCGCTCTCAACTTCAATATTGCTCACCTTTATAGAATGGATGTGGTGAGGTTGCATTAAGACAACTAGACAAAATTCAGAACAAAGCTGTTAGAATTATTAACAACCCTGCCATTACAAATAAACTACCTCCCCTACAAGTAAGAAGGAATGTTGCCTCCCTTGCATTATTTTACAGATATTTTTATAGCAAATGCTAAGACGAAGTTGCGTCCATGGTGCCACCTCTCCATGCCTTCCCTCGTGCTACAAGGGCATCTGGTAGCAGTCATGACTGGAATGTCATTCAGCCATATTGCAGAGCTTCTGCCTATCAGAATTCTTTCATTCCCCGAATTGCATCTCTTTGGAACTCTCTTCCCCAGAGTTGTTTCCCTCCAAACTTCAACCTACAGCTGTTCAAGTCTAACTGTTACAGATATTTTATGAACAGAGGACACCAGTAATCTGGTGTATGGATTATTACTATTTTATTTTATTTTTTATTCATTTGTTTTTCCTTCCTCTGTTCTGCTATTAAAAAAGAAAAAAAGTATAACTTAGAGCCTGAAATCTGTTCACTTTTTAAACTGAGAGTCTGCTTTGTTTTCGTTTACATTTATTGGGCATATGTTTTTATTTTTAATCAGCTTCTTTCTTTCACTTCTGAAACTGAATCTGTCAGTGGAACCCACCATTCTGTGGTCATTTCTTTTATTTGCTTAGTTGAAAATTGTGGCATTTGTCATCGGGACCATATATACTGTATATATATATATATATATATATATATATATATATATATATATATATATATATATATATAGATATATATATATATATATAGATATATAGATATATATATATATATATATATATATTCAATATATATATATATATATATATATATATATATCATCATCATCATCAATCATTTGAGTATCCACTGCAGGACCGGCCTATCCCAACCGAAGTGGGGACGATACAGCCAATGTATCTCTACCAAGTGGCTTAGGCTGTCTGGTAGAGACTATGTAGGGTGTGAAGTGCTTGTAAGTGTGATTGTAGTATTGGAGTGGCTTTGGATGTGTGTGTAGTCTGTGAACCAAGTGTAATCGTGCCGCGCAAGCCGACTGGGTGCAAGCATACTTTATAGTATGCGACCCTGGTTCAACCACAGCACCACTGATGTCCGCCAAGCAGTATGTGGCCAGGAGAACGCTCCCAAATTTTTTTTACCCTAGCAAGGCGCTAACCCTAGCTCTCCATTGTACGAAAACGCACACTTTTCCACTGTACCTCCATATATATATATATATTGTTACATAGCCTATGATTTCATCATCCTTTGTATAATTCTGAAGTACAGTATGCTGCATGTTTGATCATGATTCGCCTCGTGGCTTCCATAGTGCGTGTTCTACCTCACTCCCCTCCTCCTCCCTTAAGTAGAGTAAGTCGTTCTTTCTGTTGTTCAGAGCAGGAGTGTCAACTCTTTGTCCCCTATGGCTTCATTTGCGCGTCCTTCTTACAAGTTGAATCAAGCTCTGCCGGCCCCTTTATAATGAGCTCAGTCTCTGCATTAATGGCCACTTAGATCTACTCCTCATTTTGTTCACATCTCTGTCCTCCCCTGTACAGTTGTTAATATTTTGTGAGTGCTCAGGAAGTCTCCAACCATCTAACTGCTGTGTAATTTGAGTATAAGTGATTATTACATTTTGTTCTTGTACTGTATAGCATAAGGTGTTAATTCGTAGGCCCAGTAAAGTTTTTGTAATTCATATTGTCAGCCAGAATTAATAATATTTAGTATCTGTAATAATATATATTGCATTAACTGAGCCTTATCCGGTGTTCTCATTTTATCAGGGCTGACTTAGATAAATATACTCTTGCTAATTTCGTGTTAATAGAGGCTATTGCAGTTAACCATATATTTAACCTGTTTTTTGCCATTACATTATCCTTATGAGTCCTGAATGTTTTGTTGTTAGTTTGAGCATTAAACTTTAACTTGTAATTTTACCTAACTCTTTTGTTTTGAACCTGGAACTTTGCGGGACAGTAGTGATTTTTAGTATTCTCACTTGAAGTGGTCATTATCTCTCTCTGTTCCGTAACATAAATTTGGCGACTTCTTATCAGGATATTCAGGATATTATCATAAGGATATTGCTTGATATTTTGTGACTGTGATTTATTCATGATGTCTACTATTACTACACTTGATGAAGCCAAAGATTTTTTGTCAAATGTGCAAACAGTGTGTGATGTAGAAAACAGAACAAAGAATGAACTTAAGCTTGTTGCTCAACAATTGGGAATTGCTGTTCGCTCTCATCATTCTAAAGATCAAATTGTTGACATAATTAATAGAAGCTTGTTTAATGTAACTCCTCCAGAGGAGCAAACGCAGATTGAATTAGCTAAGTTACAGCTAGTCCTGCAGGAGGCTTGTGCTAAGGAGGCTGAGTTTCACGCACAAGTTGAACTTGCTAGGATTCAGGCAGACCATGAGTATCGCATGAAACAATGTGGAACTGGATCATCTAGCTCTGATGATTTTGATGTGGCTAAAAATGTTAAACTTGTCCCTCCTTTTAATGAATCTGATTTAACAAAGTATTTTCAGTTGTTTGAGAGGGTAGCTATAGGTTTTAATTGGCCCAAAAAGTATTGGCCAGTACTCCTTCAAACTGTTCTCACCGGTAAAGCTCAAGTAACTTATGCATCTTTGCCTCAGGATCAATCTGATAATTATGATGTAGTTAAGAGCTTGATTCTTAAAGCCTATAAGCTTGTTCCTGAAGCCTACAGAGTAAAATTTAGGACAACTTATAAGCAAGATAAGCAATCCCATGCTGAGTATGCAAAAATCAAAGAAGATCTGTTAGAGCAATGGTTAAATTCTAAGAATGTGGATTCTGATTTTGATAAATTTAAGCAGATGATTTTGCTGGAGGACTTCAAAAGGTCTATTAATAATGATGTAAGCCTATATCTTGATGAGAAAAGAATAGATAATTTGTCTGATGCTGCAGTTTTAGCTGATGAATATGTTCTCACTCACAAGAGATATTCTAAAGAAAAAGGGAAAGCTGAGAGTAAGTACGTTGCCTCTACTCAGAGTACAGGTAACAGGAAAGAGAATAAAGATGATGTTTCTCAGGAAGTAAAGCTGAGAGTAAGTACGTTGCCTCTACTCAGAGTACAGGTAACAGGAAAGAGAATAAAGATGATGTTTCTCAGGAAGTAAATACCAGCTTCACCTCTAGATTTCAGAAAAGTAAATGTACTTATTGTAGTAAGCTTGGTCATACTACGGAGAAATGTTTCAGGAGACAGCGTGATGTGAACAAAAAGGAGTCTTTAAATATTCAGTCAATTGGTCTAGTGTCCACCCTTGAGAGTTCCCAGAATTCTTTAACTGAGTTAACTGAACCTGCTTTGAGGGGTAAATTAAATTCTCATGATGAAGCTCCTCTTTTGAGCAGGAACGTGGGTGACACTCTCAAGAGTTCATGTCTAATTTCCTGTCTGATGGTTTTGTCAGTCCTCTGGACAGTAATGACAGGAAATCAGTTAAAATATATCATGATACAGGTGCTTGCCAATCTCTTATGCTGACCAGTGTTCTAGGCTCTAATGTTAATTCCTCTGATGAAACTGTAATCTTACAAGGTGTAGGGAATAATTACTTCTCTGTCCCTCTGTGCAGAGTGAATTTAGAGTCTGGTTTTGTTAATGGTTCCGTTATGGTTGGGTTGGTTGAGACACTTCCAATGTCAGGTGTAACTTCCTTACTTGGAAATGATATTGGTGGAAGTCAAGTGTGTCCAGCTCCTCAGTTGTCTAGTGAGCCAGTGGCTGTGACCCAGGATTGTGATATCCCTGATGTGTTCTCTGCATGTGCTGTCACTAGGACTAAGTCTAAAGTTACTGGTGACTTAGAGGATAATGATGATGATGATGTTATCCTAGCTGACACTTTTCTTGCTAATTTGGACCACTCACCAGATGAGGCAGTACCCCGTAGTGTTGATAATTTGTCTCGTCAAGAGTTGGTTGAGTTGCAGGTTGCTGACCCTGAGTTGAAAGGTCTAGCTAACTCTGCTTGCAGTGAGGAAGAGTCAGCTGGTGCTTCTACTTGTTATTATATAAAGTCAGGAGTACTTATGAGGAAGTGGAGCCCCCCAACAGCATCAGCCGACTGTGAATGGGAGGTTGTACATCAAGTTGTCATCCCTCGTGTTTGTAGGCAGGATATCATTCGAGTGGCTCTTGATTCCAGTTTAGCAGGACACCTTGGATTGAGGAAGACTGTGGCACGCATTTTGAAACACTTCTACTGGCCAGGTGTCTTCAGAGATGTTTCCTGGTATTGTAAGTCTTGTCACACCTGTCAAGTTGTGGGAAAGTGTAATCAGACCGAAAAGGTTGCACCTCTAGTTCCCATTCCTCCTTTTGAGGCGCCATTCACCCGTGTGTTGGTGGATATTGTGGGCCCTCTTCCTAAGACTTCTTCAGGATTTTCTTATGTGTTGACCCTGGTTGATATGGCTACTCGTTATACTGAAGCCATTCCACTTAGAAATATCTCAGCAAAGAACGTGGTTAAGGAAATGTTAGGGTTCTTCACAAAGTTTGGTCTGCCCAAGGAGGTACAGTCAGACCGGGGAAGTAATTTCATGTCAAATGTTTTCAAGCAGTCTCTGAAAGAGTTGGGCATCACCCAGATCACGTCTTGAGCTTACCATTCCCAGATCCAAGGAGCGTTGGAGAGATATCATCAAACACTCAAATCGATGCTCAAGAAATACTGTTTGGAACATCAGAAAGACTGGGATAAAGGTCTTCCATTCTTTGAGTTTGCCGCAAGAGAATCTCCAAATGAATCACTGGGCTTCTCACCCTCTGAACTACTGTTTGGCCATGAAGTAAGAGGACCCCTTAAGCTACTCAAGGAATGCTGGCTGTCGGAGGAAGATGACGTCAACCTGGTGGAGTATGTGATGAAGTTCAAAGAACGGTTGTCCACTGCTTTACAGCTGGCGAGAGAGAATTTAGGAGCTGCTCAGGAGAAGATGAAGACTTGGTATGATAAGAAGTCCAGGTTACGCCACTTTCAGCCAGGAGATCAGGTTTTGATTCTGCTACCGGTGCATGGGCAACCTCTTCAAGCCAAGTTTAGTGGTCCTTATTTCATGGAGAAGAAACTCAGTGATGTCAACTATGTCATCGCCACACCAGATCGTAGAAAGAACAAACAACTTTGTCACATCAACATGCTAAAGTTATATCACAGGCGGGACGAAAATAACCCAGTCTGCACTGTAGCTGTTCCACCCGAGTCTGCAAGTGAAGTTCTCCCATGCAGCATGAGCCTGAGTGATAGTTTGGGGAAGAATCCTGATATCATGAATGATCTCCAGACTAAGCTTTCTCATCTAGCTCCCGAGGAAAGGCGGGAGTTTTCGGCATTATTGCAGGAGTACCTGCAAGTGTTCCGTGCTACTCCAGGAAAAACCACTGTGTTGATGCATGATGTCAATGTTGGAGACGCAAAGCCAATTGAACTGCCTCCTTACCGTGTGAACCCAGTGAAAGTTCCTCTCATCCAGAAGGAGCTTGGCTACCTGTTGGACCACAAGATGATTGAGCCCTGTCAGAGCGAGTGGAGTTCTCCTGTCACTCTAGTCCCTAAGCCAGGTGGGTCACAGCGGCTTTGCATCGATTACAGACTTGTTAATCAGATAACCAAAACAGACACTTACCCTCTCCCTCGTGTGGAAGATTGCATAGACGAGATCGGAAAGGCTAAGTACATAAGTAAGTTTGATTTGTTAAAGGGATACTGGCAAGTACCTATGACTGAACGTGCTAGGGAGATCTCATGTTTTGTAACACTAGGAAAGACTTTTGCATGTTCTGTAATGCCGTATGGTATGAGAATGCACCAGCCACATTTCAGAAGCTCATGAATTTTGTAACAGAGGGTTTGGCAGGGTGTGTTGTTTTTATTGATGTATTAATCTTCAGTGACAACTGGAAAGATCACCTATGCCATGTCAGTAAATTTCTCGAGCGTTTGGTTCAGGCTAATCTTGTAGCTAATTTATCAAAGTGTGAGTTTGGTCAAGCTAAAGTTCAGTACCTTGGGTACGTAATTGGTGATAGACACGTTGTACCACCAGGAGCTAAGGTTCAGGTTATAAGTGATCTTCCCAGACCTAAAAGTAGGAAAGAGCTACAAAGATTTTTGGGAATGGTAGGTTATTACAGGAGATTTGTTCTTAACTTTTCAATTCTTGTATCACCACTTACAGACCTACTGAAAAAGGGAGTTAAATTTGTCTGGACTGATGACTGTGAATCCTCTTTCAGCAAACTTAAAGCTATCCTATTAAGTCAGCCAGTGCTCGCTACCCCAAATTTTGCTAAGCCTTTTAAGATGGCTGTTGACGCAAGTGATACAGGAGCTGGGGCTGTTTTGCTGCAAGAGGAAGATCAGGGTATTGAACACCCTGTATCTTATTACAGTAAGAAGTTCACTCCACCTCAAAAGAACTACTCAACTATTAAGAAAGAGCTTTTGGCCTTGATTTTGGGTTTACAGCATTTTTCATTTTATTTGTGTTCTAATTTTGACCCCATAGTCATTTATACCTATCATAACCCACTGAAATTCCTTAGTAAGTTTAAAGATAAAAATCAGAGATTGACAAGATGGAGTCTACTTCTTCAGGAGTATTCATTAGACATACAACATATCAAGGGGAAAGAAAATGTTATTGTAGATTGCTTATCTAGACTTTAGACGGATTGTTTTAGAATAATAAGAAATTTCCTTTGTAAATTTCTTTTTCTTTGTGGGGAGGTGTTACATAGTCTATGATTTCATCATCCTTTGTATAATTCTAACGTACAGTATGCTGCATGTTTGATCATGATTCGCCTCGTGGCTTCCATAGTGCGTGTTCTACCTCACTCCCCCCCTCCTCCCTTATAGTAGAGTAAGTCGTTCTTTCTGTTGTTCAGAGCAGGAGTGTCAACTCTTTGTCCCCTATGGCTTCATTTGCGCGTCCTTCTTACAAGTTGTATCAAGCTCTGCCGGCCCCTATATAATGAGCTCAGTCTCTGCATTAATGGCCACTTAGATCTACTCCTCATTTTGTTCACATCTCTGTCCTCCCCCGTACAGTTGTTAATATTTTGTGAGTGTTCAGGAAGTCTCCAACCATCTAGCTGCTGTGTAATTTGAGTATAAGTGATTATTACATTTTGTTCTTGTACTGTATAGCATAAGGTGTTAATTCGTAGGCCTAGTAAAGTTTTTGTAATTCATATTGTCAGCCAGAATTAATAATATTTTGTATCTGTAATAATATATATTGCATTAACTGAGCATTATCCGGTTTTCTCATTTTTTCAGGGCTGACTTAGATAAATTTACTCTTGCCAATTTCGTGTTAATAGAGGCTATTGCAGTTAACCATATATTTAACCTGTTTTTTGCCATTACATTATCCTTATGAGTCCTAAATGTTTAGTTGTTAATTTGAGCATTAAACTTTAACTTGTAATTTTACCTAACTCTTGTTTTGAACCTGGAACTTTGCGGGACAGTGGTGATTTTTAGTATTCTCACTTGAAGTGTTCATTGAGTTCACCGAGGACCACCACCACACCTTGACATCGCCACCTCCATCGTGTTTGAGCTCTCACGAAAACACCGAAGACGGAAAAACCAACTAACTATGGCAGCCAAGGTAGTAGGGCGGATTAAGTGGTTCCACGTCCGGAGGGGCTACGGCTTCGTAACTCGCCGGGATACGGGGGAGGATGTGTTCCTTCATCGCTCCTCCATCGTGGCCCCAAACCCTGCCCACCCTGTGCCCTCTGTTGCTGCTGGCGAGGAGGTGCAGTTTGTTGTGAGAGAGGATGCCAGGGGCCCTGCAGCTACCTCCGTCACTGGCCCTGCAGGCCAGGCAGTGCGGGGCTCTCCCCATGCCCTCCCACGTCACCGGCGCCATCCTCGCCCTCAGTCTGCCTCTGCTGCCTCCTTCCCTGCCTCCTCTGTCTCCACCGTTGTCACCATGTGTGTGGAGGTCGCTAAGGCTTTCTCGGGGGGGGATATGGCAGTCCTTGCCTGGCGCCTGCCTGCCATCTTCCAGGCCAATAGGCTCCCTGCCATATTAATCCCGGAGTCGTTTGCCTCCTCACCCATGGTGCGGAAGAGGCATGGGAGAAAGGCCCGTTCTCGTCGTCCCGGGCCCCCCGCGACCCCCACCACCTTGGTCCCGAGGGTGCTGCAGTTGGAGCCTTCAACCCCTCCAACTAGGATCCAGCTGTTGGGCCGGGCTATTTCCCGCCGGTCTGCCTCCCGACCTCTTCCTGAGGTTCCTATGGAGGTTGGGGATGCTGCGCCCTCATCACCACCTACGGCTGCATCTGATGCCCCTGTGTCTCCTGTGGTGCCTGCTGCCGTGGCTCCTATTCCTTCTGTGGGGCAGGCATTGGAGGGTCCCAAGCCATCTGGCTCAGCCCGGCAACTCACCTGGGGTGACTTTGTATTGTTATCCCAGGCTGGCCTCGACCAGTTCCAGACACAGTTACAGCATTATATGGACTCTGCACCTCTGGGACCCAGCAAGAAAGAGTTCAGCAAGAGGGACTTCCGGACGGCTATGCTCTCCTTCACCGAGCTGCGCCGGGGGTCCCTCCAGGCTATCACCGACCCTGATGTATACAAGATCCTTTCATACACCCTTGAGGTTGTACAGTCATATCTCTCTACCGATCATGACTCGGACTCTGCCTCCAGTTCCACCACCGTTTGAGCCAGCCTTCGACCATCAGTTCTCCTGCCACTGTTTGTGTCTGCCATCTGTTTCCTGTCTCGTAATATAGGGACATGATTTATATTCATTTATCTTTTTTTTATGGATTCTTTGGCTTAATGGCCACAATATGGCCGATAGCCATAAAACACCAACCAACCAAACAAACAAACAGTGTTCATTATCTTTCTCTGTTCCGTAACAATATATATATATATATATATATATATATATATATATATATATATATATATATATATATATATATATATAGTCTTTTATTCTGTTGTTTTTATTACCCATCCTCGGCCGGGAGGGGCTTGGGACCGGGTATTGTTTTCACTAGGTTTGTCTGTCTGTTTGTTTGTCAGTCTGTCTGTCTGTCTGTCTGTTGACACCTGTATGTGAAAACTGCTTGTGCGATTTGGACTAAAATTACAGGTATGATGGGCTATGACCTCCTGATCACCTGATTAAATTTTTCATGAAATTGGGCCAAGGCTCAGGCTGTAGGTCGAAAAAATGTTTTTATGTTAGTCTTTTATGTCATAACTCCTTTCAAATTCGTCATATCGACATGAAACCAAAAGCTTAAGGTGCATGTTTCATATATGCACCGTATAACACGCCACATTATATCACGGGGTTCATCCTCCAGTTAGCAGTAGGGGGGGACAATGTCATATGGGTCGGACCTAAAATTTCAAATGAGCATAAAATAGTCAATTTGCACCCGATTTACTCCAGATTTGATATGTGACATCTTTGACTAGATATCCTGTTGTGTTTATAGGTCAGCATTGAAATGACTGCCTGGGACGGGTTTGCTGTACCTTGGTACCTCGTCTAGTTTATATATAATTTTGCAGTTTTGCGTTTTGACCTGAAACTCACTGCAGATTGCCTATTCTTCCATTGATTTTTGCCTTGAGTTATTTACCACCTCTTCTGCTTTCTTGCTGTTTTGACCAACCTCTTCTGTATGGTGGGTTGTAGTTTTTGCTTCTTGCCTTCGCCCTTTTTCTTGCTGTAAAGTGCCTATCAGTAGCTGATGACTGCAATTGTAAAAGACGGTGAAAGATCATCAAGCATGTGCGTACACCCGTCTCTCCCATGTGGCTCACTTTCATCTTTTAGATGATCTTATTTCTATGATTTTTTGTTCCATGAGGTATTTTGTTGTAGCTGTTCTTGCTTCGCACTTTCACCTTTTCTTTTTCTTTCCTTTGCTGCTGCCTTCATTGATTTTATTTTTTAGCACAAAACGCTCTTGAATTGGACAGTAAGAAACTTTTCATACAAAGAATGCTGAGAGGTGCGTTGCGCAGCACCCAGGAGGGTTTCAGAAAACAGTTTTGAGGTATTGTTACACAAATCTTCCTATGGCCAGGCATAGTATTTTCAGTGCTTACTGTGAACCTCAAGTTTTCATAGAATGTTCTGTGGAGTGTGTGTTTCAGTGTATTAAATATCTATATATCTACATATTTATATCTACCTATCTGTTTATCTCTGTATTTATGTATCTATCTATCTATATCTGTATCTGTCTATCTATCTATATCTAGCTATCTATCTATATCTATATCTGTCTATCTATCTATCTATATCTATCTGTCTATCTAGCTATCTATCTATCTGTCTATATATATATATATATAGCTGACAATTTGAGGGACAACTAAGGAGATGACTGAGAGCTGAGTTTTTCCTGGATTAGAACGTCTTGCTTATTTTCATTTTACATGTCGAGTCGGTTTAATTTATCATAAGCTCATTTCGATCGCTGGATGATGAGTATAACCTTTATTTGCCGCTTCACTGTGAAAGTTTCCCCCAGGAGGGAATAAAGGTACAAAAATGAACCAATAATAGAAGTCGCTTTATTGAATTGGTTAATGTTATCTTCATGGCACTATGTGATTTTTTGGTGAAGGCATGAGAGCTGGCACAACAGACAGATGGGATTAAGGCTGCTATTCGTATATATTATTTCCTCCCTCCTTTCCTCCCTGTCTTGCTGATAGTAATGCGTTTAGCTTTGCATCACTGTTCACTCCTCTATCCTCTGAAACTTTCTTCATTTACGACAGAAGACGTCTGGGGAAAATTTGCATACGTTGTTACGGAACAGAGAAAGATAACGTACACTTTAAGTGAGAATGCTAAGAGTCACTACTGTCCCGTAAAGTTCCAGGTTCAAAACAAAAGAGTTAGGTAAAATTACAAGTTAAAGTTTAATGCACAAACTAACAACAAAACATTCAGAACTCATAAGGATAATGTAATGGCAAATAAACAGGTTAAATATATGGTTAACTGCAATAGCCTTTGTTAACACGAAATTAGCGAGAGTAAATTTATCTAAGTCAGCCCTGATAAAATGAAAATACACCTGGTAATGCTCAGTTAATGCAAGATAAATTATTACAGATACAAACTATTATAAAAAATGAGACATTAATCACAAAGATCTCACTAGGCCTAAGAACTAACCCTATGCTACACAGCACAAGAAAAAATACAACAGTTATACTCAAATTACACACAGCTGCTAGATGTTTGGAGATTTCTTGAGCACTCACAATAATAATATCTGTACAGGGGAGGACAGAGATGTGAACAAAATGAGGAGCAGATCTAAGTGGCAATGATGCAGAGACTGAGCTCCTTATATAGGGGCCAGGAGAGCTTGATACAACTTGTAAGAAGGACGCGCAAATGAAGCCATGGGGACAAAGAGCTGAAAATCCCGCTCTGAATAACAGAGAGAACGACTCACTCTACTATAACGGTAGAAGGGGGGGACTGAGGCAGAACACGCTCGTGATCAAACATGCAGCAACTGTGCGTTAAAATTACACAAAGGATGATGAAATCATAAGCTATGTAACACCTCCCCACAAAGAAAAAGAAATTTACAAAGGAAATTTCTTATTACCCTAAAACAAGCTGTATATGGTATTACAGAACATGCAAAAGTCTTTCCTAATGTTACAAAACATTAGATCTCCCTAGCACGTTCAGTCATAGGTACTTGCCAGTATCCCTTTAACAAATCAAACTTACTTATGTACCTAGCCTTTCCGATCTTGTCTATGCAATCTTCCACACGAGGGAGAGGGTAAGTTTCTGTTTTAGTTATCTGATTAACACGTCTGTAGTCGATGCAAAGCCTCTGTGACCCACCTGGCTTAGGGACTAGAGTGACAGGAGAACTCCACTCGCTCTGACAGGGCTCAATCATCTTGTGGTCCAACAGGTAGCCAAGCTCCTTCTGGATGAGAGGAACTTTCACTGGGTTCACACGGTAAGGAGGCAATTTAATTGGCTTTGCGTCTCCAACATCGACATCATGCATCAACACAGTGGTTCTTCCTGGAGTAGCACGGAACACTTGCGGGTACTCCTGCAGTAATGCCGAAAACTCCTGCCTTTCCTTGGGAGGTAGATGAGAAAGCTTAGTCTGGAGATCATTCATGATATCAGGATTCTTCCCCAAACTATCACTCAGGCTCATACTGCATGGGAGAGCTTCACTTGCAGACTCGGGTGGAACAGCTACAGTGCAGACTGGATTATTTTCGTCCCGCCTGTGATATAACTTTAGCATGTTGATGTGACATAGTTGCTTGCTCTTTCTACGATCTGGTGTGGCGATGACATAGTTGACATCACTGAGTTTCTTCTCCACGAAATAAGGGCCACTAAACTTGGCTTGAAGAGGTTGCCCATGAACTGGTAGCAGAATCAAAACCTGATCTCCTGGCTGAAAGTGGCGTAACCTGGACTTCTTATCATACCAAGTCTTCATCTTCTCCTGAGCAGCTCCTAAATTCTCTCTCGCCAGTTGTAAAGCAGTGGACAGCCGTTCTTTGAACTTCATCACATACTCCAGCAGGTTGACATCATCTTCCTCCAACAGCCAGCATTCCTTGAGTAACTTAAGGGGTCCTCTTACTTCATGGCCAAACAGTAGTTGAAAAAGGTGAGAAGCCCAGTGATTCATTTGGAGATTCTCTTGCGGCAAACACAACGAATGGAAGACCTTTATCCCAGTCTTTCTGATGTTCCAAACAGTATTTCTTGAGCATCGATTTGAGTGTTTGATGATATCTCTCCAACGCTCCTTGGGTCTGGGGATGATAAGCTCAAGACGTGATCTGGGTGATGCCCAACTCTTTCAGAGACTGCTTGAAAACATTTGACATGAAATTACTTCCCTGGTCTGACTGTACCTCCTTGGGCAGACCAAACTTTGTGAAGAACCCTAGCATTTCCTTAACCACGTTCTTTGCTGAGACGTTTCTAAGTGGAATGGCTTCAGGATAACGAGTAGCCATATCAATCAGGGTCAACACATAAGAAAATCCTGAAGAAGTCTTAGGAAGAGGGCCCACGATATCCACCAACACACGGGTGAAAGGCGCCTCAAAAGGAGGAATGGGAACTAGAGGTGCAACCTTTTCGGTCTGATTACACTTTCCCACAACTTGACAGGTGTGACAAGACTTACAATACCAGGAAACATCCCTGAAGATACCTGGCCAGTAGAAGTGTTTCAAAATGCGTGCCACAGTCTTTCTCACTCCAAGGTGTCCTGCCAAACTGGTATCATGAGCCACTCGAATGATATCCTGCCTACAAACACGAGGGATGACAACTTGATGTACAACCTCCCATTCACAGTCGGCTGATGCTGTTGGGGGTCTCCACTTCCTCATAAGTACTCCTGACTTTACATAATAACAAGTAGAAGCACCGGCTGACTCTTCTTCACTGTAAGCAGAGTTAGCTAGACCTTTCAACTCAGGGTCAGCAACCTGCAACTCAACCAACTCTTGACGAGACAAATTATCAACACTACGGGGTACTGCCTCATCTGGTGAGTGGTCCAAATTAGCAAGAAAAGTGTCAGCTAGGATAACATCATCATCATCATTATCCTCTAAATCACCAGTAACTTTAGACTTAGCCCTAGTGACAGCACTGCAGGGAACACATCAGGGACATCACAATCCTGGGTCGCAGCCACTGGCTCACTAGACAACTGAGGAGCTGGACACACTTGACTTCCACCAATATCATTTCCAAGTAAGAAAGTTACATCTGACATTGGGAGTGTCTCAACCAACCCAACCATAACGGAACCATTAACAAAACCAGACTCTAAATTCACTCTGCACAGAGGGACAGAGAAGTAATTATTCCCTACACCTTGTAAGATTACAGTTTCATCAGAGGAATTAACATTAGAGCCTAGAACATTGGTCAGCATAAGGGATTGGCAAGCACCTGTATCACGATATATTTTAACTGATTTCCTGTCATTACTGTCCAGAGGACTGACAAAACCATCAGACAGGAAATTAGCACATGAACTCTTGAGAGTGTCACCCACGTTACTGCTCAAAAGAGGAGCTTCATCATGAGAATTCAAGTTACCCCTCAAAGCAGGTTCAGTTAACTCAGTTAAAGAATTCTGGGAACTCTCAAGAGTGGACACTAGACCAATTGACTGAATATTTAAAGACTCCTTTTTGTTCACATCACGCTGTCTCCTGAAACATCTCTCCGTAGTATGACCAAGCTTACTACAATAAGTACATTTACTTTTCTGATATCTAGAGGTGAAGCTGGTATTTACTTCCTGAGAAACATCATCTTTATTCTCTTTCCTGTTACCTGTACTCTGAGTAGAGGCAACGTACTTACTCTCAGCTTTCCCTTTTTCTTTAGAATATCTCTTGTGAGTGAGAACATATTCATCAGCTAAAACTGCAGCATCAGACAAATTATCTATTCTTTTCTCATCAAGATATAGGCTTACATCTTTACTAATACACCTCTTGAAGTCCTCCTGCAAAATCATCTACTTAAATTTACCAAAATCTGAATCCACATTCTTAGAATTTAACCACTGCTCTAACAGATCTTCTTTGATTTTTGCATACTCAACATGGGATTGCTTATCTTGCTTGTAAGTTGTCCTAAATTTTACTCTATAGGCTTCAGGAACAAGCTCATAGGCCTTAAGAATCAAGCTCTTAACTACATCATAATTATCAGATTGATCCTGAGGCAAAGATGCATAAGTTACTTGAGCTTTACCGGTGAGAACAGTTTGAAGGAGTACTGGCCAATACTTTTTAGGCCAATTAAAACCTGTAGCTACCCTCTCAAACAACTGAAAATACTTTGTTAAATCAGATTCATTAAAAGGAGGGACAAGTTTAACATTTTTAGCCACATCAAAATCATCAGAGCTAGATGATCCAGTTCCACATTGTTTCATGCGATACTCATGGTCTGCCTGAATCCTAGCAAGTTCAACTTGTGCGTGAAACTCAGCCTCCTTAACACGAGCCTCCTGCAGGGCTAGCTGTAACTTAGCTAATTCAATCTGCGTTTGCTCATTTGGAGGAGTTACATTAAACAAGCTTTCATTAATCATGTCAACAGTTTGATCTATAGAATGATGAGAGCGAACAGCAATTCCCAATTGTTGAGCAACAAGTTTAAGTTCATTCTTTGTTCTGTTTTCTACATCACACACTGTTTGCACATTTGACAAAATATCTTTGGCTTCATCAAGTGTAGTAATAGTAGACATAATTAATAAGTAACAGTCACAAAATATCAAGCAATATCCTTATGATAATATCCTGAATATCCTGATAAGAAGTCGCCAAATTTATGTTACGGAACAGAGAAAGATAACGTACACTTTAAGTGAGAATGCTAAGAGTCACTACTGTCCCGTAAAGTTCCAGGTTCAAAACAAAAGAGTTAGGTAAAATTACAAGTTAAAGTTTAATGCACAAACTAACAACAAAACATTCAGAACTCATAAGGATAATGTAATGGCAAATAAACAGGTTAAATATATGGTTAACTGCAATAGCCTCTGTTAACATGAAATTAGCGAGAGTAAATTTATCTAAGTCAGCCTTGATAAAATGAAAATACACCTGGTAATGCTCAGTTAATGCAAGATAAATTATTACAGATACAAACTATTATAAAAAATGACTGACATAAAACCCAACATTAATCACAAAGATCTCACCAGGCCTAAGAACTAACCCTATGCTACACAGCACAAGAAAAAATACAACAGTTATACTCTAATTACACACAGCTGCTAGATGTTTGGAGATTTCTTGAGCACTCACAATAATAATATCTGTACAGGGGAGGACAGAGATGTGAACAAAATGAGGAGCAGATCTAAGTGGCAATGATGCAGAGACTGAGCTCATTATATAGGGGCCAGGAGAGCTTGATACAAGTTGTAAGTAGGACGTGCAAATGAAGCCATGGGGACAAAGAGCTGAAAATCCCGCTCTGAATAACAGAGAGAACGACTCACTCTACTATAACGGTAGAAGGGGGGGACTGAGGCAGAACACGCTCGTGATCAAACATGCAGCAACTGTGCGTTAAAATTACACAAAGGATGATGAAATCATAGGCTATGTAACAACGTTCAAAGGCTTCATTGACATATGAATAATGTGCTGAGTTATCGAATGCTATATCAAATCCCTGCAGTGGGAAGTGTGTCGAGAGCTATATTTAAATGGCTGAATATAGCAAGGACGCACGATAGTAAAACGTTATGCGTGTGAAGAGGTCACTTTTATGGCTGTGGCATCTCTGTGAGTCATAAGGTGTAGACAAGATTGTCTGGGCGATGAGAATCAGTTAACTTTGTATTACTGCCTTTCATTTCTTTTGTCATTTCCATATATCTTGATTTTTGACACGTTCATTTTGGAAGCTTTGGGATATTTGTTAAAACTTTAATGAAATATGGATAATGTGCTGATTAATCTCTTCAAAACGGTGTCGTTTTACTATCTCCAAGCAAAAATATTTAGAATAGGAGTGGTTCTGCCAGCTGAACGGGTTTGATGTGGCCTTCGTTAACTGCTTCAGTGCTAGGCTATTATATCTTCTCTTCTCTCTCCTTTCCTATTCTTTATCCTGTTATTTTTTCTCCTTTCATTTTCTTCTTCCCTGTCACCTCCTGTCTCCAGTTCTTTCCCGAATTCCTCTCTTCTCCCCTTCCTCATAGTGTTCTGTTCTTCTCTGTTACCTGCTGTCTCTCCTTCGTGTCTCCCTATTCCCTCTCCTCTCCCCTTTCCTGTGCTCTTTTCTTCCCTGTTAATTCCTACAATCCTTTCCCCTCTCCACGCTTCCCCTCCTTGCCCCTTTTTCCCAGTTGCCTCATCCCTCCCAGTGCTTTTATTTTCCTTGTTACCTTCCATCTCCCATCATCTCCATACTCCCTATCCTCTCCCCTCCTTCTCAAAATTCCCATTCCTGTTATCTCGTATCTGCCCTTTTCCCCTCTCTGTCCCTTCTCCTCTCCTCTCCCTTCCTTCCAGTTCTTTCATCTTCCTCGTCACCTCTTGTCTCCTCTTCTTCTCTCCCAAGTTCTTCTCTTCTCCTCTCCTTCTCTCCCTCTTCCCATATTTTCTGGGTATCCGTTTCCTCCCTTCAGAGCGTGTTTCACAACAGGCTTAGTCAAGCGCGTTCATTGGCAAGCAATTAAGGCTGTTGGTATGGTAGAAATATGGTGTACAAGGAAAAGACAGAAAGGAGAAAAACAGAAAGGGAGAGAAGAGGAATGCTCCTGATGCTCATTCAAACGAGAGAGAGAGAGAGAGAGAGAGAGAGAGAGAGAGAGAGAGAGAGAGAGAGAGATTAGAAAAAAAAATAATAAAAATGAGAGGAGTAGATTAATTGAATCGTTTAGAAAATACAAATAAGTCATAGAAGAATGCAAAAAGTCCTCGTTATATAAAAGAGACCTTAGAAAATTATCAATACTTTTTCCCCTCACTGTCGATACTGTAAACTGGATGAATTGTTTAATCAGCTTAATACGTAATAATATAATAGTGCTGGGCATTCTTTGGTTATTTATGTGAACTTAATCGCAAAAAAGGCATAAGAAGGGTAGCATGTTACGATCAGCGAGAGAAGATATGGTAGATTATAAAACACAGATGAGAATAAAAGAAGGAATAAAGGGGGAGGAGAGAGCCAGGTTGGAGATCGGAAAGATACGGATATTTATGCTGCAAAGAAAGGAGGAAAGTAGAAAACGGGAGGTAAAACGATCATAAAGTAAAATCAATGGGAGAGAGAGGACGGAGGAAGAAAGTTAACGAGGTTATGAAAAAGGAAACTAGGAAAAACTTAACACTCATGTGGTCGGGACATTTCTAGTATTGCACACAGCTACCGCCGGATCATTTTTGTTTCCGGAAGGCAACAGGCCCCAAGGTTTTATTACCAGTATTATTAACTCTCATGGCTGGAATAATTTTACTCTTCTCTTCCCACCGAAATACTAGGAAAACATCAAGGAAAAATAAAAACGGGAGAGCACCCAAGATTGGAGAATGAGTAAAATGGTTAGAGGAAAAAGGAAATAGCGGAGACTAAAAGATCAGGTTTAAGAAAGAAGAGAAAGTACGTAAGATAGGCCTACCAAGCAAGCATGTAGTAATGAAGATAAGGCAACAGTGAGCAAAACTAGGAGAAAACATGATAAGAGTTTAAAAGAAGATACAAAAGAGATAGGAGATAAGTAAAACTTAAGATGAGGGGTTGAAGGGACGTAGAAATAAAAACAAGGAAAAGAAAAGAAATATAAAGTGCATCAGAGAGCTGCAAGAAGGGAAGATGTAAGATGTAAGGAGAGTGCAGAATGAATAAAGCATGATAGAGAGTTATGAAGAAGGACGGAAGTACAAAGGACAATGGAAAGCAAACAGCAAAAGACCTGTTGGCCCCTTCGTGGCTCTTTGGTATAAAGAGGGTTATAAGTAAAAAAAAAAAATATTCTTGTAGGAATCATTTCATGAACTAATCAAACTAATTATACAAGTATCATGCACCATATCTGATACACAGCTTAGCAGATATAGTGAAAATCAAAATGGAAGTGGATACAGTATCTAAGTTTTGTTTTCGTCTCGTCGTAAATTAACCATCTCGGAGAAGCGGTGAAGTCTTTTAAACGATAAAAATATTAAACGCTTATTTTTTTCTTTACACAATGTTTTTCTCATTAAATTAAAATTACCATCACACACGCCATAGGGTCCTTCAAATTCTACACAGCTTTCTTTGCACAAGGCTGCTATGATATGACGAAGGGGCATGCGAAGGGGTGCGATGAGACTTCTCGCGGATTCCAGTACTACAGTGCGGTAATCCTCTCCCGCTCACCGGGGAACGCTCTTCCTTTCGTGCGTTAATATTACCAAAAGATACGGATAGGGCAAGGTGAACGCCTACCCAGAGTTTAAGACTACGCCCGTTTGTTTCCTGTATTTTCTTCTTATGTGTTATTCTTGTGTTTTTAATACCGACACAAACTGCATCATGAAAATGGAAGAGAATATTAGCCATCAATAGACTTACTAATCGAGCAAGAACATGAACTAAGCCACAACCAGGTGTGATAAATGCCGTCACATCCCTGTTGTATGGTTTACGAAGTGGTATGAATTTTTTGACTGTACTTGTATCTTTACATTGTGGGGAAAAAAAATTAGCTCGTATCTTTGCGTTGTGGAAATAACCTTCGGAGTGTAACATTGCGCTGTGGAAATAATCTCTGTGGCGCTTCTTTGCATTGTGAAATAAGTCTCAGGGGCGGCTGTCTGCGCTTTTACTTTGTGATAAACGCCGATCACATTAAAACGCTGATGTAGTGGTGGTTATCAGTCAGGCTAGAGTGCGGAGATGGTAGGGATGTGGAGTGAGGGGTGAAGGAATTGTGGCGGGTTTGGGAGATAGTGGGTATGCGAAGTTAGGGCTGTGGGAAGGTTATGGGGTGAAGGATGTCTAGGTGGGGTGTGGGGGGATGTTTAAGATATAATAGGGTATGGTCTGTGGAGTAGAGGGGTGGGGACATTGCAGGAGGCTATGGGGATGTTGGTAAGGTGTGTGGGGTGTGAGGGTGTGTCTGTGGGTGTATAAGAGTATTCTGTCGGTGAGAAGTGTAGGGAGACTGTTGGAGTGACGGGTGTGAGATTTGGTTTGTGAGATTGGGCGTCGTGTTTGCTGTGTATTTTACTATTAATTCCACAACATATTTCGGGGAAAAAAAAAAAAAAAATCATATTTCACTCCAGTAACAGTTTCAGTTCTGTAGATAAAGCTGTGATATTTTGGAATACACCACTATATTATAATGAACACTGCTATATTCGTTTTAGGCACGTATTCTATGTGGCAATGGAGGCTATGCAGCATTTCTTTTTTCGCGATTTACTGTATATTTAAGCTTAGTATTCGCTTGTAAGTTCGGCATATCATTAAAATATCGACAAAGTCTGCATCAGTAATATAATTATATGAGGATCCTGAGCTGTAATGTGTGGAATGAATTGTTAAGAAAAATGCCAGTCAAAATGCCTGGGCCAAATATCAGAAACTTTTCTGCTCGACACTCATTGTATCCAACCTTCGTTAATCCCTTCAGTACAATGGTGTTTGACCGTCAGACGATTTATTTTTTTCTTGCCAGACGCAAGATAATTCGATTAATGCTATCGACAAAGTGTCTTATGATTCGCAACGGCCAAACGATTATACTCAGTGCAGTAAGAAAACCTGGCCAGACAGATGAGTCGTTACTGAGCAGGGAGAGAAAGTGATCTCTCTCTCATATGTTACACACACACACACACACACAGGGATTCAACCGAAGTGGACGTGCGACATCGGCGCTCCATACAGAACCAACACGGCCAATGGCATTACCTAAATTAGTATCTTTGTATGAGTCAAGCTCTGTACCAGGTTAGACTAAATGATTTTTCATTATTAAAAGGAAAAAAATAATAAGTTTAAACAAGACTTGTTCAAACAGGAAAATGAACCAAGACCAAAGAATACGCTGAGTCATCTGAGGTTTGTTTAGACTACAACAACACTGGGATTGTAAGTACATGCTCTGCACTTTTAGTATTGCAAAATGGATACATACTTTAGTAAAGCAAATTTGGAAAAGAAAAGGGATAAAGGCAAAAAGCAAAATGATGATTTCTACCAAGAACTGGTTGAAGTGGAGACTCACAATAGACTGGTTGAACCTGTAAACAAACTAGAAATGGCTTTCAAAAATGAATTTGATGAAATAAAGAAGCAGATGCACTTGCAGAAGGAAGAAATAGAAAAACTAGGAAGGGAGGCCAATAAGAAAGACACAACCATCAGTGAATTAACAGTGGAATTGAGTACACCTAGGAAGAAAATGAGTGAAATGGCAAGTACAGTAGTCAATCACGAAAGTGTTATGGAAGAGTTAAAAAATGACACAGAGACAATTAGGCAAGTAAGCAGTCTTATTGACCAGAGCAGTGATATTGAGGAGAAGATAACACAGGTGAATGAAGCTGTGCAAAGCTACAAAAATGATGTGGAAACCACGTATGCTGAAATGGTGAAAGAAAGAAAGACTTAGAAACAAGGGTGGAGGAAAAAAGCATTAACCCCTTAACCGCGGGGCGTCACTTTCGTGACGCTTGGGAGCAAGGGATCATACCGCGGGGCGTCGCTTTTGTGATTCTTTGTTATTTTGAATTCACCCGGGCTTCCAAGTGGGGGCTTGTATCATCTATCAGTACTGCCAATGTCCAACACTAGTCAGCACTCCTAATCTCATCTGTACTCCCATCCATTGTTGACAATTTAGCCATTTCTCCCCGTTCTTGACTCCCCTCCCTACCCCCCCTCCATTACACTATCCTCTCGCCTGCCCGGCCGTGCTACACTAAGTAAATCTTCCCTGGAATTTTTCACTGATTTCATCCATTGAAATAAGCCCTATGCCCTATTCTTATACCAAATAATATATACAAGAAAGAAATAAGGTAAGTGAGAGTGCCATACACCTGGAATTGGCTAATTATCACCTGACAACACCTCACGTGCACTCGTTCGCTAATTTTCACTTTTTTTTTCCCCTTGAAATATGCCATATAATCTATTTTCGTAATAAATATACATATAAGGAGGGAAGGGAGAAGCCTAAGTGATATTTACATTCACCTGGAACTACCTAATTTATAATGTATTGTCTAGATTTCCTGCCAATCATTTCAGTGAAATACATAGCTGTTTCAAGAGCTACGTTGGTAGTACTGAATAACCCCTAAGTAGGCCTCAACCCGGGCCGGCCCTCCTTTATCAGTTCTCTCTCATCTTCCGAAGAGGAGGTACGGCTCATCCTCTTGCTGACTTCAGGGCCTTTTTTCACCCCCATGCAAAGGGCCCTGTGACCTTTACCCCCTACTAAACCTCGTGTGGAAAGAGGTAAAGGGCTGACAATTGATAAAAGAGTGACTACGATCTCTCTATTGAGTAAAACAGTGCAAGTGGAATTGTAAAAAATGTGTAAATAATGTGTAAACAGCAAGTGAAAGTAATGAATGTAAATATACGTGAACAATGGAAAATAGTTTTATAAGTTACTTCAAGTGACAGTGTATAAGACAGTGTAAATAAAATAGAAATGTAAATAACGTAAAAAAAAATAGAGAACGTAAATAGAAATGTAAATGAGTAGTATTATAAGAATACGAGTATATACCCTAGGAGTAATGAAAGTGAAAGTTTCACTATAGCATGTCTGAATACTATGAGTTATGAGAGTGAAGATGAAAGTGACATTCACTCTCAACGCTAGTATACAGGACGAGAAAGTGAATGCTACGTATTTTACTGAAAGAAATTGAATCCCTACAGTGACAATAAACCAATACTACTGAAGGAAACTTATGGATAAAGACTGTAGATATATATAAGTGTTATATAGTAATAGAAATATAAAGTGTGAGGGGTTTTATGAATAATAAATGACAGAGTACCAAGAGTGAACTAGCGCAAGTCCGGCGGTCAGACGCGCTCATAATTTTCATTGCTTTCACAGTGTTTTTTTTTTTGGAGTATGGATCCCAAACTACTTGAAAATCATAGAGTAGTGTTTATAGTGTTAATATCTGGCTGTGGTAATCATATTACGGGTTGTCGGAAAGTGTAAAGTGGAGACTTCGTTACCCAACTTCAGAGGTCTCCACAAGTCCTAAGGTAACTGACGAAGGCTCAACAAACATTCCAGAAGAAAGCTGAAGGTATGTGCCATAAGCATACATAATTTTAATATTCCAGGACTAATAACTGATTTTTGGCAAATATTTTTTGAGAGTCTGTCGGAGCCCGAATAACCCCACGGCACACGCAAAACATCGGTAAACATGCCCGCGGTGTAGGGGTTAAAAAGGAAGTGAAAAGAATAATCCAAAACAATCCGAAGTTAGTCAGAGATTCAGTAGATATAAACAAATCTACAGTAATCACTGGTATAGAAGAGGAAGAAGTAAAAAACAAGATCACAAAAGACAAAAAGGAGATGGCAAATGTAATGAGCTTACCGAAAGAAGTATCAGAGGAAATCTGTAGTAAAGACATAGAGGAACACAAAAGGTTAGGGAAATATGAGAAAAGCAAGACAAAACCTCTAAAGGTGACTTTCCAGAGTGTAAACACTGTGGAAGAGATACCAAAAAATGCAAAGAATCTTATGGAAAAAGAGGAGTTCAAAAATGTATGGATAAAAAGATGCCTAACACAAGAGGAACTGGAATTACTGAAAGAGAAAAGGAAGGAAGCAAAAACAAAAAATGAGGGAAGATCAGAAGAGGAGAAGAAATTTTTTTTACAAAGTAATAGGATTACAGGTACGAAAGTGGTACACAAACAGGATGGAATAAAAAGGAGGAAGGTAGTGGAACCATGTCATGACAAGTATATAAACAAGATGATAAAGTTGATGTACTCAAATGTGGATGGAATGGTATCTAAATTACTAGAGATGAATGATTATGTCAGAGAAAATGAAACACAAATAATATGCCTAACTGAAACAAAATTAACACCAAGGATATCCAATGACATACTAAACTTAGAGGAATACAATATAAGGAGAAGAGACAGAAATTTAAAAAAAGGAGAAGGAATTAAAATATTAACTAAGAAAAATCTAAAAGTCAATGAAATAAAACTAGATATACCATCACAAGTAGAACTGACTGCAGTAGAGATCAACACATCTGAAGGTAAAGTAATTGTAGCCAATTTGTACATGCCACCCAGATCAAACACATGGGAAAGAGATGAATATGAGGACCTGGCAGAGAGTACAATTCAGAGTTTAAGATCATTACTACATAAAATGGAAGAGAAATCAGAAAGAATTATACTAACTGGGGATTTCAATACAAATATAAATTGGAATACTCTAGATATAATTAGCCAAGAAAGCTATTGGGACCAAAAGCTCCTTGATCTCGTATAAGAGTTCTTCCTAACGCAACATGTGAGGGAAACCACCAGAAAAAGAGGACTTGATGTACCTTCAGTGCTAGATCTAATATTTACTAGGCAAGAAAATGATATTGACAGTTTAATATATCACCCTCCACTCGGCAAAAGCGATCATGCAGTACTAAATTATAACTTCAGGATAGCATATGACATAGTAAACAGAAATGACAGTTACAAAAAGAGCCTAAACTATAAAAAGAGAAATTATCAAGACCTAAAGAAGTATTTCTTAGAAGTTGATTGGGAAAATGAGCTTAGAGGACAAGATTTAAATGCTGTATATAAAAAATTCTGTGAATTTTATGAAATAGGGGTCCAGAAGTACATCCCAAAGCACAAAGAAGCAGATAAGTAAATACAGAAATGGTTCAATACAGAATGTAAAAAATCAAAAGAAGAGATTTGTTGTGGAATAGATACAGAAGAGATAATAGTGAAAGGGCGTATAATAATTACAAACAGGCAAGAAACGATTATACAAGAATAAGGAGGGAAGCCCAAAAACAGTTTGAGGAGGATATAATAAATAAAAGTAGTGATCAACCAAAGCTGTTTTACAGCTATATCAGAAGCAAAACCAAAGTAAAAGATATAATACAATCAATTACGGACGAGGGAATCACTTATACACAAGAGAAAGATATTTGTGAAGCACTAAATAAGAAATTCGAATTAGTTTTTACAGAAGAAAAAAATTTTGAGTGGGACTATGTGGAACATGCATGTCCACACATACTACCAGATATACAAATAGCAGAAAAAGTAATACAGGAGGAGTTAAATAGATTAGACAGAGGAAAAGCAAGTGGTCTCGATGAAATTTCATGTTGGGTACTACGAGAACGTGCAAAGGAGTTAAGTAAACCATTATTTTTAATTTTCAAGAAATCCTTGAGTCAAGGTAAACTACCTGATATTTGGAAAAAAACAAATATTGTCCCCTTATTCAAGAAAGGAAATAGACAAAATCCACTCAACTGCCGACCAGTATCACTGACCAGTGTTGTAAGCAAGGTATTAGAAAAGCTTATAAGAAAAGATTTGGTAAATCATCTAGAAGAACACAGTATGATAATAGAAACACAGTTTGGTTTCAGAAAAGGAAAATCATGTGTTACTAATCTGTTGAGCTACTATGACAGAGTAACAAACACAATACAGGAAAGGGAAGGATGGGTGGACAGTATCTATTTAGATTTCAAGAAAGCTTTTGACACAGTACCACACCAAAGACTTTTATGGAAACTGTACCATCAAGGAGGAATTCGAGGCAAACTGTTTTGTTGGATGCAAGACTTTCTCATAAAAAGAGAAATGAGAACAGTACTAAGAGGAAACTACTCATCATGGAAAGAAGTGACTAATGGAGTACCACAGGGTTCAGTGCTGGCACCAGTCATGTTTTTAGTGTATATAAATGATATAAACAGTAACACTGGAAATGAGAGCTATCTGAACATGTTTGCAGATGATGCAAAAATACAAAGGAGAATTACTAGCACAGACTCTTGTAAAGAGCTACAAGAAGAATTAAATAAACTTCATGAATGGAGTAGTACATGGCAAATGGAATTCAATGTGGACAAGTGTCATGTAATCAAGTTTGGTAAAAGTGGAAAAAGACCTGATTGGGATTATAAGTTAGGAAATAAAACCCTGTACACATCAGAAGGAGAGAAAGACCTAGGTGTGATTATCAATAACAGACTATCTCTGGCTGACCACATCAGCGAGAAGGTACCGAACATGTATACACTGCTTCCAAATATGAGAATAGCATTCACATACATAAATGAAGACATGCTAAGAAGGATAATAACATCATTCATTAGACCAACCCTGGAATATGCATCAGTAGTCTGGAGTCCTCATCTCAAAAAGCACATAGACAAGATTGAAAAAGTTCAAAGGGCCGGTACAAGATGGATACCAAGCTTAAGGGACCTAAGCTACGAAGAAAGACTAAATAAACTGAATCTACCAACACTACAGGAGAGAAGGAAAAGAGGTGACATGATAATGCTATATAAGTGCATATCAGGGAAGGAGAAAATAGACATAAATGATTACTTAACATATGGAGAAGCATCAGCAAGAGGACACTGCAAAAAACTGCATAAGAAGAGAGGTGATAAAGACGTAAGGAAATTCAGTTTCCCAAACAGAGCAATTGATCAATGGAATGCACAACCGAATGAAATAGTGTGTGCCAAAACAATTCACAAATTTAAGGATATGTACGATAAATATGGTTTAAGACACGGGACAGTACGAGCTTGACTCATTCCTGTAAAGATACAATTAGGTAAGAACAATTAGGTAAGAACACACACACACACACACACACACACACACACACACACACACACACACACACACACACACACACACAATCAGTAGCTCAGAAACTATTGAAAAATCCTGAACTCGAAAAGCTCTCGAGAATCTGCGTTGAGGGTTCTGACAGCCAGATAAGAAAAGGACTGTGTGATACTCTGGAGAGGCTGCCGGATAGGAAAGTGGCTCGCCTGGCCTGGGCGGGTTGAGGCATAAGAGGATTCAGTTGACAACCATGTGAAGTTAGTTAATTAAGTAAGAGGGGGCGGTGGTCGGATTTTGGGCGAGGGAGAGATAAGGGAGAGACTAAGAAAGAGGGAGGGGGAATGTCTAAAGAGGGTGTGTGACGGTGTGTGTCTAGGGAGGAGCGTTTATGGAGATGGGGGTGTCTATTGAGGAGAGTATCTAAGGAGGGGGAGTATCTAAGAAGGAGGGAGTGAATAGGGAATGGGATATGTCTCGGGAGGTGGAACGTCTTGGGAAGGGGAATGTCTACGGAAGGGAAGTGTGCACGGCAGAGGAGTGTCTAGAAAGAACTACATCCTGCGTGAAGGAATAAATACATCCTATAGATACTGTGAATCACAAATTGACTTTACCCCGTCAGTGTGATAATGTCGTTTATATAATTCTTGACATCGCCGGACAGTTGTATTTAGAATAGGAAAGACTTTTGGTAGTGAAGGCGTTACTTCACCATTCAACTGCACAGTACAATGTTTTTATTCTCGTTGCCACCGGGCGATTTGTATCAGCTTGATGACATCTCTGGGAGAGAAGAGTGAAGTACATCACCATTAACCTGTTCTGTACAGTGTTTATATTTCCGTTTCCGCCAGACAATATTTTTCAGCTTGGTGGCATTTCTGGGAGTGAGTGGATAGACACACTTTCGTTAAGCTCTGTGGTGCCATTTGTATTTTGTTCTTGCCACAACCAGGCGATTTCAGTAAGCTTAACGGAGACCTTTCGTAGTGAAAGAGTTAATTGCATACACTTACATAGTAATAATGTAAACTGTATAAATGCAATAAGCAATATCAAAATGCGAGGACATTACAGAACTATAAATGCAATAAGCAATATCAAAATGCGAGGACATTAGGCTACAAGGCTCAACAGAAAAAGAAATAACCTATGGTTCAAGTATTTTAATATATCACCATCATCACAATAACCATCATCATTAGCCATTGCAAGTCCACTGCAGAACAAACGCCTACCTTATCCTTTTCCACGAATTTCATGACTAAACTGAACCAATCTCTGCCACGTTTTACGTGCAAATCTCTATCTCATCTTTCCACCTCCTGTCTGGTCTTCTTCCGCAACGCTTACCATCTCATGGAGTCCAGTCAGTCAGCTTCATGCTCCATCGGTTATCCGTTATTCTTGCTACATGACATGCCCACCTCAATTTCAGTTCTTTTATGACTTCTTCAATGTTTTTAACTTTAGTATGCTTTCTCACCCACGCTGATTTTTTCCTGTTTCTTAAGGACATTCCCAACACTGACCTTTCCATTGCTCTCTTTAGAACGAATTAGTCGATTTTCCATCGCTGTTATAAGTTTCCAGGTCTCATTATCGTACGTCATAAAATTATACATTCGTTTTATATTTCTCGTTTCATACATAATTATTGGGAAACTCCTTGTGAGGCCAGGAGCATTAGCTAAAATTCGAAAGGAGCGAAGCTGTTTTTTTATTTTATTTTTTTAAGGAAATCTACTTGGAGGCATGCTAACTCGAAATCCACAAACATTCTATACATTCCACACGAGGTTGCCGTGTGGGATGAAAATCCAAGATGGCCACCAATGGCATGGGACGCTTATTTAACTTTGGAACCAAAAGTCATAGATGGTCGTGTAATATATCTTTTAAGGGTTTTTGGGTATGAGAAAACCATCTTACCATTATTTCGTTGATTTATTGACTTATGTTCATGATATGATAAAGGTAATGTAATATTTTAAACAAAGTGGTAAATTCAACACAAAGTCAACACCTGCACTAAGTTTTGCCAGGGGCAGTTATTGAGCTACTTCTAAATCAAACATTTTTTTAGTACCATAACTAGTTATGGCCACAGTCATAGCATGGAGACTCAGTATCTTCTTCATCCGGTGGGCATGCTTTAGCACAAGATTGCCAATACACGAATGAAAGAAATATAAAGGAGAGCAAACAGCATCAGACCTTATGGTCCTTTCGAGGCTGTTTGTTACAAAGTTGACTATGACTACGAGATCTAAGCAAAGCTAGAAGGCTCCCCTCGCCTCTAAATCCTCCTGGAAAAAGTGAGAAGGACCACCATGCAACATGAAAAAACAGACATCAAAATTTCATAGGAAAGACTGAAAAGAAAAAGTTAAATCCTATAAAAGTATATCTGTAAGCTACCAGTATGAATGACCTGAAAGAGTTAACGGGACGTCTATAGACACAGTGTGGAAATTGCACAGTGTAGGTGTTCAGAGGTGGTGCAGCAGCCTTGCCTGGCGCTTTTAAGGTAGGCAGCAGTCAATCAGACCCCAGCTCCGTTCACTCCACTGAGACAAGGAACTTTCCCATGTGGGACAAGTACACATGTTCTCTTCTGAAACAGTGACCCCTGGTACATGAAAAAAAAAAAAAAAAACTCGATGGTGGTCACTCACTAACATGGACCCTCTGTGATCCACAACCCATCACAGGTCGAAAGTAAAAGTAGTGACCATTAATGCAGGGCTGTCTGTGCAGATCCTAGTCTGTGCTTATAATATTTTATTTGCATTTAACAAATTGATAAATATATTACAAAGGATGTGACGCTATATATGGGTGCATTAAGTTTACGGGGTATCTTATAGACTGTAGGGGAATGAACTTTCTCATAGCTGGTAAAAGTAAGTCTGTTCCTGATATTTACGACTCTACTGAAGAAGACTTATTTTGCTTCATGGAAATGGAAACGCTTTCCCATAATTTTGTAGCCATTACTCCACTGAAATGTGTTATTCAGGGGTGAACATACTAAGCTAGGGGTCAGGTAACAGGTACTTATCCAAGCAGTTTTTAAAGGTTAGTACTGTATCACAGTTTACTACATTTGTGGGCAATTTGTTTCATATAATTAGGACTCTTCAAGAAAAAATACTTGGCTACATGTGACTGAAATCATTTACCAATAATTTTACGACCATTACCTCTAGTGTAGTTTGAGCGATCAACTTTGAAATATTTGAATATTTTGAATACTTGAATTAACTAATGTGTTTAGTTAGGGTAAAGAGATTCAGGGTTTCTAAACATTCTTCATATGGTTTATTTCTCAGTCTATGTATCATCTTTGTCACTCTTCGCTGTACTCACTCAAGTTTCTCCATATCCTTTTTATAACGGGGTGACCAAAATTGAACACAATACTCCAAGTGTGGGTGTATTATGGAATTATACAAAATGAGGATATTATTGGATTTATATTCAAATTCTCTACCTATGAATCCAATCAGTTTATTGGCTTTCTTTACAGCTTCTGTACATTGTTTGCTTGGTTTCGTATCATCTGTAATTATAACTCCTAAGTCTTTTTCATGGTTTACCCTATCAAGTTGGACATTATTCATGTTATAACTTGCTCTTACATTATAGCTGCCAATATTTAGCACGTTTCATATATTAATATTGAAATCCATTTGCCATGTTTGGGCTCAGCTGACCACTTTCAATCCCACCTGACCACTTTCCTTCCTTGCTGACAACTTTCCTTCCTTGTCAGCCACTTTCCTTCCCAGTTGACCATTTCCCTTCCTTACAGAACACTTTCCTCCCTTACTGACTACTTTTCTTCCTTACTAACTACTTTCCTTCCCTGCTGACCGCTTTCCTTCCTTACTGACTACTTTTCTTCTTCACTGACTACTTTCCTTCCTTACTGACAACTTTCCCTCCTTACTGGACACTTTCTTTCCACACTGACAACTTTCGTTTCCTGCTGATCACTTTCCCTCCCTACTGCCTATTTTCCTTTCTTACTGACCACTTTCCTTTCTTACTGGCCACTTTCCTCCCCTGCTGACCACTTTTGAAAATCTAATTTCCCTGCTGACCACATTCCTGCTGACCACGTTCCTTCCCCACTCGCCAGTATCCTTCCCTTCTGATTTCTTTCTCTCCCTACTGGTCATTTTCGACTACATTCTTTCCCTGCTGCAATTCCTATCGTGTTCACCACCTTCCTCCCCTACTCACCACTTTCTGTACTTACCTCTCTCCTTCCCTTCCATAATTTTCTTCCTCTGTCCTTCCCTTACAGTCTCAGTTCTTCCATTCTCATGACTTTGTTTCTTGTTAAACTCCCTTCTCCCACTCCCAGCTAATTTATTTTCTCACCTCTCACCTTTTTTCCCCATCCCCCTCATCTTCTCCCTACCATTAATGTATTTTATACCTCTTTGAGATGCTAACGAGGACTCTACATGTGAAGAGCCCGTGTACCCTGGGTGGAGAGAATCAGCTGCGTTGTCCACACACGAGCCAAACCTCCTCATAGCTCGTCTTGGGCAGGGTCCTCGTGAGGCTCTGGATATCAAACGGGGAGCTGGTTCCCTACCTGGTGTACGAGTACGTAACTGTACTGTACCTGTAGGACGACCCCACAGAAGTATTTACTTTCTTGTGGTCGACTGGTCTGTTTTCCTAGGCAGACAGGGGTTAAGCAACACCTTGTTCACTTTCTTCTTCTTTTCAATGTGTATCAGGAGTAATCTTGAATCCATGACTTTCATTTTTTGTTAACCAGTGCATGGGACATTACATATGCTTTAACATATTTTTTATTTACTCATTACTAGCATGCATTCCGATTACTATTTTCGATCAATAAAGACGTTATTAAAAATAACTGCCGGTTAATTATAAAATAATAATTGCCAGAGACTATGTATCAATTCCTTGAAAACAAAGTTACAGCAGGATAGGAAAATACCACAGGTAGTGTAAGTGTGTTGTCATGTGTCAAAGCGACACAACAGATCGCTTCAAGCGGTCACACTGAAGGAAGGAGGAATGGACAAACAGATTATGTTTAGTAGCAGTGAAATATATTACACTGAAAGAAGGTTCTCAACCTCATCGAACAAATACACGCATGTATATCATCTGTTTGGGGGACGTCTGTGAAAATAAAATACTACAGAGTGACCCAAAATAAATGCAACTCATTACACTAGGAAGACGTAGGGGCATCATTCGTGGCAAGCAATGGTTCCAGCAGGATGGGACCGCCTCACACACTTCAAACCAAAAGTTGTTGTGGCTGTGGCAACAATTCGGCGATTGACTGATCAGTAGGAGGTGTGGTCCTAAGTGGGTCCCACTCTCACCCGACCTAATCCCCCAGATTTCTATATGTTGGGTTATCTGAAAGATCATGTTCTTGAAAACCACCCCCCAGATGAATCAGAGACCTGAAAACAAAAATCACTGCCAACATCAGAGCTATCCTATGGGCGGAGTGTGTCCGTGTAATTGTCAATTTCGCATTCAGGAGTGCCTGCGACGTCGAGGTGATCACTTGGAGTACATTTTGGAAAGGTCGTAAAAAGCAGACCATTTGAACTGCAGAACTCAAACTTTGAGGACTGTTGTGTTATCAGCTCAGATTAACAAGAATGCAAAATAAAACAATTTTCTTATCATTTGTATAAATGACACACACTTTTATGGGTTGCATTCATTTTTGGTCACTCTGTATTACAGGTATTATTTCTGCTTCTAGTATAGTATGCCCTTACACAAAATAATGAAAATACCTCTTACACATGAATATAAGTTTTCTTTATGTCTACAGATTATGTACATACACCAAATAATCAGTGAGCCAGAGAAGGTACTTTACGTATTGTTCAAAATAATATGCTATGAAAATATCGTTCGTATCAATCATATTGCTTATAAAGGCTTCACCATGCTTGCAGCATTGGCATAGGTCACCTAATGGTGGCTCTCCAAACTGACTGATTTCTGGCAGCTTTGCTATTCAGCCCTTTATTCCTGACGTCACACTTTGTGACCTCGTCCCAGGTCTTTTTTTTTTTTTTTTTTTTTTTTCGGTCTGCCCCTCGCAACCATACCCACACTTTCATACTTCTCACCTTCCTCACCCAGCTGTCATCCTTCACTCTCTCAACATGTCCAAACCACCTCAGTCTCACCTTCATCACAACACCAATACATTCAAGTTCCATCCTTTCTCGCAACTCTTCAATTGCAATCCTAGCTTCCCCTCCTCCCCCATTGCCTCGCAGTCAAGAATGCACTACACATCCATCTAAGCACTGTCACTTCCGTACGTTTTAGCCTATGATTATCCTCTTGTTTACTGCCCAGGTCTCACTACCATATAGCATTACACTCCCACCACACGCCACACACAAAGATACCTTAGCAGGGAGGGAGAGGCCTTTCAATGTTACGAGAGGCAACAGCTCCCTGAACTTCCTCCAACTACTTACCCTAGCCACAGCATAGGTCCAGCCCTACCTCCAGCACATAACTTGTCACCCAAAATACAAAACTGTTCCACACACTCAACAAACTCTTCAGCATGACCAATGCTTTTACACCAGACAATCTTTACATACTGTCTCCCTACACCCTACACGCGAAATCAGCATTATTTTGCAGTCTATCTGGAATACCACTACATCTCTTATGCACCCATTTGGCACAAATGCTGCATAACCTGGACAACATGGAGTTACTTCCCACCCCTGTGGCAAACTGCTCATGGCCACACCAGCCCTAGATATCATCACTTGTTATATCTGCATTTACTTCTAAACCCTTGTGCCTATTCTGTCTCTCCATTTCCCAAATCTTTCCCTGCCTGCCTGTCAATCTCAGCGATAAGCCCCAATCTTCAGCATACAAAACCTTCCATGGGAGTCCATATTTGAAGTCCACTGTGAGAATTTCAAGCAAATATCAATACTTATAATAAAAAAATAACCTTGCAAAGTGTTACAGCACACTAATTGAATGTCAAGACCTGGATAGAAATTAATCATATTGAACGAGGTACTACACATTATTATTATTTAAAAATTTTATAAGAAGGTTTGCATCAGTAAGTGTAATACTTACAAGAAATTTACATAAAGCTAGGTCCCATACTCATATTGGTTGCTACCAAATTTGAATACTATTAGTAACTGTACATACATGCATGACATTGGTTTGGATCAAACACTGCTTTAAACGGAAAGTGATTTAGAGATACCGGTAATGTTAAGAGTCAAGAAATTATCTGAATTTAGAATGACCTTGTTGGGCGACACCATAAACAATCCCATTCACAAAGTTTAACTATAACTCACAACTCAGTACAGCCATCCCCATAAATTAAGACTAGTCTAAAATCACTGAACGGGGACAAAATAACCTTGTCTCATTTAATGCTAGTAAAACCAAACATATACAAAATACTAATAGACAGATATTGCCAGATCCCTATATTACCTTCAATGCTGCTAATATTCCTGTCTCCAAAAGTATTGAAATTCTCGGTATTTCACTTAACAGTTACCTCAGTCGGACCTCTCATGTCAGATCACTTGCTAAAACCACCTCAAAGAAACTTGGATTATTGAACGGAATCCGCAACTTCTTCACTGACGAGCAGTTAGCTATGATTGATAAGAGTCGTGTGCGCTCTCAGCTGGAATATTGCTCAGCCTTGTGAAATAGGTGTGGAGAGGTTGCACTAAAACAACTAGACAAAATTCAGAACAAATCTGTGAAAATTATTAATAACCCTGCTATTACAAACAAGCTACCTCCCCAACAAGTAAGAACTTATGTTGCCTCCCTTGCATTATTTTACAGATATTTTTATGGCAAATACTTAGACGAAGTTGCATCCATTGTGTCACCTCTCCATGCCTTTCCCCCTGCTACATGGGCATCTGGTAGTACTCATGACTGGATTGTCAAACAGTCATATTGCAGAGCTTCTGCCTATTAGAATATTTTTTATTCCTCGAACTGCATCTCTTTGGAATTCGTTTCCCCAAAGTTGTTTCCCCTCAAACTTCAACATACAGTTGTTCAAATCTAACTCTTACAGATTTTCTGTGAATGGAGGATACCAGTAATCTGGTGTATGGACTATTATTTTTATTTCATTTTTCTTCCTCCATTCTGTAATTTTAAAAAACCTATAGTCCAGGTATGTGGTTACTAGATTACGTGTATGAGTTAGAATTACAGTGCAATAAGGCTGGTGTGACTTAATTATCTGAAAGTAATAAAACAGGTATGAGAGTAGCGGAGACTGATGCAGTGATAAATAAATCTAGTCCAAGCAAAGTCCAAAGAAAGTCTCATCCAGAGTACAGACAAACAAACTGTCAGCAGAACTCAAGGTCTTGCACACGCACACCTAGCAACAGGCAGTCTCAGAAATTCGAGTGTAGTCCTAGTAGGCATCATGCCACAGAAAGACCAAAATATGTTAAATCACCATATAGGTCAAATTCGAGAGATAGACTATGTTTTTATTGTGCAAATCCAGGCCACAAAAGACCTGCATGAAATGTCAAAATTAAAGAAGACAGAGACAAATCGAAAGAGTTTGAACCCTACTATGGGAAACAAAACTGTCGGTCATTGGACTGCAGAGTGTAAAATGGTGGAAAAATTAGTAGCTGCCTACAATTCAGGGGAAGGCTACATTACCACAAAAGACAACAAAACACAAAACAATGTAAACAATAAAACAAACCAAGAGTAACTACAGTGTTACGTCCCGTCCCACACCGCCACAGGTTCCAAGAGCCTGTGGCAGTGTGGCAGGAAGGACGTTGCCCAGTAAGTTGTTTTTCCTAGGTCAGCCTTTGAGTGTGCAACCACAAGACCAGCTCAGGCACTGTAAATAAAAACTGATTTCTTAAGTTCGCTGTCTTTATCAAATAATTACACTTAATGCTTGCCAACTTAACTTTTCACAAGCACTGCATCTATACAGTCTTCACTAACTGCAGTGACACTGAACTGACACTGAACTAAACGAACTGAGCTCCTCTAGTCCCTTCCCCATCTTTATATAAATTTCCAGTATACTATGATGATTTACCACAATCTACGAGAAGCAACTGTTACCAACTCGGCGACATCCAAAATATCCAGAGTTTTCTTACACTGTATAACACTCTAAATTATTTAGCATACAAACTGAGATAAAATTACATAAGTTAACAATCATAAATAAAAAACATAATAGAAAAAAATGGCATCAAAATTAATGGAAAACATTACAAAATTCCGCCGCTCACAAATAGCAGGCTAACTGGCAACTCTCACTCGTAACTGAAAAATACGAGAAATACCGAGAACTTTCCAGTACTTCCTATCTAGCAAATCCAGTTTCTCAACATTATTGCCACCCTAGCCATTTGTCGTCCCGATAAAACTACACAATGTACTTACAAACATAATCAATGATCTAAAATAAACATTTAATAATACAAGTACACAAAATAATCCTTCAGCTTATCAGGTCTTCTGTACTTCTTCCAATGGCGTCTCTGCGCCCCCATACAGTCCACACCTGGAATGACTTGGTCCTCTTCCTGATTCACTTCCCCCCTCAGGTAAACTGTCACCATCTTCATGTATTTCAACTCCTCGGTCCTCCTCAACAAGCTCAGTGGGGGGTGAGCACGATTCCTTAGAGACGTCCCAGGAGTACTGTCCTGGTCCATGGTATTGCCACGGACGATTCACGTGCACCACCTTTGGGCGAGAATTCCTGCCTCCTCGAATCCTGTACATTACGTCTGATAGGTGATCCAACACAGTGTTAGGCCCGTCCCATGGACTCTGCAGCTTTGGTGGTTGTCCCTTCTTCCGCTGAGGATTGTATAACCAAACTCTGTCAACATCCTTGAACCTCACCTCACTTGCCTTGGTATCATACTTGCACTTCATCACCTCTCCTGAAAACTTAAGGGCTCCTTGCACTTGATAATGTACCTCAGCCAGCCTTTCCTGAAAATGCTTCACATAGGTGGAGGTGTCTGTAGGCAGCTCTTCACCAGGTGGTCTTCCCATTAACACGTCAATGGGTAAGCATAACTCATGGCCCAGATTCAGTTTTGCAGGAGTGTAGCTGGTAGAGTCGTGGGACGCCAACTGATATGCCATCAGCAAAGCTGATAATTTCTGGTCCCATTCCATCTGTACCTCTATGCAGTACTTGGCTAGTTCTTGTACCAGAGTCCAGCTGAATTTCTCCACCATCTCATCTGACTGTGGCCTTAGTGGGGTCATCCTGGTTTTCTTGATCCCCAGTAACTTGCAGCACTCACGAAACACAGCAGACTCAAAGTTTCCACCATGGTCTGAATCGCTCTTGTGGCATCCCAAAGCGACAGAAAAACTGGGCAACCAACACCTGAGCAACAGGTACACCTCTTGATCTAGGTTAGCATAGGCTTCTGGCCACTTTGTGAAGTAGTCTACAGTGACACATATTTACCAGTTTCCTATTTCAGTGAGTGGCTGAGGTCCAGCAATGTCCATCAAAACTCTTTCCATCGGTGCTCCCACCTGGTACAGATGAAGAGGGGCACAACCAAGTTTCTTGGGTCCCTTCTTGGCACAGCATACAACACAGGCCCAACACCACTGGGTGCATGCCGGTCCAGTAGAACCTCTTTCGCAGTCGACTTAGAGTTTTCTTCACTCCCAGGTGCCCACTAGTTATCTGGTTATGGGACCCATCCAAGATCTCGGACCTTATTTTCTTCAGATCCAAAAGTTGCCAATACATGCTCAGGCCATCAGGTGTCTCCCATTGACATTCCAGTAGTCCGTTGTTCAAACGAAAAGGGTCCCACTGGCTCCACTAGCTCTTAGTCACAGGGCTGAATCTGGAAACCTCTTCTCATGATGGTCGCACTGTACTCTGCTGCAGCCATTCAAGCACTGGTTGTAAGTCTGCATCCTCCATCAGCATCCTCTTCAGGTCTTCTTCATCTGATGCTGGCCGTGTCACTGCAGTATGGCTGCATTTCTTGTTACGATCTTTTTACTACAATGCCGGCACTCTGGGTCAAAAGGGCGATGACTCAGACTGACAGGATTGACATGTACCCACCCAAGATGATGATGCACCTCATAGTTGTGCTGGTCTGGCCTCCTGAGCCAGCATGCCAGTTGTCCTTCTGGACTCATTAACATCTTTAGCCACTTGAGTGCTGCATGGTCCATCCTGATGATGATGTAGGACCCATACAGGTATGGATGGAAAAAAAATCATGGCTCTTCATCACTGTCACGAGCTCCTTATGGGTCACACAGTAGTTCTGCTCTGGTGGGCTGAGCTTTTTGCTGTAATACGCCATCATATACTCCTTTTTGTCATACTTCTGCGACAGGACTCCACCAATACCATGGTCACTAGCATCACAGCACAGGATGAATAGCTGACTCTGATCTGAATATGGGAATACTGGAGAGCTTGCCAACTCATGCTTGAGTTCACTGAAGGCCTACTGAGTCAATGCAGTCCATGTAAACTTCTGCCTCTTCCCAGCAACTTGTGTAGAGGTGCAGTTATCATTGCAAAGTCCATGACAAAATGCCAGTAATAGATACACAAACCCAGGAAACTCCATAGCTCCTTCACACAAGTTGGAACTGGCCACTTTTTCATGGCTGCCTCCTTCTCTGCATCAATAAGGATACCGCTGTCACTTACAATGTGTTCCAGGTACTTCAATTCCTTCTAAATCAAGTAGCACTTCTTGAGGTTCAGCTTGAGGTGCACAGCTCGGATCCTGTTGGACACCTCCAACAGCCTCTCCAGTTCCTGGTCGAAATTCTGTCCAAACATTATTACATCATGAAGCTAAATGAGAGCTGTATGCCAGTGCAGATCTTCCGGTAAACAATCTTTGAGGTGCTCTAAAGAAGATAGGGCATTGCATAGGCCAAATGGCATCACTTTAAGCTGCCATTAACACCACCTGTACGAAAAGCCTATTTTCTCCTTCTCTGCAACCTTGACGTGATGATATCCTGCCTTCCTGCCTAGGGTGGAGAACCACTTGGCACCTGACAGAGCATCTAGTGTGCCATGAGTCCTTGCCAAGGGGGTATGGATCCTTCACTGTCATTTCATTCAGAGCTCGATAATCCATACAGCACCCTACCGAGCCATCCTTCTTACTTTACCAGAACCATTGTTTATGCCCAAGGACTGCTGGACTTTTCTACCACTCCTTGACTTTTGATATTCTCCATCATCTTCTCCATTTCTTGCCACTGAGCTGGTGCAATCCTCCACACTGGCTTTATAATCGGGCAGTGATCCCTGGTGTCTATACATTGCTCCACCAAATTGTGCACCCCAAGTCTAGGACTCCTGTGGAAAAGACATCAGCAAACTTTGTTAGCAACTGCCTCAACTTCAGCACTTGTGAGTCATCCAAGCTTTGACAACTCCTTGAAAATAGGTCTTGTAAGTGATCTGGCAGATACCCATCTTCTTTGACTACCCTCCTTTTCACAGGCCTTCCTCTTATGTCACTTAGGGTCCACTGCCTGGCACAGTCCCAGAATTTCTCCCTAGTTGATCTTCTGTGTCTCACGGGAGAAACTGGCCACCACAACAGACAGTTCACCTGGGCCTGTTTCCACCAGTGTTCTCTCCACCATCACTCCGGCTTTCGTCTTGCACCGTACATCTGGCTCCACCACCCCTAGACAGCTGTCAAAAGAGCCACTCACCTTACACTGGAGCAGTAGTTCTAATCTTGGGGGTATCAATGAAATGTGCAGGCCCTCACCTTACCACCAGAACTGGTACGTCTCACTGCCGTGATGGGAACTGACTTTCCTTGGGCCTCGAGTCTCATACAGTAGAAGTACAATTCACATCCCATGGACATCAGATAGTCCAGACCAAGAAGGCAAGGATCCTCCATGCTGGCCACATACTGTAGACTGGAAGCATAGGCTCTTGCCCTGCCACTTCAATCCAGACGTCCAAGGGTCCCCTCAGTTCTATGCAGTGTCCAGTTACACCACACAGTTGTTTTGATGATTAAGGCAGATACCGATGATGTAACACATCAGGCCTCACAAACTTCGGTTGTGAGGCTAGATCAATCACCGGGAACAGTTCTTGACGTCTATTCTTTTGTCTACACACACACACACACACACACACACACACACACACACACACACACACACACACACACACACACACACACACACACACACACACACACACACACACACACACACACACACACACACACACACACACACACACACACACACACACACACACACACACACTCACTGTCAATTGCTGTCCTCTTGCATTTTCTCAGTGATGGGGCTACTTGGGAAAGACAGGCTGGTTGTTCCCCTGTAACATCAGCCTTTACTAGTTTTCCGTCTCTTTCTTGTCCTCTGCAGCCTTCTTCTTATGCTCCTTTTTCTTCTTCGGACAGTCAAAACTGAAGTGCCCTACCCCACCACATGTCCAACACCCTTTGGTTTAATTCATGGGATTCCTTGCACTGTTATGCTCTTGCTCCTTCTTTCATTTGTAACAATCTTCCTTCTTAACCAGCAACCTCCTCCTATCTTCTTCTGTTACCTCTGCCACTTGTAGCAGTCCTCTTTCCTGTATCCTGACTTTTCACAGTACCAGCAACTTCAATTTTTTCCGCTTCATGTACACTCATAATTACTAGTCTCTGACCAGAGAATTAGCCAAAGTCGTGGCCGGGAGTAGGCTACACAATCAGACACCTCAGCCATCGTTCCAAAAGGTTTAGTGCTTCAATGAACAATTTTCTTAGCATCACTGAAACACTTTAGCTTCACATGTTACATTACATTTTGAAGTAACATATATGCATCTTAAGAAATAGACATGAAAGTTGGTCATTCCTGTTATTACTTAGTGTACAGAGTGTGCGTGATATTTGACATTCACACTGTGCTTTATTAATCTGTTTATTATTTCACTGACCTATTTCTTGAGGCGAGCCTTTAACTGAATTGTTGGTAGGTGATAGAGGAGATATATCCACGACTATCACAGCAGCCCCCCCCCCACATACATACATACATACACACACACACACACACACACACACACACACACATATATATATATATATATATATATATATATTTGTGTGTGTGTGTGTGTGTGTGTGTGTGTGTGTGTGTGTGTTCATCATCCACTCACTCGATGAAGTGCCGCTGTCGGGTGTCTGCCCTTTCCTCTCCTCCATTCTTCTTTCCTTCCATCCGCTTCTGTCTTTCCTTCATTCTTTCCTTGTCCTTCTGCCTACGGGTAACTTTATACTCCCTCTTCTGTCTTTCCTTCATTCTTTCCTCTTCCTTCAGCCTGTGGGTGACTCTACACTGAGTGACATGCCTAATGGTTTCCTGTACACCAGGAAACCATTTACTATGCTGGGTGGTAACCATATAACCAGATTGTGGCGCCTGGTGGTTTAGTGGATTATTGTGGTGCTCCAATCGGATTGAGCCAGTGAAGTTTTATATCCAAGGAATGGTTGGGGTTTATTATGCCACTTAGGGATGAGTGAGGCTGGTCACTCTCACCTTAAGTGTCAGGACCAACTTGCCTAGCCCCGGGCTCCTACGCTCCTCATAGGGCAACGTAGGATTGGATGATGGATATACATATATATATATATATATATATATATATATATATATATGTATATCTTTTATATGTCCGACTCTGGGCAAAGGCTTCAAGGCCTATCCCAAGGCCCAGTAGTCCTCCCACGCACCTCCACATGTCACTACTTTGGCGCTAACACCCACCGTCTATACTGAATTCATGCTAGGGCTGTCTCATACAGGACTGGTGTGCTGGTATTAGCGGGGGTATTTTTACGACATTTCGGCGGGTCTTTTGGTAAAGCAATGAAGTCTGCTTTTATGAAATTCCGATTCTTAGACTGTTCCCTGCCCCAGCCGGGATTCTATCCTGGGTCCATTAAGACAGCTGGCCGCCTTTCTACCAATTCAGCCATTACTTACGCCTTTGAACTGAATGTCTTTTTTTTTTTTTTTTCCCCTAGTGATAACAGGCCCCATTACCATCCAGTTGGAACGGTTGTGCTATTCCGATGCGAGCCTTAGCTGCATGCCCCCTCTGGTTAAAATATGTGCCACTTAATGTCGTTAATTCACAAATGATTATTACAGTGTATATGCTGCCAATACCCACATACAGTGGCACATGTTTATTTACCCCTTGGAAACTGCCCAATTACTGAAAGCTTGAAGAAATATCGGCCCGTCAATAAATGCAAATTATGATATTATGGAAGAGAAGCCATAAAAATATGGTAGTATCAGAGATAGAAGGAGGAGAATGCTTCAATTCACCTGGTTACTGTTCTTTGCCCCGCCCAGTAATGTTGAGGCTGTGTTCGAATGTGTGGGTTGTGTGTGGTCATAACACTAACCGCCACGCGACTCTGGTCAGAAATTAGGAATCATGAGTGTACCTGCCCCTTTCTTGCCTTGAATCTCGCACTACGACCTGCCTAATACTTCTGCTGCCATAGCTCAGTGTAAAACTCCTCCTTCAACTGTTCCTGTCTTCCTTCATTACCCCCATGAAATCATCTGGCTGTTCTTGCATCTTCAGTTGCAACTTCCTCTGTTGCTCCTGTAATACCTCGAAGTCATTAATATCGTTTTTTCTGTTCTTCACTTTGTGCCCCTAGCTGTTCGCTTTGTGGTTGTAATTATTCTTTGAGTTCTTTCTGTCATTCATTTTTTGCTTGTAGCTGTTCACTTCGTGATTGTAATTTTTCTTTGAGTTCTTTCTGTCCTTCAATTTGTGCCTGTACTAGCTTCATAAGTGCTGCCAGACATGCCTCCTCCTGCCTAGTTCGGGCTCTTGGGTGTACACCTTCTGTCTTTATGTAGGTTTGACTCACTGTGGTACTTTCCCAGTGATCCATACTCCTAACTCCGCTGTTATGTCCCCGTCTTACACTGCAACCGGCTCCAAGAGCAGTGGTTCAGTATAGCATGGACATTGCCAACTGAGTTGTTCTTCCTAATGTCAGCCTTTGAATGTGTAACAAAAAGACTAGGTCAGGCTTTGTAAATGAACACTGGCTTCTTAACCATGCCATGCTCATCACCTCATATGAGGCAATATGCAGGGCATCCCTGGCCACATTGATCGCCTCATGTGAGGCGATGGATCTCCCCGCCATAATTTCAAGCACAAGGAAACATTGGTGTTTCCATGGGAATGTTGACTCTCCCTCAATGCCATCAGAGCTGTTGCCAAACCTTGCTATACTGCAGTTGCCAAATACTGCATATTTAGCAATTCATATATGCAGGCCACCCCTGGCTGCGCTGATCACTTCATATGAGGCAGTGGGTCTCCGTGCCATAACTTCAACCACAGGGAAACGTCAGTGGTTTCCATGGGAATGTTGAGTCTCCCACTACACCACCAGAGGCTGTTGCCAAGCCCTGCCACACCTATTTATATATCTATTGCCAGAAGCCTTAATCATATTAGAGGTGGCCACAAACAAAATGCCTCCATGTTGCCCTGCCTCCCGTCATTTCACTGCCCTGGTTCCAGCTCACACCACCCCCCTCTCTCATATACCTCTCCACTCCATCCCTCCATCTCATTCTTGGTCTTCCCTTTCCTCTCCTCCCCTCCTCCTGACTCACATACACACTCCTCATCAGTTTCTCGTTCTCCATCCTCTCCACATGGCCAAACCACCTCAGTGTGTTTCTCCTAATGCATTCTATCACATCCACATCCACACCACAATGCTCCTTCACTTCCTCAATTGTCAGGCTGTCTCTCCATGTGACTGCACATGCTCTACTCAAATAACACACTTCCACCGCTCGCACTCTTGACTTGTGTCCTTCCAGCAAGGTCCAAGCTTCACTTCCATACGTTAGAGTTGGTATCACAGTACTGTCTAGTAGTTACCTTTTCACTTCAATGCTCACTTCCCTGTTTCTTATCATTGCTTTCCAGCAGCCAGCAACCTATCTTCCTTGTTGTACCCTTTCAAGTATTTCACCCTCTAAACTTTCATCCTAACTCATCATACTACCGAAGTACTTAAACATACATTTTCCATTTCCTCCTCATCCAAATTTACACTACATTCACTGACTTCATTTCTCTCGAAGACTATAACTTTCCTCTTCCCTACATTCACCTTTAGATTCCGTTTCTTACACAGTCTCCCAAACTCATCCACCAAGCTTTGCAATTCCTTCCCTTTTCACTTAATAATATATTATCTTCTGCAAACAACAGTACAAGAAGTTTCTAAACACTGCCCTCTCTCATTAGGGCTGCTCCAATATCCACTGCCCTACCTTGTATCTCTTTTACAACCCCATCCATATACAGACTGAACAACCATGGAGACATGACACATCCTTGTTTCAATCCAACCTTCATATAGAAAAAAATCACTCAGTTCATTATCGACACGCACTGCAGCCTTAGCACCCTCATGTATACTCTGCACGGCATTCAACAACTTCCCATTTACTCCATATATTCTTAATACTTTACACAATCCTTGTCTATCCACCCTGTCATATGCTTTCTCCAAAGCCATGAAGGCCGCATACAACTTCTTTTCCTTCTCTAGAAACTCTTCCACTAAAGTCCTAAGAATGAATATCTGATCTACACATCTTCCCTTCCTAAAACCTCCCTGTTCTTCTCCAACTAATTCCTCTGTTATTTCCCTACCTCTGTCAATAAGCATCCTACAATATACTTTTCCTATTACACTAAAAAGACAAATGCCCCTGTGATTACTACGCACTTCTTTTTCGCATTATCCTTTGTACAGGGAAATAATTATACCTGACTTCCAATCCATCGGGACTCTCCCTTCCTCCCAGGCCAATCTGCACATCTTTCACATCCATTCTACTACTATCTGTCCCCCATGCTTCAGCATTTCACCACACATTCCATCAATTCCTAGGGCTTTCCCCATCTTGACATTCGTCATTGCTTCCACAACTTCCATCCTACTGATTTCTTCCTCTTTTCTCACATCTCTGCATCTCCCAGCCATTCATTCCCCAACCACTTATACTCACATTACTTTCATTCTCTATATTCAATAATTCCTTAAAGTCTTCTCTCCATCTGTTCACTTTTTATCCCTTCTCCACTATTAATCTACCATTTTTACCATTCACTCCCCCACTAACTACTTTGACATCCTGTCTAATTCTCTTTACCTCTTTCCAGGACATTTTCTTATATTCCCTCCACTTTACACTCAAATTCCTACCAAATAGGAGCCCCCACAAACTCCTGAAAGTTGCCAGTGTTCGCCAGATCATTAAATAGCCTGGGGTCACTACCTGCTCAGAGCTGGCGCACCTTCCGTAAAAAAAAATTCCTATCGGGATTATTACTCATGCATAAAGCATTATACCAGTATTATAATCGTCTTAGATATTTTACTGATGCTCTAAATGATATTTGCTCCGAAAAGTTCTCCACAGAGCTTATTAAAAGCCATGAAAGCTTATTGTGTGTTTTTGCATTCAGCACATTTTTACCAAGTTTTATGAATCTCAGTTGTTCGAGAAATTTATCGTACAGTTTCGAAATACCGTAATCTTTCCTTTGGCAAATCCTGACGTGATTCTACCTGTTATACACTTAATAATAGTAAGAATTGTACAGACGAAATCTTACGTGCCCGAGGTCAGCGACCCGAGTTTTAAAAGGCTCGGTATTCCTCTTGCTTTGAGAAAATGTCTCGGTTCTGCTACAGCCTATTTTTCCACTTATACTTTCGCTGTGCGGTCGACCATGGCACCGTATTTTCTGGATTTATTGGCTGATTTCAAAAGGTGCAGGCGTCAGGAGAGGTGTATAGTTATCATCAGAGCCGCCTTGGGCCCCTGGCGGTGGGAACACAAATTACGTGCCTCCATATGAGCTCAGTGAGTTCATACGATCTTTGATTGTTTAAGTACCATATTTCCTTCATTTGTTATGTAAGATACAATATCGTTATATTCATTTACCATTTTTCCTTACAGATGTACATTCACCACCTAAAAACACGACTATGATCAATACTCAGGTAACATAATACTCGCATGTAGGCTGTCCCTAAACTGAGATGGACGCAACTTTAAGTTTCTATTATATTTTGAAAATGAAGCCATTTTTTCTCCAGTATTATGTGCAGATAAATCAATAAATATCCTGTTTTCAGTTCAGTAACACAAAAATTGTATAATAGAGGGTAATTCAAGTTGACCCCACTTTTGCACTTTACATTAAGTAATCTGGCGAGAGGTGGCATCTGTTGCCAGTTTGTGGGGGCTCTTTTTCCTCATCCACTCTCTTCTTACTCTCTCTTACTAATCTTCTTACTCTCTCTTACAAATCTTTTCACCTCTCTCTTCCTCTTTACATATATAGTAACTCTCTCTTCTGTCTCTTAACGGACTTTGATGGATGGTCGTTAGGAGCGTAGACGTGTTTTCTGTTGCACTCTTCTCTAGTTTCCAGGGCTGCCTCACCGGCATTAGTTTTTTTTTTTTTTTTTTTTTCACCCTTCTGGTGACCTTAGGCTAGTTAGTTTCTAACTTTCCTCCCCTCCCTGTTAGTCATGAACAGTAGGTGTCTGTTCCAATAAACTGAGTTTACCTTTGTTTACTCGCCCACGGAGGGTCCCCCCCACTGATCGCTCTGGGGCGTGAACTGACACGGTCGGGCCTCCCTGGAGTGGTTTGAGAGGGCAACCTCAGACATAGGTGTTTGGTCCCAGGTTGTTTATCCCTTGATCGTTTTCTCTCTTTCTTCCCACTTCCCCCGCTAGGGGGGAGTGGTACTATGGAGGACGCTCCTACTGCCTCCCCCCCCCTTCAGGGGGGGAGGTAGTCCTGACCGACCCCTGACTGACCAACGGACGGACTGTCCCCCGACTGAACGGCCCCGGACCCGAACACTTGACATTAGTGTAAATAATGCCTCATTCGTCCTCATTCACGCGGTTGGTTCTACTCCCCTGTCCAGCCTCAATCCCTTCATCATCAAGAAGGTGATTGATGGGTGTGCAGGTGAGGTGGAACAAGTTAAAAAACTTGCAAGTGGAGATCTTTTGGTAAAGACTATCAATTCTGCCCAGGTAAAGGACTTGCTGAAACTGAGGAAGTTCCACAGTTACGATGTCCAGACGACGATCCCCCACTCCATGAATTCCTGCAAGGGTGTTATCACCTGCAGGGATCTGGTGCTTATGGAAGAGGAAGAAATCGTACAGGAACTTGCTCAGCAAGATGAAATAGGGGCCAGATTTATTACAAGATTTTCGGAAGGCATAAGGACGAAGACCGCAACAGTTGTTTTGACTTTTGGAAAAGTATCTCTTCCAGCCAATGTGAAAGTTGGACACGAAATTTTCAATGTCAGACCATACATCCCGAACCCCCTTCGTTGTGCAAAATGTCAGATATATGGACACCATGAAAAGGGTTGTCGGTCTTCTAACCTAGTATGTGGCAAGTGCGCGGCTGTAGGCCATTCTGCTGACCACTGTACATCAGAGAATAAATGTTGTTTTCACTGCCAGGGTGCTCACCCCACTTCCTCTCGGGTTTGTCCCAAGTGGAAGGAGGAGAAAGAGGTCTGCACAGTGAAGGCAACTGAGGGCATATCCTTTTACGATGCTAGGAAGAAGGTGAAGGAGTTGCATGCAACTCCCAAACCTAATCTCTCCTATGCATCGGTGGTTGTGTCCCGTCCTGTGATGTGCACCATGGAGACGCAGACTGACCTTACATTCGCTCCTCATGCCCCACGCCCTACCTCTCAGTCTAAGCCTCCTGTACGCTCCAACTCTCTGACAGACATTCCTGTTGCCACTTCCTACTCTCAGGCTGCCGCTGCTCCTTCGCAGTCAGTGCGGCCAAAACAGAAGCCTGACAAGTCAAATAAAATTAACTTGACCACCCTCACCAAACAGTCACGTCCTCATGTCCTTCCTGCTCCTACTCCAGCGAGGGAGAGAAAGAATAGCTCTTCCTCGGTGGATTCTGGGAGCCTTGTTATTGACGAGAATATGGAGATCTCCATGAGTAAGCACTGGGAAAGGTCCCCCGGTAGCCACTCGCCTGGTGGCGGGCGGCATAAAAAAACTAAGAGCACTGGCCTCCCTCATAAATCTTAAACCGTCGCTTTCACTGTATTACAGTGGAATTGTAGAGGTGTCGGGAATAAGTTACACAATATAGCAATCCTGCTGTCAATACACAGGCCAGACGTTGTTTGTTTACAGGAGATGCGCCTGGAGGATCACCCTGATCCTCCACAGTTCAAACACTATCACTCGTATAGAAGATATGAAGGTCACGGAGTTGCCATATACACACACAAATCACACCCACAAACGGAAGTGATTCTAAATTCTACTCTGGAAGCTGTCGCGTGCGGAGTAAAATTTAATAACACGTATCTGTCTATTTGCTCTCTGTACTGTCCTCCACATGGCCTCATTGATAGTGATGCTATAAATTCACTATTTAAACATCTCTCTGGAAATAAGTTAGTGTTGGGCGATTTTAACGCCCATCACTATCAATGGGGTAGCTTGAGGATTGATGGTCGTGGGGAGCAAGTAGCCGACCTAATACTACAGTCCAACCTCTGTCTTCTGAACGATGGTAGAGCGACTCGTGTAGATGATCGTACTGGTAACTTTTCGGCCATTGACTTATCTTTGGCCTCCCCTGGTAAACATCAAGATCTCTCATGGGACCCTTATGACGACTCCTTGGGAAGTGATCATTTACCCATCTGTCTTTCTTATACACGCGACATCATTTCGGACCCTCCACCTCCAAAATTTAACTATAAGAAAGCAGATTGGGGATCCTTCTCAAGGATCGCCAATTTAAATATATCTGGGGAGACCATAGATGTTAAGGTCGAAAATATAACCCAATCCATATTACACGCAGCTGAGGCTGCTATTCCCAAGACTTCTACAGTTCATGCGAAGCATAGAGCACATTGGTGGACGCCGGATTGCCGACAAGCATTAAGAAAACGCAATAGGAGATACAGGATTTTTGATAGTCAGCCAACTGAGGAAATTTTATTGCATACAAACAGGCACGAGCTGAGGCAAGGAGAATAATAAGAAGGGCTAAACGTGACTCCTGGCGGTCCTTTGTGTCCACGGTGACTCGTACAACACCATTACATAAAGTCTGGTCCACTATAAGATTATTAAATAATAAACGCCCATACTTCCCTGTCACCACCTTGCAGGTGAATAACACCACCTATGACGAGCCCGTGGACGTTGCTAACATCCTCGCCAGGAGTTTTTCTCATGTAAGTAGCTCAGCCAATTATGACCCGCGTTTCCAACATCATAAACGCACGGCTGAGCTACAGATCTTAGACTTTGCCACAGAAGATGTAGACTCCCCGTACAACCAAGAGTTTACGCTAGATGAATTGCTCCTTGCCCTTAAATCCTGTAAAGACACCAGCCCTGGACCAGACACCATCATGTACGGTATGATCCAGCATCTTAATCAGGACAACCTGATTAAGATGTTGCATGAGATTTGGGAGTCTCGAACGTTCCCAAACTCATGGCACTTTGCGCACGTCATACCGATACCCAAAGAGGCTGGTCGTCTTATGAATCCCACTTCATTTCGTCCTATTGTGTTGACTTCCTGTCTATGTAAGGTCATGGAACGTATGGTTAACAATAGGCTTCTTTTTGTTTTAGAGTCGAAGAATTTGTTAAATGAGCAACAATGTGGCTTCCGTAAATACAGAAGTTCACTAGATCATTTAATGAATTTGGAGCATTGTATTGCAGAGGCATTTGCCAATAAAGAATTCATGATAGGGGTGTTCTTGGACATCCATAAAGCCTATGACATGACATGGCGACACGGTATACTAATGAAGCTCTATGCTTATGGTTTAAGAGGAAATTTACATGTTTTTATTTCAAATTTCTTAAGGGACAGAACTTTCTCTGTCAGATTGCCCCGTAACGTAACATCGGATATATTTATCCAGGAAAACGGGGTGCCACAGGGAAGTGTGCTTAGTCCTACTTTATTTAGTATTATGATCAATGATATTCTGTCATCAGCTCCCATCCCGAGGAATCTTAAATACTCTCTCTATGCTGACGATTGTGCAATATGGCACTCTTCCCGTAATGCACAATTTTCGGCTGGGCGGATTCAAGCAGCCCTTGACTCCGTCCACCAATGGGCCTTGCAGTGGGGATTTAAGTTTTCCATACGTAAGTGTGCCGCTATAGTTTTCACTAATCGTAACGTACCTAATTTGTGCTTAACTTTGGATAATCAGGCGGTACCTTTTCAAAATTCTGTAAAATTTTTAGGAATACATTTTGATCGTAGAATGAATTTTAAACTTCATGTTAATACTTTGCTTGCTTGTTGTGATAAACCGTTAAATGTCCTGAAGTACCTAGCGGGTACTACCTGGGGTGCCGACAGAAAATCTTTATTAATGGTGTACAAGTCCCTTATTCGATCGAAGCTAGACTATGGAGCACAGGTGTATGGCTCAGCATCCGATGCCACTCTGAAAGGATTGGATGTGTTACAGAATAAATGTTTGCGAATGTGTCTTGGAGCCGTCCGGTGTACCCGTGTGGCTCGTATGGAAGTGGAGGCGAATGTGCCTCCCCTCCGTATTCGCCGTGACCACCTGGCCTTGTCCTATAGTGTAAGGACATTTAGGAAAAGTAATATCGACAATGTGGCCTGTACCCCCGTGTCAATACCACCACCTTCTGCGGGTGGTGCGTCGGCCACTTGCTGCTCGCCTCCACTTACTGACTCAGGAGCTTGATGTGGACCCCAGTGACTGTGACAAGTTGGTGCTAAAAAATATAGCGCCTTGGGAACCATCTGCCTTTACTGTTGATGTTACATGGCTCCCAGCACCAAAGGCCAAGGCGCCAGAGGCGGAGGTCCACCACTTGTTTCGTAACATCATCATTCGTCACTTGGGGTCCCACCACTTGTACACCGACGGCTCCAAGTCGAGTGAATGTGTGGGTGCAAGTGTGTGGTCGACTGAATGTGCCCTCAGGTATCGGTTACCTCAGAACTTTTTGCTATTGACAAAGCCATAGACTATGCTCTCAATTCTAGGCATGACTCATTTGTCATATTTTCAGATTCAAAATCAGCCCTTCAGGCAATTGCATCTTGTACTACAGACTCTCACGAGATCCAGGGCCGCATCGTTAATAAGTTGCATTCATGCAACAAGTAGTCATTCATGCTGATCTGGGTGCCTGGTCATTGTCGTATCTATGGTAATGAGCAGGCTGACTTACTTGCAAAGTCGGCTGTAGAGCTCGAGGAGACTTGGGACGTTCCTCATGATCTACGGTCGAGTCTCTCGGAAAGAAATCAATAAATCTTCTGTGGCAAGGTCAGTGGACCAGACTAAATATTCCAACCTGTAAGCCTTACCTGGGCGACTGGGACACCGCCAATCGCCCCAGTCGCCTGGAAGAAAAAGTGTTGGCACGATTACGGCTTAATGCCACTGTTTTAACACATATGAAACCTTATATGGAAAGACGCTTCCCACCGCACTGTGACATCTGTGATGCGTTGTTATCTATCAGTCATATCATCCTGCGCTGTCGGCGATTTATTCGTGAACGTGCTTCACTTATAAATTACTGCGGCGCAGCAGACGTCCCCTTCACCCTTTCCACCATCCTGGGTGATGGGGACATTGTTATGACTGATAAATTGATGGCTTTCTTGAGAGAGACCGGACTGATCAGAGTGATGTGACTTTTTTACTGTGTGGTTATGGTTTTTATCAACGGTAAATATGTATATATTGTAATATTAATTAGGGTTGACAGTTGACATATTTGAAATAGTTCCTCCTCCCACTGATCTATTTCTAATATTGATGTCCCTTACATTAAACCCCGTTCCTCGACTAACAGTCACCAGCTGATGAGTGCAAGTGTGAAATATAGAAAAGTATTGGGCACTTGCAGTCGATGGTGGTCTGCTGGCCGAGGTTCTTCACTTTTTGTACAAATTATGTAAATACATTATACCATCTTGCTTAAGTTATTCTAATTAGGGCCGACAGCTGACGTATATGGAAATGTTCCTGACTCATCTGGTTCCCTTTCATATATTGATGTCTCCTATATTAGGTTGTGCCTCGACTGACAGTCACCAGGTGATGAGTGCAGGTATGTCATGTAGAAAGGCATTACATATCTGCAGTCGATGGTGTTCTGTTAGTCGAGGTATTTTTACCATTAGTGTAGGTCTAGCTATTTGTCTCTGTAGGATTTAGTATAGGTTAGCGATTTGTCTGTTAGGTGATTAGTTTTAGGGTCTTTACATTAGGCATTTTAGTTTATAAGTAATATAAGGTTAAAAAAAAATAAAAAAATAAAAAAATAATAAAAATAAAATTACAAAAAAATAATAAAATAAAAATTATTATATATATATGTACGTGTGCATGAAAGTGTGTATGTCATATGCATGGATGTGTGTATGTATGTATGTATGTATATATATATATATGTTCATATATATATGTATATATGTGTAAATGTATATACATGTATATATTTTGCCTTAATGACCAGGGGCTCCGGCCTCAATGGTCGATAGGCAAAAAAAAAAAAAAAAAAAAAAAGTCTCTTAACGGAGGAGAACGATCAGAGCAGCCATGCAAGAAGGACGTGCTACCATTGCCTGTGAGCCGTTGATGGGGGCAACCAGCCAGCCACAGTCTTCCACCACCCAGAAGATTCGGGGGACCATGGTTTGGTTTAACGTAATGGCGGGGTATGGATTCATCAAGTGCCAGGATACTGGCGTTGATGTTTTTGTGCACCGCCAGACGATCATTAAACCAAACCTTCGGCACCTCCAACGCTCCCTTGGTGATGGAGAATCGGTGGAGTTTAGTCTGTTTGGAACCTCCAAGGGTCCTGAGGCCAGGGATGTTACTGGGCCGGGTGGTGTTGCAGTACAGGGTTCTGCCTATGCACGGCAGTGCTACACGGCCTGGGGATGTCAGGCCAGGGATCCTGGGAGTTCTGAACAGATGAACCTCGTCGTGGAGATGTGTATCGCGACGGCAAAGGTTTTTTGTGGGGATGATAAGAAGGCTTTGCGAATTCTTCTTCCAAAGATCTTTGAGGAGAATGGGCTGCCTCGCCTTATCATCCCCGAGTGCTTTGCCCGTGATATACACTCTGTCCCTCGCCAACGGGAGCGTTGGACTCACCCACCACCAACAAGACCTGCTGCTCCTAGTCAGACGCTGAGGAAGAGGCTCAGGGTGGAGGCCCCCCCTCAACCGACGGACAGCCTTTCAGATCACCGACCTGGCCCTGGACCTGACCAACGCTACAACTACGATGACAACCATGGCGGAAGTCCACCAGCTGCCAGCAATGTCTGAGGAGGAGCGGGACTCAACTGACACCGCCTCCATGGCCGAGGAAGCTTCGACCGGCTCCTCGACCGAGGAGGAAGTTGGTGAGTCCCCCCCTCCTCAGACAGAGGAGGGCACTCCATCTCGCCCTCCCATCATCGATCTAAAGGATCAGCTAGACGTAGCCTCCTATAGACACCTCCTGGCTCTCAGTGCTCACACCCGGTTGTACCAGCTCGTAGAAACGACATACACCACTCTTTACGATCTGCTCCGAGCTGCCGACTGGAGTGAAGACATAAGACCTGCGCTAATTGTCAGGGGGGAGGAGGTGCGTCTAGCCAATCTTCGAGCATTTTATCATATGCTCCCACCTCGTCTGGCCCCTTAGATCGTCGGTGGTGCATGATGGGGGAGTGGATCCAGTCTGTTCATTTATTCTGGCTGGCCTAATGCCCCACGTTGGTGGCGATGGCCATTAAGCCTCAACAAAACAAACAAAAAGTCTCTCAACTTCTTCCAAACCCCTGTTTCTCATCCACTCACTATATGCTTTCTTCTTTTGTGCCACAGCCTGTCTCACCTCTTCATTCCACCATGCTGTTCCTTGCACCCCCTTTCGTCTTCTCTTCACCTACACACCATCTCACATGCTGCACAGACTTCTGTGAATATCTTGCACACACCTTCCACATCCCTCATCTGCTGGAATCCATATTTACCCAATTGTTTCTCCACTTCTCTCTTATATTCTGCCTTTTTTCCATCCTCTTGTAATCTTTCCTCACATTGTATGAACCACTTCCTCCTGTCCTTCCCTGCTTCTATTCCTTCACTTCATTTAAACCTTGACTTTCACCACCACCAAGTGGTGGACAGAAACTCCACTCCCCCAGCCTCTGTGTGCTCTTGCATCCATTACACATCTTCTCATCCTATCATCCACACACACACACAATCAGTCATAGCCTTCCATTCATTCAGTTAACCAGCCACCCTTCTCATGACTCGGCATATATACTTGTGGATCATTTTGTGTCTGAGGAGAGTATTGGCTATCACTAACCCCTTCCCAGCACAAATGTCCACTAAGGCACGGTCATGCTCATCCACTTCTGCAGGCACACCCCACTCACCAACTACTCCCTCCACCTTCGCATTCCCCACTTTTCCATTCATATCTCCAATCAAAAAACACCCTCTCATTGCTCTCAAACTTTCCCATGCATGCTTCCACATTTGTCCAGAACTCTTCTTTCACTCTGCTTGCAAGATCTTGCATTGGCACACACACACACACTATCACCCACATTTGTAGTCCAAGTTTCAATCTTCCCCACACAATCCTTGATCCAACTGATCCATACTCTCTTATATTTTTCTTCCATCTCTTGTACGCAACAATACACACTCCTTAATTGCCTTCTCATTCCTACCCACTACCGTGCATATATCCCATCCTTACTCCCATTCTCTCACACTCTCACTTCTTCATTTAGTTTGAGTTAATACACATACAACCACTTTTGCACCCTCAAGCATCTGGACAATCTCTCTCTCACTCTTCCACCTCATCATTTGCACCCCTTACAATCCATGTCGCGTTCCATACCATGTCCTTTGTTCTGTCCTTAGTCGTCACCTGTTGGTCGGTCCTGGTCTGAGGCTTCTTGTTCGCATTTTTAGTTAGTTGTTTTCCGTGGACGGGCAGTAACCCTCCCCCAACCCACTTGTTGTCACGTAAGGAACACAAATTGGTTGGTTATAAGGTTAACTCTCAGGTTGTAAACGATTTCTTGGTTTATAGGAAATAATTTTCTTGCCACTCAATGTACAGTAGGGCTTCCCTAAAAACAGTGTACCACTACAATAAATGGGAGGATGATGGGCGCCCCCACCTACTACATCACCTAGCACACCACAGTTACCAAATACCTCATATTTATTAGCAATGGCTGATTCACACCTGTCCACCTCCCATGATGCTGGCGACTTATCACCGCCCTCACACTCACCGATGAGGTGTAAATTACAAAAAGACGAGGGTGATGGAGAGTTCGAGCTCAGAAACACTTGATCTGATGACTAAAAATCAACTTAATATTTAAAAAAGGGTCCTAAAACAATGACTCAGGGAAGATAATCGGGTTCATAAGAATTAGTGCAGTGGGGGTTTAGTTCAGTGTCTTTGCTTACCAGATAATTACACTTAATGCTTTCCAGCTTCACTTCACTGTTTTCACAAGTACCGGAACTATACAGTCTTCACTAATTGCACTGACACTGAACTGGCACTGAACTAAACTCAAACTGAACTGAGTTCCTCTAGTCCCTTCCTATTCTTATATATGCTTCCTGTATACTAGAATGATTACTACATTCTAGGAGAAGCAACTGTTACCAACTCGGAGACATCCAAAATATCCTGAGTTTTCTTACACTGTGTAACACTATATTACTTAGCCTATGAACTGAGATAAAATTACATAATTTAACAATCACCTAATTCAAAACATTATAGAGAAAATGAGCACGAAAATTCATGCATAACTTTACGAAATACCTTCACTCACAAATAGCAGGCTAACTGGCAACTCTCACTCGTAACTGAAAAATGTGAGAAATACTGAGAACCTTCCAACACTTTCTATCTAGCAAATCCCGCGTCTCAACAATAGCAATCATAGATGGACCCGAAAGCATTCTGCTTTCCACTTTTTGTGAAGATGAAAAGATTTCATTATTTATGGATTCAAGCCCACCAGTGAATCAAATAACGCAAGATGAATTTCGATGAATTTTAAGAAATAGATGAAAGGTAACATTTATGGTGGAACCAAACTTAGATTTATACACTGTAAAAGGTAAGGAAATACTTGTAAAAGATAACTGAGACATTTACAGAGACTACCAAAACAATCACTACTATATTCTGCATAGTTGAGAGTTTATCAATTAAAGCAAATATGCTCCTTGGCCTATGTACAATGAGAAAAGATAATATTTTGGTGATGCCACATTTTAACAGCTTTTATACACAACTTTTCTTTGTACCGAAACAAAACTGCGAAATGCAGCCAGTCATTGATTATTGCAAACAAAGCCAGCAAACCATTCCTGATCGTTTTCCCATGCCATGGTTAAGTGACATCTTACAATGTATTGGACCAGAAAACAATGTACATTCAACAATCATTTTGCTCAGTGGCTATTACCAGATGGTTAGATAAGGAATCATGCAAATGTTAAGCATTTCCCACAAACAGCGGTCATTTTCAGTACTGTGAAATGCCCATGAGGCTTTGCACGGCTCTAGGCACCTTCTAACGATTAATAAATAGTGTGTTATCAGGAATGCTAGGTGATAGCATTTTTGTTTATCTGGATGGCATTATAACTGCAACAGGAATGAGTGGTGCCAGGCACAAACTCGCTTGACAGCAGTTATTTTATTGCTGTTACGTACTTAACCCTCTTGCGCACCGTAAGTTTCTGATAAATTTTGGAGCCAGGTACAGAACCAAAACTCTGCTTAGGCTGCCTCCTCTCGCGCGGAAAAGAAAAAAATTCTAAGGCCAAATCTACCATCGAAAAATGCTTATATTGTTATAAAACGTAGCCCATAATCTTCGCTGATGTTAATACTATAAGCAAAAAAAAAAAAAAAAAAAAAAGTGCAGAAATGAAGCGAGAATAAACCTTACAGTATTTAGGTGAAAAGTAGCTTTTAATAACTTCCCAGCAACACTGCACAAAATTTTTCCTGGGACGCGCAGTTGCAAAGTACATGTCTATGTGCAGAATTTCACGAGCTTTCTAGTGAGCTCTGTGATGATTTGATACACCCAATAGTTTTCGAGTAAATAAAATAAAAAAAAGCCTGAAAGGTCTTATTTGTTTATCATTTCGTATGTTATTAGTGACACTGTAACAAACATATATGTAAATTATTTCCAGTATTGTAGCCCAAAGGTTAAGGAAGCCCACGATATAATACGCCATGTTATAACCCTTATTGTTACTGAGAAAATGAATTTTGAAAAGTTACGATGGGTTGGGTGCGGTAACAGCACGTACGCTTCTGCCCGTAGGCTATGTTCGTGTTTTGGAACTTTTCCCAAAATAATTATTTGCACCCAGAGGTTATTTTGCTTTACAAAAGTATGCATAAGAAATCATTAGCTTGATCATGCTTTCTTCAGATTTTTTATGTGACCTATACTTTACAAGTAAACTGCCTGATAGAATAACAATGAAATGCACCACATTTTCCCTATGAGAACATATAGTAAACACACAATTTATACCTTACAGTACATAGTATAAAAACTAGACAAATAAGCTGGTTACTCACATCCTCTAGCAGTGTTGTAATGTTTATGGAGCATTGAGGTGGAGTTGCAGAGAGGAGGAAAGGTACGATCACAGCCTGTGTGTGTGTGTGTGTGAAAGCATAGTCCTGTGCAGAGCAGCACACCACAGACAGGACATATATAGCTAGTGTCCTTCCTCCTCTTGTGCAAATAGCACAGCAAACACCGCAGCCTTTTCCTGTTGGGGATTCTCTCCGGGGTGTGGTGCAGTGTTGAGTCCAAGCGTGTTCTGTTGTCGACATATCAACGGAGCTTGGATGGCGGTGCTCCTCCATCTCCTTGCCTCTGTACTCCTGCTGGAGGCGCAGTGGCAGGAGCAGGCCGAGTAACTCCTGACTGGCCAGCTCCTGCGGGATGTGGAGCAGTCGCAACAGTAACTGGCCGAGCAACACCTGACGGACCAGCTACTGCAGGAGGTGGAGCGATGGTTGCAGGAGGTGGAGCAATGGTTGCAGGTAGAGTGGAGGCTGTACAGTAGTTGATGGAGTGGTTGCTGCATGTACTGGTGGTCGTCGTCACGAGGGAAGGTCAGGGGCATGGTGGAGGACAAGACCCTATGCATGCCACTCCTCCTCCCAGAATGCTAAGAGCTTGTGGCATATGTGCTCCTGGAATTCTAGGAGAGTCATAGGCCTGTTGGTGTTCTTGGAGACTGTGTAATTGAAGAGGGCCATGTGAATATAATAGGACAGTTTCTTAGTCCTCTTGAACATTCTCCTTTGGGCGGGATAGTATTGGATCATCTGATCGAAATGATGCGTCCCACCCATGTGCCGATTGTAGTTCTCCACCATGACGGGCATGTTGACGGTCTTGATGATGTGGTGGAATTTGCCAACTGGACCCTTGACCTTCCCATGCACCTACTTAGGGATGGTGGTGTCACTGTGGAAAGTGGACACCATACTAACAATACGCTTGTCATTCCACAACAACACCATCACATTGCCCTTGTGCCTACCCTCCACTTCATCATGAGGAAGGCATCTAGCACTGCTGATGTTCTGCAGCTCCCTTGATGTTCCCCTTGCAAGCCGTACTGTGCCACACACATACACTTTCTCGCTAAAGAGGAATTCGCAGTGTTACAGAGTTGTAATAATTGTCCATATACAGCTTGTATCCTGTTTCCTTCAAAGGGTCAATGAGGCTCCACACTGTGTTTTCAAGGGATTTTTTTTTTCTCCCCTGTGTATATCTCAAAGTTCCAAATGTAGCCACTCTTTGCATCAGCTAAGATGTAAAGTTTGATGGCATACTTTGGGGCTTCATTAGGTTATATACACAGAAGGAGAGCCGCCCCTCCCAACCCAGAGATCCCTTATCCAGGCTAAGACATTCACATGGGATGTAAACCCCCCTGAACCTCTGAAGGAGATACTGCATCACTGTGCGAATCCTTATTAGCCGGTCTTCATTGCCCTCAGGTATGGCAAGTCTGTTGAAAGCATGAAAGTGCTTCAGAATGGCCCTAAAGTGCTTTCCACTCATCGTCCACCAAAATATGGGGTAATTGTTTACCTCCGTGCACCGCCAATAGTGTCTTACAGTTGGCAGGTCACAAATCCCCATAAGGAAGTATAACCCGAGGAACCTAGCCATTTCCTCTTCATTGCCGAGGTACCAAGCAACTAGTGCAGTCCCCAGGAATGTTGCGTAGTTGTTTCTTTCGACCATCAGGTAGGTCAGCAACTCGCTGGTAAAAAAAAAAAAAAAGTTGGAAATATTGGAGTGGAGTTGCTGGTGCTGCCACTCTCAAACCTGGAGTTTCAGTGAAGGGGCCAGCATTGGGTGCAAATGACCCAGACTCCAGGTACCAGCCCGACAGTCTTCACCTGGGGCAATGCTTGGCTGTGTACATGTGTGGTGCACACAACCCCGAACCAGATGACTACCTCTCGGTCTCCCACCACTACCTCGCCTAGGTCCACACTGCCCTCGTATTTGTGGTGGGGAGGGAGATGGTGATGATGATTGTGTTGATGATGGTTGTATTGATGAAGGGTCAGGGGATGGTAGTTGTGGAGATGGTAGTGGTGGAGATGGTAGTGGTGGAGATGGTTGTGGTGGAGATGGTAGTGGTGGAGATGGTCGTGGTGGTGGTGGTGGTGCTGCTGATGGCTGAAATTCAGGGGGAATGAAGTCTGAAGGGGACAGTGACTTTGATGATTTCGTGGAGGAAGATGAGACAGATGTATCTTGGATGGGTGGTGAAATGTGGTCAGGTTGGTGTTTAGTAAGAGTGCAGTGTGATTGTGGGGGTAACGATCTCTGTGTTTGTGGTGGGGGGGGGGTAGAGAGGTGGTGATAAGAGGCCTCTGTCTCCATTGTCATGGTGGTACCAGTTGTGGTAGTGGTGATACCAGTGGTTGTAGTGATGGTGCTAGTGGCAGTGGTTGCGATAATGGTCATGGCCTTGATCATGGCTTGAGGCTTATTGCGTCCCCTGGAGGAGGGCTTAGCCACTGCCCCAGAGAAACAAACCCTGACCTATCATTCTTCCTGCACTTGTGATGTCATGACAGGTAGTCCGACCAGGGACACTCGCACTGCAGTTGCTCTCACTCCCCACGTGTATAATTATGGTCGATCGAGGGCATACCAGGTCGTTGTGTATTGTGACATTTCATCCTAATTTTTTAACATTTCCACTGCAAGAAGGACGTGCCGCATCGTTGTGTCATCCCTGGGTGCAAGGGGAACTATGATACATCATCGAAAGTGCACGTTTTCTCGTTTCCCAGGGATCAAGAGCTAGTGACCAGATGGATCAGGACTATTCATTGCGACAGTTTCACACATAGTAAATACAGCAAGGTAAGAATATTACTGCTTCATTGTTAATCATTTATGATAAGGTTAACATTGTATGTGTAATTGAATCTATGAAGGTCAATAAAAGCTAGTAAACATCCATGGAAGAGATGTGTAACCTATAGGGTAAGACAACGCCACTGTATCTGATCTGTAGTGTAAACATAATGGCAATAGAATAATGTAGGAAACCAGGTCATTTTTAGTGCATAGAATAAACGTTATTTACTCTGTCTGACTGGCATAAACTCTGATACAAGGTGACCCCCCCAAAACTCCCAGATTTCGAAAGGCTGTGGCACTGGCAGTAGTGAGGTGCGAGAGGCAGGGCTAGGCTCTGTTGGTAGCCCAACCCCAACCGTCCTCAGTCGCCAACATGGTGTGGTCGGGAGCACACAGTGCGTTCGCTGTTGAAGCGTTCTTCACAAACAACCATTCTGTGATCGCCACACAGAGGGCCTTTCAAAGACGTTTCAGTATTCCACGGAACCAAAACGTTCCAGATCGGAAAACCATCTTGCAGTGGGTTGAGAATTTCAGAGCAACAGGCTCAGCTTTAAAAAGAAAATCACCTGGTCGACCTGGGAGTGCTCATACTCCTGAGAATATTGAAGCATTGAGGTGATCTGTTGTGCAGTCTCTGAGACGTTCTGCGTGGAAGCATGCTTTAGCTGTAGGGATATCCCGGGAAACTGCAAGGAGAATCTTACACAAAGACCTTCACTTCCATCCTTACAAAATTATGGTTGTGCAAGAACTCAATGCAAGCCGCAGGGAGTTATACGAGAATATTCTGCAACGTGTTCTGGAAGATGCTGTTCTCTTGTGCAGTGACGAAGCTTAATCATGAGTGTATACTCATCGACTCCAAACTCTTGAAGCCCTTAAGGTAGTCACTTCTGTACTCAGTAACATCATCTGGAGAGAGCATGAATATATTTTAAAATATGTCTCTGGTGAGGAGGGAGTCGAGGAGAGTGGAGGAATGCCAAGTTTAATTTCGAAGCCTGCTTGATGGTGATGTCTGCCTCAGTAATCAGTTGGATATCCCTGACGGAACTGGGTCATCTTCACGACATGAATGCTGTATCGTAGACAAATGAAATTATCCTTGGTTATGAGACAGGAAAAATTCACCTTGGTTACTAGTTCAATCGACTATCCAATCCTACTCTATCTGACCATCAGCCAAGCTGAAGGGATATGTTAGATGAGTAAACACGCTTATTTTCTCTTCCACTCTCTTCCAGCACCTGTTACCCCAATTGGAATTACATTTGATACGAACATGTTTACTTATTTATCTCTCCACTGCAATAACATACTGTTTACTCTGTTCATGTTATTTCAAGATTATTTTATTTAGTGAAGACTTTTCGAACAGGGCAGGTCAGTTATAATGTAGACTTCTTTTACCGCCAGTGTACGAGGACAGCTGTGGCTCAATCGGTAGAGAAATGGCTTGCGGTCCTACAGGACCCAGGTTCAAATCCCTGTTGGGGCAGGGAACAGTTTAAAGATTTGAATTTCATTACGGTAGACTTTACCGATCTACCAGAAGACCCACCAACAGGTCGTAAAAATACCCCCGCTAATACCAATACACCAGTCCTGTATGAGACAGCCCTAGCATGTATTCAATATGGACAGTGGGTGTTAGCGCCGAAATGGTGACATGTAGAGGTGTAGGATATGTAGGAGGACTACTGGGCCTTGGGTGCAGGCTGTGAAGCCTATGCTCAGAGTCGAGCACATAAAAAAAAAAAGCTGAACAAAATTACTCAGAGATGGCAAGGATATACTTGTACATAAAAAATACACAATCATGTTGAATTTGTTACTTACCATGCACTCCTGATAACAGTGCCAAGTTATAAAATGTACTTCACTCCCCACACCTGCCAACCCGGTCAGAAATATATTTACCCTCTCGTGCATGCATAAGTTTTATAAGTTTTGCCAACACACGATTTTACTCCACCCCCCTCCCTGCCAGCCCACCTGCGTGCTGCTGAAAACACGTATTCTCGCTTTATTTTCACCACCCAAACCTCTATATATTGCCATTAAATCTACATCATCTTATTTGTTCTAGCTGATAAGAGAGAGAGAAAAAAAAATATACGAATAAAAGTACATTAGGTCACCATGAATAAACTTTTCCGAATGTCAATCTCACTTCCCAACATCCTGGTTCAAATGTTTTCCATCATATGGAAAAATGTTATTAGAAGTTTTGATAGAGAAATTCATCAGCTTTCTAATGGGAATGTCCGGTTTTGATAAGATTTGTAATTTTCGAGAAAATAGCCAAAAACTGAAAGCCATTTAAAAAAAAAAAATGATTTTCGTTCAGGGAGCTCTACTGCAAAAGTTTTCCCACACACATTATGTTTTTATTTCATAATATTGTGTAGAATTTCATGAGCTTTCCCATGGTACCTGCCGATTTTTTATAGACCTCATAGTTTCTGAGTAATTCGCAAAAAACTACTAGGTACTCACGGCCATGCTGCACTTTCGTCATGGGCACACAATAACCCTTATATTCTCGCCTTCGTAACAACGACTTTTCATCAGAGACATTACATTGTTATGTCCTGTACATACGTAGAATTCACTGATCTTTATCATGGTTCTTACAAGAATTCGATACGTCCAATAGTTTTCGAATAAATGGACAACAAACATAGAATACTCCTCCTCGCCCGCAAGCGAGATAAAAACACTCTCTTTCCCTGCCTCACCCACACCTACATATTTTTCGCTCGTTAGGTTTTATTATTATTTTTTTTTTACTCAAAGTATACACGTAAAATATCATAAGCTTTTTGATAATGCTCTCAGGAACTCAACATGACCACTAGTCTTTTTGCTAGGTAGTGATACTGAAGCTGAAATTTCTTTTATCTCATATGTGTATATGTAGAAAACAATACTTATTTGTGTAAAAAAATTTAGAAATATAAATAGGTCAATATACAAATCAACAAAATACAGATAACTCACTTCCTCCAGAGGTGTTGAGATGTTGGCAGAACCTTGAAGGGTTTGAAAATGAGGGGTTATGTAGTGTGTGTGTGTGTGTGTGTGTGTTTGTGTGTGTGTGTGTGTGTGTGTGTGGCGTATTTTGTTCTCTCCTCCTTGCACTACATTTGCCCAACACATGTGATGCACACAATAGATTTCTCCACAAACATTCACTGCACAACATACGTATATACAGTATGTGTGGTATATTTCTTGTCTCTGATCCTTGTGCTAGGTTTTTGCTATGCCAGTCAATGCATGGAATATTTCTCAGTGAACACTTGCTGCACTATATTATACGTATGTTTCGCACTAGACCATATGCAAAATAGCACTGTCTGAGATTGGTATAATACCTTTTCACTGAAATCTGTGATTGTGTGGTATATTTGTTGTCTCTGATACTTGTGCTACGTTTTCACTAAGTCAGTCAATGCATGCAATATTTCTCGGTGAACACTCGCTGCACAATTCTATATGTATGTTTCACACTAAACCATATGCAATATAGCACTGTCTGAGATTGGTACAATTTTCTTTTCACTGAAGTCTGTGATTGTGTGGCGTATTTGTTGTCTCTGATACTTGCACTATGTTTCAGCTAAGTCAGTCAATGCACGCAATATTTTTTGACGAACACTTGCTGCACTATTTTATATGTATATTTCACACTAAACCATATGCAGTATAAAACACTATCATATGATTCCATCCCAACCTCCTCTGTTATTCCTTCCTGACTTTATGGTGTATGTGACCGTTTGTTTCCTTAGCAACTATGGCATATCTCTATGGCATACATAACGCCTGCTATGGTAGGTCAGTTATTTCACTAATCCAGGCACTATATTTTTCACAAAATATAAGTATTGGCTTCATTACAAAGGTAAAATACATCATTTATGGACAGAGTGAAGCAGAGTGGAAACTCTTTTAAAACAAACCAGACTCCTGCCTCTAGGCCTAATGGCTGATAACGGGTCCCAGTGCTTTACAAACAATATATCTATGTTCCATAGATGCAATCACTTCACATTATAGTAAAAAACACTGTACAGTCACAATACTTCAATAATAGCTTCTGCCTTGGGTGGGAGGGGGAAAATGGTGGATTTAAAGGGACGACTGAGAGCAGCACTACCCTTCAGCCCGGCTGGTCATGATATACTGAGGTTTTTCTGTTGCGCATTGTCTCATCAGAGCAGTCACAGTGTTGCCAAGTGTTTACCTCGGAAGAGAGACGCACCCACTAGAATGCACCAAATTTTGATGCAAATTGGCTGAAAACTTTCCTTTTGATTGCGTTTTTTTCTGCTTAACAACGCGATTTGTGTCCACGTGTGTTTACCCTCTCAGACACGGTCACTCGATTCGAGTGACGTCGCCTCCATTGCGAAATGGCACAGTCACTTGAATCGCGTGGTTTAAGCACCAAAATAATCGTCAGAAAAAAACTTATAGGCCGATTTGCGTGATTTTTGGACGCGTCATAGCGCTGCCAAAGCTCTCTCGAGGTAAGTCATTGGCAACGCTGCTTTGCCTTATCTACCTCAGCCCGCTCCCTCCAACCTCAGTGTTTGTCGAGCAGTCAGGCGGTGGTGTTTGACAGCTCGTGGTTCCCTTTAAATCGTCCATAATTCTCCCCCTCTCACCCGAGGCAAAGGCCCTATTGACTCAGTGAGATAATACATTGTATGTGAACATATAGTGACGTGATATTGTCGATGGAACATACATATATGTATTGAAAAGCAATTCTGGCCGTTAGCAATCGTTGGGCCTTGGAGCCAGACGCATGGTCAGTGTAGCGGGGTTTTGCCACTCCGCCTCCCCGTAGGCCGTATGGCGTGAGTGGAAATACATACTGTATATAAATTAAGCCAAGGCATAAATATATATTGTGTGAAAGATACTGTGGATGGCTTGGTGAAATTATGGAGCCAGCAAGCGTTACATACGGCAAGAAACAGAGTGTTGTGAAGGGGCAAACCTGAAGTCGGGAGGGGAGAATTACCGGTGTTTTAGGGCTGGAATTATTGTGATTCTGATAGTGTAAATACGTATGGAATTGTATGAAATATACGTCAAACAAGCTGCGAGTTTCCGTGAACGAGTGTGGTGTGTGCTAAAAATAGCGTTGCCTCATACTCTCAGGGAGAAGCTGACTCACACACACACACTACATAACTCCTCATCTTCAAATCCCTGGTCTAACTGGATCAACACTCCTGGAGGAAGTGAGTTCTGCAAATTTTGTTGAAATATATAATAATCTATTACCATTACCTCTCCAACTTTCAGACAAATAACCATTTTCTCCTACAGATTACACATATGAAAGAAAGTAAATCTCCACAGCTGTAACTACAGAAGAGTTATGTTTATGTGTAGTAGGTTATAACAATAGGAAAACATCCATGGAAGATGTAACAGTCTGTACAGATAGGGCGAAAAAAAGTTGGCAGCATAGTCTTCAGGCAGGTGTGCAAGGAAAAAACAGTGTGTGTAAAAGTTGGTAGCGATCGGAAGAGTAACCTCACTTTGTCGGCCAATTACTCGAAAACTATTAGACTTATCGATTTCCTGTTACAACCATCATCAATACCACTAAATTCTACGTAAGATCAATACCAGAATGTAAGCCTTTGGTAGCGTTTTGGGGGGTAAAAGGCGAGAGAAATGTTTCTGTTCTTAGCGGTTGTTGTGTGACAAGCGCTCGGAGTAATAACATCATTTTGTCGGCCAGTTACTCGAAAACTATTAGACTTATCGATTTTCTGTTACAACCAACATCAATACCACTAAATTCTACCTATGATCAATACCAGAATGTAAGCCTTTGGTAGCGTTTTGGGGGATAAAAGGCGAGGGAAATGTTTTTTTCCCTCGCGTTTGTTATCAGTGACATTCGCTCGGAGTAATAACCTCACTTTGTCGGCCAATTACTCGAAAACTATTAGACATCGATTTTCTGTTACAACCATCATCAATACCACTAAATTTTACGTATAATCAATACCAGAATGTAAGCCTTTGGTAGCGTTTTTGGGGGTAAAAGGCGAGGGAAATGTTTTTTTTCCTCGCGTTTGTTATCAGTGACATTCGCTCGGAGTAATAACCTCACTTTGTCGGCCAATTACTCGAAAACTATTAGACATCGATTTTCTGTTACAACCATCATCAATACCACTAAATTTTACGTATAATCAATACCAGAATGTAAGCCTTTGGTAGCGTTTTTGGGGGTAAAAGGCGAGGGAAATGTTTTTTTTCCTCGCGTTTGTTATCAGTGACATTCGCTCGGAGTAATAACCTCACTTTGTCGGCCAATTACTCGAAAACTATTAGACATCGATTTTCTGTTACAACCATCATCAATACCACTAAATTCTACGTATAATCAATACCAGAATGTATAGTTGTATGTATGAAACACGTATTTTATGTAGGTATAAATGGTAACACTCGTTGGTAGTAAATAAATGCTATAATAAATGAATGAATATATACAGTGTAGAATATTTATTGTTGGTGATTATTTAGTGTTTGAGTTATGCAGATAACTGAAGTAAGTATGTGTATTTAAGCTGTAACTATACAGCACGTTTTATATGTTTGTGCAGAAGCTTATTGTCTATCACTGTGTATTGTATAAATGAAGTAACTATGTAACTCACTAATTTTTACCGTGGTGGAAATGGTGTGAGTGGTGTTGCACGTGGTGATAGCGTTGTCCTTCGCGGGTTGATTAACGTGTTCTCGTCTCAGCACATGGTGACGTCGGCTTCCCACACTGGTAGCTGTGGTGAATACTGAGTAGCGATGCTTAAGCTGGGTGAAGAAAGGTAAGTAAGTCGCGTTATAAATGTGGCTCTGGTGTTTTGCTGCGTGTCTTGACCTCTGCGTCAGGCGGGAGAGAGTGGTGGGGGTTCGTGTGCTTGTTGTTTTGGTCTTTCCTCTTCTTTACTTGCTTTGTTTTATATTCTTCTTGTTGCTGCTTGAAGTTACGTGAAGATTATAGAGTTGTTTTGTAGACTTGTAGACTATTTGCATTGTAGGCTGTATTTTGTAGGGATTCACTGTAGAACTGAAGCTAATCTTGTAGAGTCTCGCCTGCTTTTGTAGAAATTTGCTTTTGATTCAGAGACGATGTCCGTAGATTCGCTGCTACCAAATGTCATAAAAGACTTTGTGTTTTGCACATGATTCGCATCTGTCTATATGATTGTTTATATCTTTTCGTAATGAAGGCCAGTAATATAATAGCTGGGCTTGGTTGAATGTCTTATCCTTTCCAGGATGTCCTGCATGTGGGCTGTCGTGTATCAATCGTAATACCTGGGGTATCATGTCATTAGGTACTACCAACTGGTTAGCATTTCTTTGGCGTTTTGGTTGTTTAGAGTTAATTTTGTATAATGTATTATTGACCATTGTGAATTGTTCAAGTGGGACATGCAGTTTGGGTAATTGTATGTCATCTCCACTTTCTAACTTGTATATTACTTTAGACCATATTGGGTCAAGTCTTTGTGCCTTTGCGATATCCTCGTGGTTTGGGATATTTCCTTTGAGATCTAACGCCGCGACCTGAATTGTGTTCGGGTTCCTAGATAATGCGTCAGCTACTATGTTCATTTTACCTTGTATATAATGAATTTGTACATTGTAGTTTTCAACTGTACACTTCCATCTTGCTCTCCTCCCAGAAAGGAGTTTTTCTTTAAACATACCCACCAGTGGTTTATGGTCGGTGAATAAGTGGATTTCGTAACCATATACCAAATCTCGAAACTTTTGTAATGCAAAAACCACTGCAAGTGCCTCTAAGTCTGTAGTGCAATAATTTATCTCCGCACCTCTTGTTTGTCTGCTGGCAAATGCAATTGGTTGATTCTTTCCTCTTTTATCTTCCTGCATCAGTACAGCCCCTAATCCTTTAACTGATGCGTCTGTACAAATAAGAAATGATTTTGTGTAATCCGGATATGCTAAACAAGGTGCATTTGTTAGTTTAATTTTTAGATTGTTAAATGCCCTTTTTTGTTCTTCTTCCCATTGGAATACAGCATCTTTTTTGAGTAGTTGGAATAGAGGAAAGGCTATATGAGAGAACTGTGGTACGAATGACCTATAGTACCCAGCCAGACCTAAAATTGTCTAACTTCGTCAGTCGTAGTGGGTTCAGGAAAATCTCTCACTGCCTGTATTTTGTCATCAGTGGTGTGAATACCATCAGAACTTAATTTGTGGCCTAAGAAATTTATTTCCTTAAAGCAAAATTTGCATTTAGAAAGTTTAATTTTTAATCCAGCATCACTAAGCTTTTGTAAGAGTAAGTCTAATTTCCTGAGATGATCCTTAATATTCTTCATTGCGATTATAATATCGTCAAGATAAACAAATATTCCTTGTCCTAAAATTCCGGACAATACGTAATTCATAAGACGCTGGAATGTGCCTGGGGCTGTCCTCAGTCCCATTGGCATTCTTGTATATTGATAATGGCCTCTATTTGTTGAAAAGGCAGTGTATTTACGTGACTCCTTAGATACCGGAATCTGATAGTAGCCGTTTAGGAGATTGATGGTCGAGAATATATTATTCTCAGGACCAATATTCTGTAGAACATCGCTTAGCAATGGCATGGGAAATCTGTCTGTGATTGTGTGATTATTTAGTTTATGGTAATCTACTACCGCACGCATTTCTCCATTTCGTTTGGGCACGAAGAATAGGGGGGCATTCCACGGGGAGACTGAAGGCTCAATAATTCCAAGTTTTAACATTTCATCGACATACTGATTTGCAAGTGTACGTTGGGAGTGTGGTATGCGGTAAGCTGGTACGAAAATTGGTGGTGTTTCTGGGTGCACATTAATCATGTGATTAATCAAGTTAGTACACCCTAATTGTTCTCCGGGCAATGCTACGGTGTCCCTGTGTGTTTCCAGCAGGGTTAACAAATCATTTTCTTCATCAAATTCACCTGAGTGAATTAAATTCTCTTTTATTCTTTCTCTATCCGTAGATTTTATCTCACTTGTTACTCCAGCTATAACTATTTCCTTCACAGGGGCGGGACATTTTTCAATATTAACTATGCAAGTTCCCTTTTTCAACTGAACTTCCCCATTCATGTGATTAATTATGAATATCTGAGTTTGCCCTTCGTCGTTCGTATGACATAATGCGTTTTCTACTGACAATCCCTTTACTTTACATAATTCTTCTGAGACAAGAACAGTACTATTCCGTAATTTGCTCTTTATGGTAACCTTCATGTATGAATTAGGTGGTATAACTAAATCATTAGTGAGATGGGCTGGAAAAATTGATAAATCAGTACTGTTATCTGGGTCACTAATTCTGGAGGATGGGGTTGGTGGTGGGAGTGGATCTATACACTCATCTGTTTGTGTATGTTTATTTAAGCCTTTAACCCGCGCCGTCCCGAGGACGTACTTCCACGTCCTCACGTTTTGTCACAGCTAATCCCGAGGACGTACTTCAACGTCCTGCAATTGCAAGGTTCATAATTTCCACAATTTTCAATTTTCGCGAGTCATTTTTGGTACGTATACACGGGACACCTTCCTCAACAAGATGCCAGGCAGAGACAATGCCTTACCCAGCATGACCTCCTCCCCCCCCTGCATGCCCTTTTCTCAGCAATTCATCTGTTATCAGTGACCTGGCCAGTATAGCCATGTCATGCCACGGTACGAAATTCAGGGCCAGAGTGATTCCCCAATCAATGACAATGTGGAGGACAAACTTTACATAGCATTAGAGGAAGAAACAGTTAGAAATGATGATCAGGTAATGTGGCAAAAAAAGGTCAGGTATTAGTGAGTGAAACAATGCTTATAATGCCTATATTACTGCTTGAAAACCAATATACTCTTGTACTACATATAAATTCGTAACAGTAAATAAATAAATACCGTTTATGAGTGGTGTGAAATAGTTATCCTCCCATAGAACTCGTTTTCTTTGGTGCCAGCCTGATAGAAAACCCAGTAAGGTAAGGAGGCTCTCCTACCTGTAATGAGTATTTTAAACCTCAGGTGAGCGATTTCTCTATGAATTTTCGATGTTTCTCACCAAAAGCGAAAGTTTTAGCAAAAAAAAAAAAGGGTCGAAAAATGGTCGGGATTGGGGGGTACCAGTGGTCAAAAAGTGGTCGGGACGGGGCGGGTTAATATTACCAATTCTTTTTGGCTCTCTTCTACCAATCAGTATGGGCTCTGAAGTTATTTTTATAGGGGAAGGGGTGTATTTGGTATACTGTGAACAGGTCTTCAGTGATGAATGGTACATGAACTACCACTGATGTTGGTGTTAGTGTTGCTTCTAAATACGGGTAATATTGCATAAATTCCCTACTGCGGAACAACGGCTTCAATTTATGTTTATGTATGCCTTGACTAACTATTTGACGTAGCTCATGAACTGGGAGTAAGTCAATTGTGATCTTGCCATCACCAGCATTCGAAATTCCTTGCATAAGTGCCCTGAAACGATCTTTAGTGTTCTCTAATTGTAGTAGAATCATGTCAATATGTTCTGTGATGATGGAGAAGTGCTGGAAAAGAGTAACGTTTCCCTCTAATTCATTTATTTTATCTACACTCTCGAGAGCTACGTTTTCTGCTTGTTTCAGATTTTTCACAATTGTCTTCATTGCTGAGTTCTGTCCTGTGATGAATTTATCTTGGTATGTTAGTACCTGAGCTATCTTATTAAATTTGTTGTTTATTTCTTTAAGGTCATCCTCTGTAGCCATCCTCTGTAGTAATAAAGAAAATATACCATCACAGTTACTCAGTGAGCAATTAAAAGAACTGTATTTAACATTTATTAATTAAAGCTACCTAGTGGAAACAGACAAATTAAGTTACAAGGTCAACTAGAGAAAAAAAAAAAAAATGGCCAACACAAATGACGTTAGCAAGAGTGAACATCTTCAACACAATCGTGAAGACAAAGATTTCCACACAGTGCTGACACACATATTACCCAAGATAGGTACAAGTGAACAACAAGTCAGTGTATATAGTTAATACTGTATATAGTGTATATACATTTTTTTTATATAAAATAACAAAATATGGGACTATAATATATCATTTTCAGTAATACCTGTGCAATATAAACTAAACTTTTAAAAAGTATCCCAAGGAAATTAGCCAGTAATTATGCAACCATGAACAACATAGAAAAAGCGTACACAAGCGAAGAAAAACAAACTATGGAAAATCAATACATACAAAAAAAAAACACAAAAAAGTAAGAAAGAAAAAAGAGAGAAATAGAGTAAGATCACATAACAAACAAATGAAAATAAGTGTAAGTGTTACTACATATGCCAAAATACCACATAAACTACAAACAAAAAAAAGCAAATTGTTGTCTCCACAAGCAAGTGGCATGACACATCATCACTATCATCGACCGCAGCATATGTTAGGACTGCAATTATAACAATTATGTAACTCCATATTATAATTATGTAACGACAAACGATTGCATTATGTTACACTTGCTACAATTATGTAACTACAAACAATATGTACCATTTATGTAACAGTTACATTAACAAGATGTAACTTTTATGTAACTTTAACTACAATTATGTAACTACAAACGATATGTAACAATTATGTAACGACAAACGATTGCATTATGTTACACTTTGCCAATTAACAGTTGCATTAACAAGATGTAACTTTTATGTAACTTTAACTACAATTATGTAAATACAAACGATATCTAACAATTATGTAACGACAAACGATTGCATTGTGTTACACTTTGCCAATTAACAGTTGCATTAACAAGATGTAACTTTTATGTAACTTTAACTACAATTATAAGGCCAAGACACTTATGTAACAGTTGCATTAACAAAATGTAATTGCAGTTATAAGGCCAACACATGTATGCATTTCACTACAAAAACCCAAGTACATACTGTATTACAGTTAAATAATTTACTTTAATGCATTTATTCAAATATGTATACAACTTGTTTAAAATGTAATATTACTGAATAATCACTATTTACTATGAATATTATATGTATACAATATTTATACAATTATGTTACTTTTACAATATTATATATTTCACTTAATTAGCTTATAAGTTCATTATAATGTATATATAATGTGTATTAATATGTTAGGACTATTAACTGTCGATGGTACGCCATTTTTGCGTGACCGAGCAATGTATTGTAGTTACAAATCATAATAGATAGATAGATAAATAGATAGACAGCCCTATGCGAGCCTGGGAAAAGGAAATGAGCTTGCAAATTACACTGAGGAAAGCTGACGACAGCGGCCAGTAAGGAGATGATGCAGTTAGTTGTCAGCAAACCACCCGGGAACAAAGCCCTGGTGACCATACACACACATACACACATACTCACACACAGGCTTCTTAAACATTCCATCCACGAGGAACACACGTGATACGTCTCCTGTTTCACCAGAATTTAGGAAAGAGAGCTCAGATGGAGACAAGCCATACAAGAGGCAGGTCGAGGGAGAAGGGCTTGGCAGATAGAGAGAGAGACAGAGAGAGAGAGAGACAGAGAGATAGCTAGTGAGACTGGACTCTATACTCCGCTCTGTGTGAGAGTCTTGTTAATATTTCCAAGACAAATAAAAGTAGTCCCATACTATTCTTTACCTCTCCAAGATATAAAAACCGCTTGTCCACAAGTCTAACATATATATAACTCAACCACAAAGGAACCACAAAGTATTCTATGACAGTTTTTTTTCCTCGCGTTTGTTATCAGTGACATTCGCTCGGAGTAATAACCTCACTTTGTCGGCCAATTACTCGAAAACTATTAGACTTATCGATTTTCTGTTACAACCATCATCAATACCACTAAATTCTATGTATAATCAATACCAGAATGTAAGCCTTTGGTAGCGTTTTGGGGGGTAAAAGGCGAGGTTTTTTTTTCTTTTTCCTCGCGTTTGTTATCAGTGACAAGCGCTCGGAGTACTAACCTCACTTTGTCGGCCAATTACTCGAAAACTATTAGACATCGATTTTCTGTAACAACCATGATCTATACCACTAAATTCTACGTATGATCAATACCAAAATGTAAGCATTATGTTATGTTTTGTGCGAGAAAAGGCGGTGGAAATGAGTGTCTCTTCGTGGCTGTTACCATTGATTAACGCTCATAGTAATACTCTCACTTTGTCGGCCAGTTACTCGAAAACTATTGGACATATCGATTTCACGTGTGAACCATGATAAAGAGCAGTAAATTCTACGTATGTACAATACATAACTATGTAATATTTATGATAAGAATTCGTTGTTACGTAGGCGGGAACATTGCATACGCCATGCGCTCATCACGAAAGTCAATCACGGATGGAGTGCCTAGTATTTTCTTTCGATTTACTCGAGAACTATGAGGTGTATGGGGTTCATATTTGAGATGGGGAAAGCTGGTGAATTTGGGCATATTACTATGTAATAAAAACATAAGGTGTCTGGGAAAATTTGGCTATCAGAGGTCAGTGAATTTTTTTCGAAAATGGCTTTCAGTTTTTAGCCATTTTCTCAAAAAGTATACATCATATCTTAACCGGATTTGTTTCGTTAGCAAGCTGATGAAATTCTCTATAAAAACTTATTAGATCATTTTCCTGTATGATGGAAAACATTCAAACGGCGATGTTGGGAAGTGAAAACAGTTTACTTGACCATGCTCCCAGGGCTAATAACTTTTTTTGCTGGTGTTTTCCTGTGTTTTGGTCCTGTTTATCAGATAGAACAAACATCGATGCCTACCTTGAGAAAGGTTTCATGGGAATATATGGATTTTTGGGTGGCGAAAATAAGGCAAGAATGTGTTTCATTCGCTCAAATTTGCCGTGCGCGCACTCCCCGGCTGGGCGGCTTCGTAGTGTAAAATCGTGAGCCAGAAAACTTACTGAAACTTATCGTGTGCGAGAGGGTTTATAAGCCAAACCACAAAGAACGCAATTCGCGTCAACGTGCCTCGGCAGGTTTATAGTTTGTAGAAATAAAACTGATCACATTTTGAAAGTTATGGCATGTCTGTTCATCTCTTTCACTCCAAGGATGTATTTTAAGCTTATTCTTGATATATCCTGACTTCAGTATAGTACCTATCAGTCAAGAGGTTAACTGAGGGTATGGTATATATATAATTCCCCATCCGTCTTGAACTGATATATCATAAGGTGAAGAAAAATCGTAATGTGGATTGCAACAAGAAAAAGTTATGCACCTGGACTACAGGCATAGATTACAAAGGGTGCCAGTGATACATAAATGCAGTCTGCCTAACTCTCAGCTATAGTACTCATACTTTCACCTTTGTTTAACGCTGATGTTTTTCATGTTACGTGTATTTTGCTTAGTTAACAGGTAGAAAATTACACTAAGTATCTCTACATAAAGCCTTCATGAACTCAGTTACTACTATGATGTTCTTTTTAGCTAAATGAAATTGCTAGGGGGTGGCGAAACTAAGTCAAAAAGATATGTCCCTAGATTCAGTGCATTAACCCCTTCAGCCGGTAACTTTTTTTTTACCCTTGCTAAAACAAATGATTTTATTCAGGAGTGGGGAGACATGTAGCAAGGGGGTAAATATTGGCTATGTCCAACCTTTCCAGATCGAAAATTCTCTTAAAAGCTAAATAAAATTAATGGGTAGCAGCAAGAATGAACTATAAAACAAGTTGTCGGAGCGAAGCGGAGTGGTTGGGAATGTTGTATGTAAGGTTCGATGTTTTGTGTGAATAAAGTGGCTAGGAGTGTTGCAAGTGAAACTTGGTATTTTGTGTACATCCAAAAGACTTAACCTGTTGTTTTGTGACTCTTTCATGGGTCTGTACTAACTAGGAAGCTTTGTTTATTGCCAAAGATTTTCCCCGAGCTTGTATATAGCCTTCTGGCGGTTCCATGAGTGATTTTCTTTTTACTTTTCTTTTCTCTGTTCTTTTAAGATTTCATTGCATGGGATAACTTAACCTCATCGTTTCTACAACTCTAATGTTCTTCTTCCAGCTAGATGCAAATTCATTTTCGTTCCTATACTCTCCTTCAAGCCTTCGTTCACTCCCTGTTCTTCCCCATTCCATCGTCATTTTTTCATTCCCATTCAGGGCCTTCCCCTCTCTGTATATCATTTTTCTCTTACATAGATTCCCTATCTTCGTCATCCTTTCCGTCTTCCATCACGTTCCATTCTTCATCATTATTTTTACTTTTCATTTTCCTTCATTTCCTTTCATCCTTCCCCACTTCTACATTCTATTTTTATCCTCCATTTCTCCTTTTATTCTCTTTAGCCTTTCCTTCCTTCTTCATTTCACTGTTTTCTCCCATTCTTGTCCCTTCGATCGTCCACCAGCAGCCTCCACTTTTTTTTTTTTTTCCGGCCTATCAACCAATGGTTGATAGGCCGGAAAAAAAAAAGTGGAGGCTACTGGTGGACGATAGAAGGGACAAGAATGGGAGAAAACAGTGAAATGAAGAAGGAAGGAAAGGCTATATATATATATATATATATATATATATATATATATATATATATATATATATATATATATATATATATATATATATATATATATATATATATATATATATATATATATATATTAATATATATATATATATATATATATATATATATATATATATGTATGTATATATATTATTTAAACATATATACATATATATACAAACATATATATACACACACACACACACACACACACACACACACACACACACTTCCCTGCATACATACAGACACACTTTCATGCAAACGTACATATATATATAATAATTTTAATTTTATTTATTTTTTTGTATTTTTATTTTTTTTTAATTTTTTCTTGGTTTTATATTTTTTATACCTAATATTATAAAGAAAAACTAATCTAAAGACCCTAAAACGAATCACCTAACAGACAAATCGCTAACCTATACTAAATCCTACAGAGACAAATAGCTAGACCTACACTAATGGTAAAAATACCTCGACTAACAGAACACCATCGACTGCAGATATGTAATGCCTTTCTACATGACATACCTGCACTCATCACCTGGTGACTGTCAGTCGAGGCACAACCTAATATAGGGGACATCAATATATGAAAGGGAACCAGACGAGTCAGGAACATTTCCATGTACGTCAGCTGTCGTCCCTAATTAGAATAACTTAAGCAAGATAATATAATGTATTTACATAATTTGTACAAAAAGTGAAGAACCTCACCCAGCAGACCACCATCCACTGCAAGTGCCCAATACCTTCCTATATTGCACACTTGCACTCATCAGCTGGTGACTGTCAGGCGAGGAACTTGGCTTAATGTAGGGGACATCGATATTAGAAATAGATCGGTGGGAGGAGGAACTATTTAAAATATGTCAACTGTCAACCCTAATTAATATTACAATATATACATATTTACCGTTGATAAAAACCATAACCACACAGTAAAAAAGTCACATCACTCTGATCAGTCTGGTCTCTCTCAAGAAAGCCATCAATTTATCAGTCATAACAATGTCCCCATCACCCAGGATGGTGGAAAGGGTGAAGGGGATGTCTACTGCGCCGCAGTAATTTATAAGTGAAGCACGTTCACGAATAAATCGCCGACAGCGCAGGATGATATGACTGATAGATAACACTGCATTACAGATGTCACAGTGCGGTGGGAAGCGTCTTTCCATATATGGTTTTATGTGGGTTAAAATGGTGACATTGAGCCGTAACCGTGCCAACACTTTTTCTTCTAGGCGACTGGTACGGTTGGCAGTGTCCCAGTCGCCCAGGTATGGCTTACAAGTTGGAATATTTAGTCTGGTCCACTGACCTTGCCAGCCTCCACTCTCCCAATCTCTCTTTTTCTAATGTGTTTGTGTGTGTGTGTGTGTGTGTGTGTGTGTGTGTGTGTGTGTGCGTGTGTGCGTGTGTGTCTTCTTACCTAATTGTTCATACCTAATTGTATCTTTACAGGAATGAGTCAAGCTCGTACTGTCCCGTGTCTTAAGCCATATTTATCGTACATATCCTTAAATTTATGAATTGTTTTGGCACACACTATTTCATTCGGTAGTGCATTCCACTGAGCAATTGCTCTGTTTGGGAAACTGAATTTCCTTACGTCTTTATCTCTTCTTATGCAGTTTTTTGCAGTGTCCTCTTGCTGATGCTTCCCCATATGTTAAGTAATCATTTATGTCCATTTTCTCCTTCCCTGATATGCATTTATATAGCATTATCATGTCACCTCTTTTCCTTCTCTCCTGTAGTGTTGGTAGATTCAGTTTATTTAGTCTTTCTTCGTAGCTTAGATCCCTTAAGCTTGGTATCCATCTTGTAGCGGCCCTTTGAACTTTTTCAATCTTGTCTATGTGTTTTTTTGAGATGAGGACTCCTGACTACTGGTGCATACTCCAGGGTTGGTCTGATGAATGATGTTATTATCCTTCTTAGCATGTCTTCATTTATGTATGTGAATGCTATTCTCATATTTACAAGCAGTGTATACATGTTCCGTACCTTCTCACTGATGTGGTCAGCCGGAGATAGTCTGTTATTGAAAATCACACCTAGGTCCTTCTCTCGTTCTGATGTGTGTAGGGTTTTATTTCCTTACGTATAATCCCAATCAGGTCTTTTTCCACTTTTACCAAACTTGATTACATGACACTTGTCCACATTGAATTCCATTTGCCATGTATTACTCCATTTATGAAGTTTATTTAATGCTTGTAGCTCTTTCCAAGAGTCTGTGTTAGTAATTCTCCTTTGTATTTTTGCATCATCTGCAAACATATTTGGATAGCTTTCATTTCCAGTGTTACTGTCTATATCATTTATATACACTAAAAACATGATTGGTGCCAGCACTGAGCCCTGTGGTACTCTACTAGTCACTTTTTTCCATGATGAGTAGTTTCCCCTTAGTACTGTTCCCATTTCTCTTTTTATGAGAAAATCTTGCATCCAACAAAACAATTTGCCTCGAATTCCTCCTTGATGGTACAGTTTCCATAAAAGTCTTTGGTGTGGTATTGTGTCAAATGCTTTCTTGAAATCTAAATAGATACTGTCCACCCATCCTTCTCTTTCCTGTATTGTGTCTATTACTCCGTCATAGTAGCTCAACAGATTAGTAACACATGATTTTCATTTTCTGAAACCAAACTGTCTTTCTGTTATATTGTGTTCTTCTAGATGATTTACCCAAGCTTTTCTTATAAGCTTTTCTAATACCTTGCTTACAACACTGGTCGGTGATACTGGTCGGTAGTTGACTGGATTTTGTCTATTCCCTTTCTTGAATAAGGGGACAATATTTGCTCTCATCCAAATATCAGGTAGCTTACCTTGACTCAAGGATTTCTTGAAAATTAAAAATAATCGTTTACTTAACTCCTTTGCACATTCTCGTAGCACCCAACATGAAATTTCATCAGGACCATTTGCTTTTCCTTTGTCTAATTTACTTAGCTCCTCCTGTATTTCTTTTTCTGATATTTGTATATCTGGTAGTATGTGTGGGCATGCTTGTTCCACATAGTCCCTCTCAAAATTTTTTTCTTCTGTAAAAACTGATTGGAAATTCTTATTTAGTGCTTCACAAATATCTTTCTCTTGTGTATAGGTGATTCCCTCGTCCGTAATGGATTGTATTTTATCTCTTACTTTGGTTTTGCTTCTGATGTAGCTGTAAAATAGCTTCGGTTGATCACTACTTTTATTTATGATATCCTCCTCAACTGTTTTTTGGCTTCCCTCATTATTCCTGTATAATCGTTTCTTGCCTGTTTGTAATTATTATATGCCCTTTCACTATTGTGTCTTCTGTATCTATTCCACAACAAATCTCTTATTTCTTTCGATTTTTTACATTCTGTATTGAACCATTGCTTTATTTTCTTTTCTGCTTCTTTGTGCTGTGGGATGTACTTCTGACTCCTATTTCATAAAATTCACAGAATTTTTTATATACAGCATATAAATCTTGTCCTCTAAGCTCATTTTCCTAATCAGTTTCTAAGAAATACTTCTTTATATCATGATAATTTCCCTTTTTATAGTTTAGGCTCTTTTTGTAACTTTCATTGATGTTAACTATGTCATATGCTATCCTGAAGTTGCAATTTAGTAGTGCATGGTCGCTTTTGCCGAGTTGAGGGTGATATATTAAACTGTCAATATCATTCTCTTGCCTAGTGAATATGAGATCTAGCATTGAAGGTACATCGAGTCCTTTTTTTCTGGTGCTTTCCCTCACATGTTGCGTTAGGAAAAACTCTTGCACGAGATCCAGGAGCTTTTGGTCCCAACTGCTTTCTTGGTTGTGTGTGTGTGTGTGTGTGTGTGTGTGTGTTCTTACCTAATTGTTCTTACATAATTGTATCTTTACAGTAATGACTCACGCTCGTACTGTCCTATGTCTTAAACCATTTTTATCGTTCATATCCTTAAATTTGTGAATTGTTTTGGCACACACTATTTCATTCGGTAGTGCATTCCACTGATCATTTACTCTATTTGGGAAACTAAATTTCCTTACGTCTTTATCGCCTCTTTTTATGCAGTTTTTTGCAGTGTCCTCTTGCTGATGCATCCCCGTAGGTTATGTAATCATTTATGTCTGTTATCACCTTCTCTGATATGATTTATATAGCATAATCATGTCACCTCTTTTCCTTCTCTCCTGTACTGTTGGTAGATTCATTTTTTTTTTAGCCTTTCATCGTAGCTTAGATCTCTTAAGCTTGGTACCCATCTTGTAGCGACCCTTTGAACTTTTTCAATCTTGTCTATGTGTTTTTTGAGATGAGGACTCCAGACTACTCATGCTTATGTACTACTTTCGTACCTGCAATCCAATTACTTTGTAAAAAAAAAATGTATTCTTCTCCTGTACTGATCTTCCCTCATTTTTTGTTTTTGCTTCCTCCCTCTTCTCTTTCAGTAATTCCAGTTCCTCTTGTGTTAGGCATCTTTTTCTCCATACATTTTTGAACTCCTCTTTTTCCTTAAGATTCTTTGCATTTTTTAGTATCTCCTCCACGGTGTTTACACTCTGGAAGGTTACCTTTAGGGGTCTTGACTTGCTTTTCTCGTATTTCCCTAACCTTTTGTATTCCTCTATGTCTTTACTGCAGATTTCCCCTGATACTTCTTTCAATATGTGTGTGTGTGTGTGTGTGTGTGTGTGTGTGTGTGTGTGTGTGTGTGTGTGTGTGTGTGCGTGTGTGTTCCACCAATGTTCATAAACACGTCTTTCTTATCACCATGAAGTGTGCAATACAATATTGTCCACTGCACCATATAATAGAGATATTTAAAGTTTAACAATATGGCAAATACACATTTAATGATCAGTACACAGTAAAACCTTATTTTCTAAATGTTATTCATTCAGATATGCAGTCCAGTTGTGGATTATAATACATCAATTTAAACGTAGCCTTTAACTCTGTAGGGTAAGTCAGGCTTAAACACCAGATCTCTAGTAAAACATTCGCTGTTGTCACTATACCACATGTTATTGTAGGGCAACTGGAACAGGGCGAGAGCAAAGGTGGTGGGTGGCCCTACTCAGTGTTGACAGGGTCACCTTATCATTCCCTCAGTTACCCACTACATTCCATTATCATATAAATCCAGTGCCTGACCCCATTGTTTCATATTGTTTTAACATGTGTCCCTAAATATACCGGTAGTCAGTTAATCTTCTTTATTAAATATTTGCTTAACCAAAACTGTTTGTCCATTTTAACATCCTTTCCTCTCTGAGGCAATTGATGTTTCAGCTGACGATAATTAATGGGAAAAATCATGGCCACACAAAGATAGAGGAAAGAGTAACAGACATGGGACACAAGTTGAAGAGCAAATAATCATAAGGTTAAGCTGACCGCTACGTCTATTACGTTGCCACAAGTAACACTGACCAGTGTGAGCTGTAACACATGAAACCTTTGTTGAAAATGTATCTGAAAACGAATAAACTGAATTATCTGTTGTATGGCACGATAATGTTGATAAACATAAGCTGCAATCGAGACAAGTTTGTTTGGTTACTATGCAGATCATCCATTTGGCCAATTTAGTTATTGGTTACCTTTTTCGAAATACGTCGTGTTATATTGGTGTGAATCGCAAATTACATCCTATTGCAGCTATAACTATATAAGGTAAGGTTATATTCCTGATATTGTTATAAGGTGGTGACGGGTCTCTTTCTGAAGAGAGTGGAGATAAGCGGCTGAGGCAAGGGGTGGAGGTGGTTGGTTGTATGCAGCGCCGGATTAACCATGCTGTGGCTTGGTAGGCAATGCTGACTGTTGGCCTGCAACATATAAATCTCTTTTTTCCATGATTTCCAGTGAACTGTTGGCATGGCCTATAATGACCTTTTTTGATGGCCTGAGGGATGATGGCACTTATTTGGACACCCAAAACATATATTTATTCCACTCTGGAAGTCTGGATGGCCTGTGACATACCGTGGCCTGGTAAGCAGTTGCCCAATTTGCTTATACCTGGTAATCCGGTCCTGGTTGTATGGTGTGCGCTGGGTCAGCACACCACGCGGCTCACTCTACTGTTGGCTGTCCTGTGTATGAAATTGACCTTGATACTTATAATACTGTCAGCAGCAATGAATGGCGTCTAAATATTGACTGACCTTTGGTAATGCCAGCAACTACGTCATGGTCTCGGCTTGACCAGTTTATGTGGTTTAACCACCAGAAAAGTTGTCATCCAGTCCCCGTCACACAACGTTAACCAATATCATGTATTAAGACATCAATGACCAAGATTTTACTGATCATGTGTTTTACTTATCAGCAACACTTTGCTATTATCACACATGGGGTATTAGTAGTAACTAATGGTAATGACGTATAATGGAGTTTGTAAAGTAACAGTGATTACATCAAGTAAGGGAAGGAGCACACCACCGACCACTACAAACATCCACTTATAGCTTCCAACTGTTTGTTACACACTGACTGGCTACAACCGTGAAAATGATAAATTGTATGATTACAGAGCTCACTATCATACGAATATACTACTATTTTATATCACCTTGCATTCAGATCATGGTGTATAAATAACTATACTATGGAGTAAAACACTGTATAATGTGTTTTTATTCGTTATCATAACAAAACCATTATTTCCCAAGACAAATGGATGACGGAAGAGTGGTTGAGACAATGCGACAAGGCCTTACTGTCTTACCCTTGGATGTGGGGAGGGTGAAGGGTAGACGATTGAATGGGAATGAGGGAGGGGGCGGGAAAGGTTGAAACTGGGGGTGCGGTGGTGCTACATATACCAACCTGCTCATCAAGTCGGTCGCTCGACTTTTGCTGGAGACTGTTCATCCACCAACTTCTCCGAACTCAGATGAGGAAATAGAAACTTTCTATGACGACATCTCCCAGATTATGGAAAACGAAAAGACCACATATACTATACTCATGGGAGACTTCAATGCAAAAGTTAGGAAATCAAACAATGGAGAATCATGTATGGGAAACTTTGGAGTGGGAGAAAGGACTGAAAGAGGAGAAACGGTGGTAAATTTTGCTTAAATGTATAACATGAGAATACTGAACAAATTCTTTTACAAAAGAAGAGGGAGAAAGTGGACCTGGAGAAGCCTAAATGGAGAAACAAAGAATGAAATCGACTTCACTATAAGAAATAAGAGCAACACGATCACAAATGTTACAGTTATCAATAAAGTAAATATAAGAAGTGACCATAGAATGGTGGGATGCACAGCCAGATTGAATTTCAGAAGTGAGAGGAAGATGAAAGATTAAAAGATATGCCCAATAAAAGTAAACGAAAACAAATCAGCCTTTCAGTTGGAAATAAGGAAGAGAATTTAGGCTCTAAGTAATGCTAAATGTGCCATTGATGAGCTGAATGTCAGACTAACAAATGTGCTAAGAGAATCAGTGGAGGTAGTAGGAAAACTTAATAGGCTACAACCAAAGCCAAGAGGTATTCAGAAAAGACACTGGAACGTATGAAAAAAAAGGAAAGGAAAGGAAAGTAAAAACAAAGAAAGATGAAACTGAATTAATGGAATTAAATAAGCTTATCAACAAGAGACAAAGAGAAGAAAAAAGAAAAACATGGATCAGATCAAAGAAATCATCAAAAATGGAAAAAGGCTGAAACCGGTCCGAAGTAAAATGGCACGAGGAATGTAACAAATTACATCACTGAAAAACAAAAACGATGAAATCGTTAAATGCAAAGATAAAATAGTGAAGGCAGTTGAAGACTTTTACAAAGAACTGTATGCATCAAAGACAGTAGTACCAATAGCTAACTTTTATTTTGACACAAGTGAAATACCTGAGATAACACCAGACGAAGTAAATATTTCTCGTTAAAATATTGTTACATCCCCGTCGCGCACTGCCACAGGCTCCAACAGCAGTAGTACAGTATACAGTAGGAGGGACGTTGCCCAGTGGGTTTTATTCCTCTGGTCAGCCTTGAGGTGTACAGTACACAGGATCAGCTCAGGCGTCGTAAATAAACACTGGCTTCCTAAGTTCACTGTCTTTATTTCCAGATAATTACACTTAATGCTTGCCAACTTCACTATACTTAAAAGAACTGGAGCTATACAAACTTTACTAACAGCTATTACACTTAATGTTTGACAGTACTTCACTGTTAGTACACTTAATTCTTGACAACACTTCACTCTTCTTCACAACTATTGATGTTTTACAGACTTCAGTAACACTTCACTGTTTGCCAACAACACTTCACTTCACAAGTACCAAAAATATAGGCTACAAAATGACACTGCGTTACACTCAAACTGAACTGAAAACTGACTAAACTTGCCCTACTCTTTTCCCCATCCTTATATATGCTTCTTATATTCTGGAGTTTTCTACATCTTACGAGAACAACAGTTGCCAACTCGGAGATATCCAAGACAGGCCAGAGTGTTCTTACATTACAAAACACTGTAAATTATTTAGCATACAAACTGAAATTAAATTAAATAATTTAACAAGCACTCACATAAGTAAAACATCATAAAGAAAAAGAGCACAAAAATTAATGCATAACTTACGAAACAGCTACGCTTACAAACAGCAGGCAAATTGGCAACTCTGACTCGTACTGGAACCACTGTACGGGAAGCAGTGAGAAACTTCGCAACTACCTAACTGGCAAATCCCGCTTCTTAACACAACCCCCTCCCTAGTCCTTTGTTGTCCCAACAAAATTATACAAAATATACAAACATAAACCTTAATCCTAATGAACATCTAACTATACGCAAAACAAACCTTCAACTTAGGTCTTCTTCTATGACGCTTCCGACGATATCCTTGTTCCTCCACATAGTCCACTCCTCCTGGTAGGTCTTGGTGCTCTTCTTGATTTGCTTCCTCTCTTGGGGAACTGTCACCATCCTCTTGCACTTCAGCTCCTTGGTCCTCCTCAACATCCTCAGATGTGGGTGAGTATTTACACTTCAGCATCTCCTGAAAATTTAGAGCTCCTAGCTATTAATGATGTATCTCAACCAGCCTTTCCTGAAGATGCTTCACATAGCTGGAATTTTTTTTCTTATACGAGGAAGAAGGAACCAAAGTCCAGGGACCCGCAATTATTGTTCCTTCCAAGAGAAAAACAAAATACAAGAGAGAGCCAAATTCAAGATCCGATCATTTTGAGATGCCTGGACACACTGCGTTTGAAAGATTGGAGATCATAGGAAGCAGGGAATACACACAGAGGGAGACAGTTCCAGAGTTGACCTGTTGCATACATAATGAACTGGGAGTAACAGTTAACTCTTGCATTAGAGAGTTGGACAGAAAAGGGATGAGAGTTTGCTGCTAGACGGGTGCTACGTGCCTGTCATAGAGGTGGAGGAATGCATGCAGACAGTTCAAAGGAGCAGTGACCATTGAAGTAGTGATAGAAAAGAGATAAAGATGCAACAGTGCGAGGAAGAGACAGAGGTTGAAGGACGTCAGTAAGAGGAGAGTTAATGAGACAAAAGCGTTTGATTCCACCCTATTGAGAAGAGCTGTATGTGGGGAGCCTCCCCGCACATGAGAGTTGTACTCTAAGATGGGGCAGATAAAACCCATGTATAGAGTCAACAGTTGTTCAGGGGTAAAGAAGGAATGGAGTCGGCTAAGCACACCAATCTCTTGGAAGCAGATGTGATAAGAGATGTAATATGATCTTTCCAAGATAAGTCCCGAGTAAATGAAACCCCAAGCATGTTCAAGGATGATGCAGGATTAAGCTGAATGTTATTAAACATTAGTGGGTATACCTGTGGAAGATTTTGTCGGGTTGATAGGTGTAAAAACTGAGTCTTTGATGCATTAAAGATAACCAGATTATTTTTACCCCAGTCAGAGATACGAGTCAAGTCAGACATTAGGTGTGCCATTTCCTCATCCCTTGTTTGTTGAAGTAACTGCTGAGATGGACATTGTGGGAACTGAATGGAAAGGTAAAGCGTGGAGTCATCAGCTTATGAGTGGATAGGGTTAGATGTACAGCTTAGAAGGTCATTGATGAATAAAAGGAAGAGAGTTGGTGATAGGACAAAGCCCTGAGGAACACCACTGGTGATAGATCTACGAGAAGAACGATGGCTGTCTAAAACAATGGCTATAGAACGACCAGAAAGGAAGCTAGAGATGAAAGCACAGATAGAAGGACAGAAACCGTAAGAGGGCAGTTTAGAAATTAAAGATTTATGCCAGACTCGATCGAAAGCGTTTGAGATGTCAAGTGCAGTAGCAAAGCTTTTGCCAAAGTCCCAAAAGGAGGAGGACCAGGAGTCTGAAAGGTAGGTGAGAAGATCGCCAGTGGAGCATCCCTGACGGAACCCGTACTGATGATCAGAAAGAAGGTTGTGCTAGGAAAGATGCTTTAAAGTTTTTCTCTTAAGAATTGACTCAAAAACTTTTGAGATACAGGATGTTAAAGCAATTGGACGATAGTTAGAGGGTTGGGAGTGGTCACCCTTCTTTGGGACTGGCTGAATGAGAGCAAATTTTCAGCAAGAAGGAAAGGTGTCTGTAGGCAGCTCTTCACCAGGTTATCTTCCCATTAACAGGTCAGCTGGCAAGCTTAACTCGTGGCCCAACATCAGTTTTGCAGGGGTCTTGCCGGTAGACTCATGGGATGCAGACCAGTATGCCATCAGCAATGCAGGTATTTCTGGCCCCATTCTGTTGGTCCCTCTATGCAGTACTTGGCCAGTTTTTGTCCCAAGGTCCAATGGAATTTCTCCACCCATCTGACTGTGGCCTTAAGGGGGTCGTCCTGGTCTTCTTGATCCCTGCAACACTCATGGAACACAGCAGAGTCGAAGTTTCTACCTGGTCTGAACGTAGCTCTTGTGGCACCCCAAAATGATAGAAAAACTGGTCAACCAACACCTGAGCAAAAGTCACAGCCTCTTGATCAGGGATGCCATAGGCTTCTGACCACTTTATAAAGTAGTCCATGGCAACACATATATACTGGTTTCCTCTTTCAGTGAATGGCAGAGGTGCAGCAATGGCCACCACGACTCATTCCATTGGAGCACCCTCTTGGTACAGCTGGAGAGGAGCACAACCAAGTTTCTTGGTTCCTTTCTTGGCACAACACACATCACAGGCCCGACACCACTCTTCAACAGTCTGACACATGCCAATCCAACAGAAACTCTGTCACAGCTGACTTAGAGTTTTCTTCCCTCCCAGGTTTCCACTAGTGATCTGGTTATGGGACTCGTCCAAGATCTCGGACCTAATCTTCTTAGGAACCACCAGCTGCCAATACTTGCTGAGACCATCAGCTGTCTCCCACTGATGCTCCAGTAGTCCGTTGTTCAAAAGAAGAATGTCTCACTGACTCCAGTAGCTCTTGGTCGCAGTGCTTAACCTGGAAACTTCATCCCAAGATGGTTGCACTGTTCTCTGTTGCAGCTACTCAAGCACTGGTTGTAAATTTGCATTCTCCACCTGCATCCTCTTCAGGTCTTCTTCATCTGACATTGGCCCTGTCACAACGGTACAGAGACATTTCTTGCTAAGATTCCCATTCCTACTACACTGCCTGCCATCTGTTCCTCCGTCTTCTCGCACACTTTTCATGAAGGTTCTCCTGCATATCATCAGTGGTGGGGCTTCATCGGAAAAACTGACTGGTTGTTGCCTCTTGTCACCACCCTTCACTAATTTACCCTAATCCTTCTCATTTCAACACTCACAGCTGAAATGTCCCATCTGACCACATGTCCAAGACCCGTTTGTTGCAATCGTGTGTTGCCTTGCACTGCTTCATTCTTGCTCCTTCTTCCATTGGTAACAATCTACCTTCTTGTGTCCCGGCTTCCTGCAGAACCAGCAGCCTCCTCTGATCATCTTATCTTTCTTCCACTTCTTGCAATCCACTTTCCGATGTCCTGGCTTTTCACGGTACCAGCACCTTCCTTCAAAATTTTCAGCTTTGCCTTTCTTGTCTTGAATCCTGCACTACAACCTGGCTGAAAAGTGGATGTACTGGACCTGATATAGGACTCAAATTCTAGAGCCCTGGCTGGTGCTTCTTGCATGCTTCTTGGTTGTGCCTGCTTCACTTGCACTTTCAACTCTACGCTGTCAAGAGCATCGATGAACTGGTCCCTCAGAAGAATAGCCAGCAGGTTAGGTGCTGCTCCAGGGTACACCTTCTATGCTATACCTTCCAGGTCATGAGCAAGTTGCTGGAGGGATTCGCCTCAAGCCCATACATGGTTCCGGAATCTTGCTCTGTAAACCTCAGTCTGGTACATGGTTTAATATCTGGACTCCAGCACTTCTACGAGGGACTGATAACTCTTCCTCTCCATCATCGACATCTGGCCCAGAATTTCCATTGTGGCACCCTTAACCCGCCCCATCCCGACCAGTTTTCCACCACTGACTCCCCCCAATCCCGACCATTTTTGGAATTTTTTTTTTTTGGCTCAAACCTCTGCTTTTGGTGAGAAACATCGAAAAATAATAGAGAAATCGCTCACCTGAGGTTTAAAATACTCGATACAGGTAGGAGTACCTCCTTACCTTACTGGGTTTTCTAACAGGTTGGCACCAAAGAAAACGAATTCTATGGGAGGATAACTATTTCACACCACTCATAAACAGTATTTATTTATTTACTTGGTATGAATTTATATGTAGTACGGGAGTATATTGGTTTTCAAGCAGTAATATAGGCATTATAAGCATTGTTTCACTCACTAACTCATCACCATACCTGACCTTTTTTTGCCACATTACCTGATCATCATTTCTGACTGTTTCTTCCTCTAATGCTATGTACAGTTTGTCCTCCACATTGTCATTGATTGGGGAATCACTCTGGCCCTGAATTTCGTACCGTGGCATGACATGTCTTTACTGGCCAGGTCACTGATAACAGGTGAATTGCTGAGACAATGGCATGCAGGGGGGGGAGAGGAGGTCATGCTGGGTAAGGCATTGTCCCTGCGTGGCATCTTGTAGAGGAAGGTGTCACGTGTATACGTACCAAAAATCACTCGCGAAAATTGAAAATTGTGCAAATTAGGGATCTTGCAATTGATTTGCATTTATGTACGCCGACGGGATTGGCAGTGACAAAACGTGTGGACGTTAAAGAACGTCGACGGGACGCCGCAGGTTAAGGCTAGTAGCAAGCTGCATTGCCCTTTGCCTATCATCCCAACCATTCTGATTTGCAAGTAACTCAAACTGTGCACGATAAGCTCCCCAAGATACTCTACCAACAAATTCCTGAGGTTTCTTTTTAATTGGACCCCCATTATAGCCATGCACTTCACTGGTTTGGGGCCTAAAAACTGGGAGATCATAATTGAGGCCAGGACTTAAAACTAATGCATTCTGATAATTCAGCCCTGTAATGCTACCTTTAGATGCCTGGAATCTGTCATGATTCACCATACACTGTCCATTTTTTTCATATGCTCCCCGTGCACTAGCCTGAGGCTCAGCAGTGCAATATTTCTCTATATCCTCAGTTTTCTCACTAATTATCATCACAAGGTCAACTACATGATTCAACTGGTTATCTACATGCTGTCTGCATTCCGTCACTATTTCCTCTCTAACTGACTTCAACTGGTCCTCAACATGCCATTTGCACTCAGTCACATTATTACCTACGTCATACTTCTGCTGCCATAGCTCAGCGTATACCTCCTCCTTCAATTGTTCCTGTTCTTCCTTCATTTCCCCCATGAAAGCATCCAGCTGTCCTTGCATCGTCAGTTGTAATTCCCTCTGTTGCTCCTGTAATGCCTCTTCAAGTTGTTCATATCGTTCTTTTTGCTCTTCACGTTGTGGCTCTAGTTGTTCACTCTGTGCTTGCAATTGTTCTTTGATTTTGTTCCTGAACTCTTTCTGTTCTTCACTTTGGGCCTGTAATTGTTCTTGGAGTTCTTTCCGTCCTTCATTCTGTGCCTGTAACTATTCTTTGATTTCATTTCTGAGCTCTCTGTTCTTCACTTTAGGCCTGTAATTGTTCTTTAAGTTTTTCTTTTGTGTCTGTAATAGCTTCACAATTGTCGCCAGGGACATTTCCTCCTCCTGTCCAGCTCAAGACCTTTTCTGTACACCTTCTGCTTCCAAGTTAGACTCACTACAACCCTAAATAATCCCACTCCTGACACCAGCGTTGTCCCCGTCCTGCACTGCCACAGGGTCCTATGGTCAGCATTTAAGTGTACAGTACACAGGATCAGCTCAGGCGTCATAAATAAACACTGGCGACCTCAAGTTCACTGTTTTTATTTTCCAAATAATTACACTTAATGGTTGCCAACTTCACTTCACTATTCTTACAAGTACTGGAGCTATACAAATTTTACTAATTGCTATTACACTTAGTGCTTGATAACACTTCACAATTATTACACTTAATGCTTGACAACACTACTGTTTTTCACAAGTACCGATAATGTACACACTTCAATAACACTTCACTGTTTGCCAGCAACACTTCACTTCACAAGTACCAAAAATATAGGCTACAAACTGACACTGCACTTCACTCAAACTGAACCGAAAACCGACCATACTTGCTCTAGTCTCTTTCCCATCCTTATATACAGTAAGCTTCCTATATTCTGGAGTTTTCTACATCTTACGAGAACAACAGTTGCCAACTGGGAGATATCCAAAACATGCCAGAGAATTTCTTACATTACATAACACTGTAAATTATTTAGCATACAAACTGAAATTACATTACATAATTTAACAAACACTCACATAAATAAAACATTATAAGGAAAAAGAGCACAAAAATTAATGCATAACTTATGAAACAGCTAATCACACAAACAGCAGGCAAACTGGCAACTCTGACTAGTACTAGGACCACTGTAAACACTGGGACGCAGCGAGAAATTTCTTGACTAACTAACTGACAAATCCCGTTTCTTAACAGTATGAAAAGAGGGAAGGTTCTGGGAGAAGATGGAATAGTAGCAGATTTACTGTTGGATGCAGGAGTAGAAGTACAAAACAGACTTGCTCACATATTTACTCAATGTATGAAAAAGAAGTAAATCCCCCAAACATGGTTCAGTGCAATTGTTATTTTACCTAACCAAAAAGGTGACTCAAAAGATCTTAGCAACTATCAACCCATCACCTGATTATCGGTCATTTACAAACTCATCACTAAAGTCCTTACAAACAGAATAACAAATTTTGAGGAAAACCAACCTCGTGAACAGGTAGGATTCCAAAGCGGGTATTCAACTACTGATCATCTACACACAATGAATCAGCTAATTGAGAAACCTACAGAATATAATAAACCACCATGCTTAGGTTTTGTTGATTACGAAAACGCTTCCAACTCAATGAAGCACATGGCAATTATAAATTCATTGCGAGAACAAGGAGTGAATTAGAACATTGTAAAACTGTTCAAAAACATATATAAAGAGGGAACTGCTACATTTAAATTACATAAGGACTCTGAAAAAATTAAGATTGCAAAGGGCGTGTGTCAGGGAGATACAATTTCAACAACATTATTTACAGCATACCTAGAAAGTATTTTCAGAAAGCTAGACTGGGAAAACAGAGGAGTAAACATAGATGGAGAAAAGCTAAACCATTTAAGATTTGCAGATGACATTGTCCTAATCCCAGAAACAGCAGAGACATTGCAAGAAATGTTAAATGACCTGAACGTAGGGCGAAAGATGAACTGGACTAAAACTAAGTTAATGTTTAATCCTAATACAGCAATGAGCGTCATCAGAATAAGCGAAGAAATTCTTGAAGAAGTCGATGAGTAAAATTACTTGGGACAAATACGAAACTTAACGAAAGATCATGATAGCGAAATAAAAAGATGCATAACAATGGGATGGAAAGCTTTTGGTAAACATAGAGACATTATGAAAAGTAGCTTGCCAGTTTTTATGAAATAAAAAATGTATAACGAATGTATAATTCCAGGTATGACGTATGGTTGTGAGACCAGGAAACTGACAACATCAATGGAAAATAAATTAATCTGTTCTTAGAGAGCAATGGAAACGTCAGTGTTGGGGATATTTTTAAGAGACAGGAAAAGATTATCTTGGGTGAAAGAGCAGACTAAAGTCAAAGATATTATAGAAGTTATAAAAGAACAGAAATGGATGTGGGCAGGCCCCTCACGGGCCCGAGTACCTGGGAGAGGCTTCGGTCGCCCGGGCAAGTACCATATCTCCCAACACAACACACACAACAACACCGTTTTTTCTACACCGAGAAATCACTCCCCGGTAGTCATTTCTCGACGACTTCTTCTAGCCGGGGACATTGAGAGCAGTCCAGGACCCACCAACAAATACATAATTATGTCCAACATGCTCAAAACCTATCACGTCGAGCCAACAGACAAAGGGTTCAGTTCAGTGCAATTCCTGCAAGAACTGGACCCCATTACACCTGCATCCAGAAAACGTTACACAAACACCTGGACCTGCTCCTTATGCTCCTTCCCCCCACCCAGTAACCCCCCCACCAACCCTACTCCTACTTCCTTCACACAACAGCCATACCCACCGACCCTTCCCACACCATCCAATCCCCCAGCTCCTCCCATTCCAACCCATCCTAATCCACCCCAACCTTTACCTCCATCACAACCTCCTCCTACCCCTTCCCCTCCACCCACATCACCTTCCCCCCGTGCTGCAGCGGCCAACACACATCACACACACAACATAAACATCCTTCAGTTAAACATAGATGGCATAAACACCAAAAAACAAGAACTCACACAATTCATCAAACAACAGAACATACGCATTGCCATCTTACAAGAAACAAAACTACACACAGCACAGAAAACACCAACATTTCATAACTTCACCACCATTTGACAAGACCGGGCCGATGGCGGTGGCGGTGGACTCATCACCCTGGTACACAAATCCATCAACTTTTGCAGATACCAGTGCACACACAGTCACTTCTCCACCCACATGACACCACAACAGAAATAAAATCAATTAAAATACGCACTGGTAACAAATCACACGTAACAATCGCTAACACATACATTCCCCCCCAATCGTCCCCCACAGTACCACACAATTACCCTCCACAGATACACCACATCATTAACATACCCAACATCATCCTGGGTGGTGATTTCAGCACCAAGTTGTCGGTCTGGCATGTCAACGACCCTGACACAGACAGAGGGCAGGTACTACAATCCCAGACAGATAATCTTTTCATGCTGAATAATCTAGATCAACATACCCATATCTCACACCAAGCCCTCTTCCTCCCATCATCCCCAGACATCACCTTATGCTCCCCAAACCTCGCCCCCACTACATCCTGGAGAGTGGTCAAAACCCTAGGTTCTGATCACCTCCCAATCATCATCACTACCAAAACCAGAATCACCCCAGCTGGCCACAGACACACATACACTGATGATAAGAGAGCCAATTGGGAGGCCTTTGCAACTGAAACAGAACAACATTTCGAAACACTAAACAATACACCCATTGCAAACATCAACACTGCTGTGCACACTTTCAATACAATTATACAAAATGCAGACAAAAGACACATCCCTACAGGCAACAGAAAGAGACACAACCCCAACTTCACACCAGAATTTCAAGGCCTCATCAGACAACAGGACACACTGCAACACTCCCCAACATCCCATACACAAGACACCGTACAACAAATACAAGAACTCAACACTCAAATAAACAATAAAATATCAGCACAGCAAGCATTAAACTGGAAGAAGTATCTCCAAAAACTTGACCACAAAACAAACACCAGTAAACTCTACAAAACACTAAACAGTATTACACTCTCCAAGAGCAACACTACACACTCACATGCTGCAATCACAACAACAGACACCATACCTTCAAACAAACAACAAGCAAACACTCTCATCAATCACTTTTCACAAGTCAGCCATCTAAACCCCCATCTCCAAGGGAAACACTACACACTCACATGCCGCCATCACAACAACAGACACCATACCTTCAAACAAGCAACAAGCAAACACTCTCATCAATCACTTTTCACAAGTCAGCCATCTAAACCCCAATCCCGAAGACCGACGTCTCATCCGATGTAACAGACAGTTCCCCACAGACCCAGACTAAGCACCTTTCACTTGCAACCAGACGAAGCACATCATTAGCAACCTTAAGCATTCATCTGCCTGTGGGCCAGACAACATAAGCAACATTCATCTTAAACACCTTGGACCACAAGGCATACAAGCACTCACCAACATATCAAACTACAGCTACTCACACAACATAATACCCAACATCTGGAAGTATGGCATTGTCATCACTATCCCTAAACCCAACAAAGACCCCATGTTACCCTCCTCACACAGCCCCATCACAGTCCTCTGCACCCCCTCTAGTGTCACTGAACGACTGCTACTACAACTAGTCACGCCTCACATTCCCCTAGCCCAGGGGTTCCCAACCTTTATTTACCCATTACCCCATTTTCCACACCTCCCTTCACTCATTACCCCTCATTGCTTATGTTTCCACAATTGCATTTTAGCTGCTTAACATCTTGATGCCTAGATTTTAGTTTGAATGTAGGACTTAATTAAAGGTTAGGCTAAAACCAAGAGAGTTATTGCAAGGAGTAATTTATTTTTATTATTAACACTGATACCAAATAAACATGACTTTAAACATTCATCTCTGAATTTTAGTATAGGTCTGAAAGTCTATCATAACTGGTATGATTTTTAGATTTTTTTTTTTTTTTTGTTACCTCCCCCATTACCCTTCACAAAAGACCAAATTACCCCACTTGGGGTAATTTACCCCAGGTTGGGAACCCCTGCCCTAGCCCAATCACAACATGGCTTTAGGCCACTACACTCCACAAACACCCTTCTTACAGAGAGTTATCGATGGCATGAATTCATCTAGGCCACCACACAGAACACTCCTAGTCACACTAGACACCAGCAAAGCTTTTGATGCCATCCCCCGCCACAACCTCACAAACAAAATACTCAACACAAACATGCACAATAACACAAAAAGATGGTTGGCAAACTACATAGCAGGCAGATGTGCACGTGTAATATTTGCCGGTCAGTCTTCTGACATCAGAAACTTCACCCCAAAATGATAGAAAAACTGGTCAACCAACACCTGAGCAAAAGTCACAGCCTCTTGATCAGGGATGCCATAGGCTTCTGACCACTTTATAAAGTAGTCCATGGCAACACATATATACTGGTTTCCTCTTTCAGTGAATGGCAGAGGTGCAGCAATGGCCACCACGACTCATTCCATTGGAGCACCCTCTTGGTACAGCTGGAGAGGAGCACAACCAAGTTTCTTGGTTCCTTTCTTGGCACAACACACATCACAGGCCCGACACCACTCTTCAACAGTCTGACACATGCCAATCCAACAGAAACTCTGTCACAGCTGACTTAGAGTTTTCTTCCCTCCCAGGTTTCCACTAGTGATCTGGTTATGGGACTCGTCCAAGATCTCGGACCTAATCTTCTTAGGAACCACCAGCTGCCAATACTTGCTGAGACCATCAGCTGTCTCCCACTGATGCTCCAGTAGTCCGTTGTTCAAAAGAAGAATGTCTCACTGACTCCAGTAGCTCTTGGTCGCAGTGCTTAACCTGGAAACTTCATCCCAAGATGGTTGCACTGTTCTCTGTTGCAGCTACTCAAGCACTGGTTGTAAATTTGCATTCTCCACCTGCATCCTCTTCAGGTCTTCTTCATCTGACATTGGCCCTGTCACAACGGTACAGAGACATTTCTTGCTAAGATTCCCATTCCTACTACACTGCCTGCCATCTGTTCCTCCGTCTTCTCGCACACTTTTCATGAAGGTTCTCCTGCATATCATCAGTGGTGGGGCTTCATCGGAAAAACTGACTGGTTGTTGCCTCTTGTCACCACCCTTCACTAATTTACCCTAATCCTTCTCATTTCAACACTCACAGCTGAAATGTCCCATCTGACCACATGTCCAAGACCCGTTTGTTGCAATCGTGTGTTGCCTTGCACTGCTTCATTCTTGCTCCTTCTTCCATTGGTAACAATCTACCTTCTTGTGTCCCGGCTTCCTGCAGAACCAGCAGCCTCCTCTGATCATCTTATCTTTCTTCCACTTCTTGCAATCCACTTTCCGATGTCCTGGCTTTTCACGGTACCAGCACCTTCCTTCAAAATTTTCAGCTTTGCCTTTCTTGTCTTGAATCCTGCACTACAACCTGGCTGAAAAGTGGATGTACTGGACCTGATATAGGACTCAAATTCTAGAGCCCTGGCTGGTGCTTCTTGCATGCTTCTTGGTTGTGCCTGCTTCACTTGCACTTTCAACTCTACGCTGTCAAGAGCATCGATGAACTGGTCCCTCAGAAGAATAGCCAGCAGGTTAGGTGCTGCTCCAGGGTACACCTTCTATGCTATACCTTCCAGGTCATGAGCAAGTTGCTGGAGGGATTCGCCTCAAGCCCATACATGGTTCGAATCTTGCTCTGTAAACCTCAGTCTGGTACATGGTTTAATATCTGGACTCCAGCACTTCTACGAGGGACTGATAACTCTTCCTCTCCATCATCGACATCTGGCCCAGAATTTCCATTGTGGCACCCTTAACCCGCCCCATCCCGACCAGTTTTCCACCACTGACTCCCCCAATCCCGACCATTTTTGGAATTTTTTTTTTTTGGCTCAAACCTCTGCTTTTGGTGAGAAACATCGAAAAATAATAGAGAAATCGCTCACCTGAGGTTTAAAATACTCGATACAGGTAGGAGTACCTCCTTACCTTACTGGGTTTTCTAACAGGTTGGCACCAAAGAAAACGAATTCTATGGGAGGATAACTATTTCACACCACTCATAAACAGTATTTATTTATTTACTTGGTATGAATTTATATGTAGTACGGGAGTATATTGGTTTTCAAGCAGTAATATAGGCATTATAAGCATTGTTTCACTCACTAACTCATCACCATACCTGACCTTTTTTTGCCACATTACCTGATCATCATTTCTGACTGTTTCTTCCTCTAATGCTATGTACAGTTTGTCCTCCACATTGTCATTGATTGGGGAATCACTCTGGCCCTGAATTTCGTACCGTGGCATGACATGTCTTTACTGGCCAGGTCACTGATAACAGGTGAATTGCTGAGACAATGGCATGCAGGGGGGGGAGAGGAGGTCATGCTGGGTAAGGCATTGTCCCTGCGTGGCATCTTGTAGAGGAAGGTGTCACGTGTATACGTACCAAAAATCACTCGCGAAAATTGAAAATTGTGCAAATTAGGGATCTTGCAATTGATTTGCATTTATGTACGCCGACGGGATTGGCAGTGACAAAACGTGTGGACGTTAAAGAACGTCGACGGGACGCCGCAGGTTAAGGCTAGTAGCAAGCTGCATTGCCCTTTGCCTATCATCCCAACCATTCTGATTTGCAAGTAACTCAAACTGTGCACGATAAGCTCCCCAAGATACTCTACCAACAAATTCCTGAGGTTTCTTTTTAATTGGACCCCCATTATAGCCATGCACTTCACTGGTTTGGGGCCTAAAAACTGGGAGATCATAATTGAGGCCAGGACTTAAAACTAATGCATTCTGATAATTCAGCCCTGTAATGCTACCTTTAGATGCCTGGAATCTGTCATGATTCACCATACACTGTCCATTTTTTTCATATGCTCCCCGTGCACTAGCCTGAGGCTCAGCAGTGCAATATTTCTCTATATCCTCAGTTTTCTCACTAATTATCATCACAAGGTCAACTACATGATTCAACTGGTTATCTACATGCTGTCTGCATTCCGTCACTATTTCCTCTCTAACTGACTTCAACTGGTCCTCAACATGCCATTTGCACTCAGTCACATTATTACCTACGTCATACTTCTGCTGCCATAGCTCAGCGTATACCTCCTCCTTCAATTGTTCCTGTTCTTCCTTCATTTCCCCCATGAAAGCATCCAGCTGTCCTTGCATCGTCAGTTGTAATTCCCTCTGTTGCTCCTGTAATGCCTCTTCAAGTTGTTCATATCGTTCTTTTTGCTCTTCACGTTGTGGCTCTAGTTGTTCACTCTGTGCTTGCAATTGTTCTTTGATTTTTGTTCCTGAACTCTTTCTGTTCTTCACTTTGGGCCTGTAATTGTTCTTGGAGTTCTTTCCGTCCTTCATTCTGTGCCTGTAACTATTCTTTGATTTCATTTCTGAGCTCTCTGTTCTTCACTTTAGGCCTGTAATTGTTCTTTAAGTTTTTTCTCTTTGTGTCTGTAATAGCTTCACAATTGTCGCCAGGGACATTTCCTCCTCCTGTCCAGCTCAAGACCTTTTCTGTACACCTTCTGCTTCCAAGTTAGACTCACTACAACCCTAAATAATCCCACTCCTGACACCAGCGTTGTCCCCGTCCTGCACTGCCACAGGGTCCTATGGTCAGCATTTAAGTGTACAGTACACAGGATCAGCTCAGGCGTCATAAATAAACACTGGCGACCTCAAGTTCACTGTTTTTATTTTCCAAATAATTACACTTAATGGTTGCCAACTTCACTTCACTATTCTTACAAGTACTGGAGCTATACAAATTTTACTAATTGCTATTACACTTAGTGCTTGATAACACTTCACAATTATTACACTTAATGCTTGACAACACTACTGTTTTTCACAAGTACCGATAATGTACACACTTCAATAACACTTCACTGTTTGCCAGCAACACTTCACTTCACAAGTACCAAAAATATAGGCTACAAACTGACACTGCACTTCACTCAAACTGAACCGAAAACCGACCATACTTGCTCTAGTCTCTTTCCCATCCTTATATACAGTAAGCTTCCTATATTCTGGAGTTTTCTACATCTTACGAGAACAACAGTTGCCAACTGGGAGATATCCAAAACATGCCAGAGAATTACATTACATAACACTGTAAATTATTTAGCATACAAACTGAAATTACATTACATAATTTAACAAACACTCACATAAATAAAACATTATAAGGAAAAAGAGCACAAAAATTAATGCATAACTTATGAAACAGCTAATCACACAAACAGCAGGCAAACTGGCAACTCTGACTAGTACTAGGACCACTGTAAACACTGGGACGCAGCGAGAAATTTCTTGACTAACTAACTGACAAATCCCGTTTCTTAACAGTATGAAAAGAGGGAAGGTTCTGGGAGAAGATGGAATAGTAGCAGATTTACTGTTGGATGCAGGAGTAGAAGTACAAAACAGACTTGCTCACATATTTACTCAATGTATGAAAAAGAAGTAAATCCCCCAAACATGGTTCAGTGCAATTGTTATTTTACCTAACCAAAAGGTGACTCAAAAGATCTTAGCAACTATCAACCCATCACCTGATTATCGGTCATTTACAAACTCATCACTAAAGTCCTTACAAACAGAATAACAAATTTTGAGGAAAACCAACCTCGTGAACAGGTAGGATTCCAAAGCGGGTATTCAACTACTGATCATCTACACACAATGAATCAGCTAATTGAGAAACCTACAGAATATAATAAACCACCATGCTTAGGTTTTGTTGATTACGAAAACGCTTCCAACTCAATGAAGCACATGGCAATTATAAATTCATTGCGAGAACAAGGAGTGAATTAGAACATTGTAAAACTGTTCAAAAACATATATAAAGAGGGAACTGCTACATTTAAATTACATAAGGACTCTGAAAAAATTAAGATTGCAAAGGGCGTGTGTCAGGGAGATACAATTTCAACAACATTATTTACAGCATACCTAGAAAGTATTTTCAGAAAGCTAGACTGGGAAAACAGAGGAGTAAACATAGATGGAGAAAAGCTAAACCATTTAAGATTTGCAGATGACATTGTCCTAATCCCAGAAACAGCAGAGACATTGCAAGAAATGTTAAATGACCTGAACGTAGGGCGAAAGATGAACTGGACTAAAACTAAGTTAATGTTTAATCCTAATACAGCAATGAGCGTCATCAGAATAAGCGAAGAAATTCTTGAAGAAGTCGATGAGTAAAATTACTTGGGACAAATACGAAACTTAACGAAAGATCATGATAGCGAAATAAAAAGATGCATAACAATGGGATGGAAAGCTTTTGGTAAACATAGAGACATTATGAAAAGTAGCTTGCCAGTTTTTATGAAATAAAAAATGTATAACGAATGTATAATTCCAGGTATGACGTATGGTTGTGAGACCAGGAAACTGACAACATCAATGGAAAATAAATTAATCTGTTCTTAGAGAGCAATGGAAACGTCAGTGTTGGGGATATTTTTAAGAGACAGGAAAAGATTATCTTGGGTGAAAGAGCAGACTAAAGTCAAAGATATTATAGAAGTTATAAAAGAACAGAAATGGATGTGGGCAGGCCCCTCACGGGCCCGAGTACCTGGGAGAGGCTTCGGTCGCCCGGGCAAGTACCATATCTCCCAACACAACACACACAACAACACCGATTTTTCTACACCGAGAAATCACTCCCCGGTAGTCATTTCTCGACGACTTCTTCTAGCCGGGGACATTGAGAGCAGTCCAGGACCCACCAACAAATACATAATTATGTCCAACATGCTCAAAACCTATCACGTCGAGCCAACAGACAAAGGGTTCAGTTCAGTGCAATTCCTGCAAGAACTGGACCCCATTACACCTGCATCCAGAAAACGTTACACAAACACCTGGACCTGCTCCTTATGCTCCTTCCCCCCACCCAGTAACCCCCCCACCAACCCTACTCCTACTTCCTTCACACAACAGCCATACCCACCGACCCTTCCCACACCATCCAATCCCCCAGCTCCTCCCATTCCAACCCATCCTAATCCACCCCAACCTTTACCTCCATCACAACCTCCTCCTACCCCTTCCCCTCCACCCACATCACGATCCCCCGTGCTGCAGCAGCCAACACACATCACACACACAACATAAACATCCTTCAGTTAAACATAGATGGCATAAACACCAAAAAACAAGAACTCACACAATTCATCAAACAACAGAACATACGCATTGCCATCTTACAAGAAACAAAACTACACACAGCACAGAAAACACCAACATTTCATAACTTCACCACCATTTGACAAGACCGGGCCGATGGCGGTGGCGGTGGACTCATCACCCTGGTACACAAATCCATCAACTTTGCAGATACCAGTGCACACACAGTCACTTCTCCACCCACATGACACCACAACAGAAATAAAATCAATTAAAATACGCACTGGTAACAAATCACACGTAACAATCGCTAACACATACATTCCCCCCCAATCGTCCCCCACAGTACCACACAATTACCCTCCACAGATACACCACATCATTAACATACCCAACATCATCCTGGGTGGTGATTTCAGCACCAAGTTGTCGGTCTGGCATGTCAACGACCCTGACACAGACAGAGGGCAGGTACTACAATCCCAGACAGATAATCTTTTCATGCTGAATAATCTAGATCAACATACCCATATCTCACACCAAGCCCTCTTCCTCCCATCATCCCCAGACATCACCTTATGCTCCCCAAACCTCGCCCCCACTACATCCTGGAGAGTGGTCAAAACCCTAGGTTCTGATCACCTCCCAATCATCATCACTACCAAAACCAGAATCACCCCAGCTGGCCACAGACACACATACACTGATGATAAGAGAGCCAATTGGGAGGCCTTTGCAACTGAAACAGAACAACATTTCGAAACACTAAACAATACACCCATTGCAAACATCAACACTGCTGTGCACACTTTCAATACAATTATACAAAATGCAGACAAAAGACACATCCCTACAGGCAACAGAAAGAGACACAACCCCAACTTCACACCAGAATTTCAAGGCCTCATCCAGACAACAGGACACACTGCAACACTCCCCAACATCCCATACACAAGACACCGTACAACAAATACAAGAACTCAACACTCAAATAAACAATAAAATATCAGCACAGCAAGCATTAAACTGGAAGAAGTATCTCCAAAAACTTGACCACAAAACAAACACCAGTAAACTCTACAAAACACTAAACAGTATTACACTCTCCAAGAGCAACACTACACACTCACATGCTGCAATCACAACAACAGACACCATACCTTCAAACAAACAACAAGCAAACACTCTCATCAATCACTTTTCACAAGTCAGCCATCTAAACCCCCATCTCCAAGGGAAACACTACACACTCACATGCCGCCATCACAACAACAGACACCATACCTTCAAACAAGCAACAAGCAAACACTCTCATCAATCACTTTTCACAAGTCAGCCATCTAAACCCCAATCCCGAAGACCGACGTCTCATCCGATGTAACAGACAGTTCCCCACAGACCCAGACTAAGCACCTTTCACTTGCAACCAGACAGAAGCACATCATTAGCAACCTTAAGCATTCATCTGCCTGTGGGCCAGACAACATAAGCAACATTCATCTTAAACACCTTGGACCACAAGGCATACAAGCACTCACCAACATATCAAACTACAGCTACTCACACAACATAATACCCAACATCTGGAAGTATGGCATTGTCATCACTATCCCTAAACCCAACAAAGACCCCATGTTACCCTCCTCACACAGCCCCATCACAGTCCTCTGCACCCCCTCTAGTGTCACTGAACGACTGCTACTACAACTAGTCACGCCTCACATTCCCCTAGCCCAGGGGTTCCCAACCTTTATTTACCCATTACCCCATTTTCCACACCTCCCTTCACTCATTACCCCTCATTGCTTATGTTTCCACAATTGCATTTTAGCTGCTTAACATCTTGATGCCTAGATTTTAGTTTGAATGTAGGACTTAATTAAAGGTTAGGCTAAAACCAAGAGAGTTATTGCAAGGAGTGATTTATTTTTATTATTAACACTGATACCAAATAAACATGACTTTAAACATTCATCTCTGAATTTTAGTATAGGTCTGAAAGTCTATCATAACTGGTATGATTTTTAGATTTTTTTTTTTTTTTGTTACCTCCCCCATTACCCTTCACAAAAGACCAAATTACCCCACTTGGGGTAATTTACCCCAGGTTGGGAACCCCTGCCCTAGCCCAATCACAACATGGCTTTAGGCCACTACACTCCACAAACACCCTTCTTACAGAGAGTTATCGATGGCATGAATTCATCTAGGCCACCACACAGAACACTCCTAGTCACACTAGACACCAGCAAAGCTTTTGATGCCATCCCCCGCCACAACCTCACAAACAAAATACTCAACACAAACATGCACAATAACACAAAAAGATGGTTGGCAAACTACATAGCAGGCAGATGTGCACGTGTAATATTTGCCGGTCAGTCTTCTGACATCAGAAACTTCACCCCAAAATGATAGAAAAACTGGTCAACCAACACCTGAGCAAAAGTCACAGCCTCTTGATCAGGGATGCCATAGGCTTCTGACCACTTTATAAAGTAGTCCATGGCAACACATATATACTGGTTTCCTCTTTCAGTGAATGGCAGAGGTGCAGCAATGGCCACCACGACTCATTCCATTGGAGCACCCTCTTGGTACAGCTGGAGAGGAGCACAACCAAGTTTCTTGGTTCCTTTCTTGGCACAACACACATCCACAGGCCCGACACCACTCTTCAACAGTCTGACACATGCCAATCCAACAGAAACTCTGTCACAGCTGACTTAGAGTTTTCTTCCCTCCCAGGTTTCCACTAGTGATCTGGTTATGGGACTCGTCCAAGATCTCGGACCTAATCTTCTTAGGAACCACCAGCTGCCAATACTTGCTGAGACCATCAGCTGTCTCCCACTGATGCTCCAGTAGTCCGTTGTTCAAAAGAAGAATGTCTCACTGACTCCAGTAGCTCTTGGTCGCAGTGCTTAACCTGGAAACTTCATCCCAAGATGGTTGCACTGTTCTCTGTTGCAGCTACTCAAGCACTGGTTGTAAATTTGCATTCTCCACCTGCATCCTCTTCAGGTCTTCTTCATCTGACATTGGCCCTGTCACAACGGTACAGAGACATTTCTTGCTAAGATTCCCATTCCTACTACACTGCCTGCCATCTGTTCCTCCGTCTTCTCGCACACTTTTCATGAAGGTTCTCCTGCATATCATCAGTGGTGGGGCTTCATCGGAAAAACTGACTGGTTGTTGCCTCTTGTCACCACCCTTCACTAATTTACCCTAATCCTTCTCATTTCAACACTCACAGCTGAAATGTCCCATCTGACCACATGTCCAAGACCCGTTTGTTGCAATCGTGTGTTGCCTTGCACTGCTTCATTCTTGCTCCTTCTTCCATTGGTAACAATCTACCTTCTTGTGTCCCGGCTTCCTGCAGAACCAGCAGCCTCCTCTGATCATCTTATCTTTCTTCCACTTCTTGCAATCCACTTTCCGATGTCCTGGCTTTTCACGGTACCAGCACCTTCCTTCAAAATTTTCAGCTTTGCCTTTCTTGTCTTGAATCCTGCACTACAACCTGGCTGAAAAGTGGATGTACTGGACCTGATATAGGACTCAAATTCTAGAGCCCTGGCTGGTGCTTCTTGCATGCTTCTTGGTTGTGCCTGCTTCACTTGCACTTTCAACTCTACGCTGTCAAGAGCATCGATGAACTGGTCCCTCAGAAGAATAGCCAGCAGGTTAGGTGCTGCTCCAGGGTACACCTTCTATGCTATACCTTCCAGGTCATGAGCAAGTTGCTGGAGGGATTCGCCTCAAGCCCATACATGGTTCCGGAATCTTGCTCTGTAAACCTCCAGTCTGGTACATGGTTTAATATCTGGACTCCAGCACTTCTACGAGGGACTGATAACTCTTCCTCTCCATCATCGACATCTGGCCCAGAATTTCCATTGTGGCACCCTTAACCCGCCCCATCCCGACCAGTTTTCCACCACTGACTCCCCCCAATCCCGACCAGTTTTTGGAATTTTTTTTTTTTGGCTCAAACCTCTGCTTTTGGTGAGAAACATCGAAAAATAATAGAGAAATCGCTCACCTGAGGTTTAAAATACTCGATACAGGTAGGAGTACCTCCTTACCTTACTGGGTTTTCTAACAGGTTGGCACCAAAGAAAACGAATTCTATGGGAGGATAACTATTTCACACCACTCATAAACAGTATTTATTTATTTACTTGGTATGAATTTATATGTAGTACGGGAGTATATTGGTTTTCAAGCAGTAATATAGGCATTATAAGCATTGTTTCACTCACTAACTCATCACCATACCTGACCTTTTTTGCCACATTACCTGATCATCATTTCTGACTGTTTCTTCCTCTAATGCTATGTACAGTTTGTCCTCCACATTGTCATTGATTGGGGAATCACTCTGGCCCTGAATTTCGTACCGTGGCATGACATGTCTTTACTGGCCAGGTCACTGATAACAGGTGAATTGCTGAGACAATGGCATGCAGGGGGGGGAGAGGAGGTCATGCTGGGTAAGGCATTGTCCCTGCGTGGCATCTTGTAGAGGAAGGTGTCACGTGTATACGTACCAAAAATCACTCGCGAAAATTGAAAATTGTGCAAATTAGGGATCTTGCAATTGATTTGCATTTATGTACGCCGACGGGATTGGCAGTGACAAAACGTGTGGACGTTAAAGAACGTCGACGGGACGCCGCGGGTTAAGGCTAGTAGCAAGCTGCATTGCCCTTTGCCTATCATCCCAACCATTCTGATTTGCAAGTAACTCAAACTGTGCACGATAAGCTCCCCAAGATACTCTACCAACAAATTCCTGAGGTTTCTTTTTAATTGGACCCCCATTATAGCCATGCACTTCACTGGTTTGGGGCCTAAAAACTGGGAGATCATAATTGAGGCCAGGACTTAAAACTAATGCATTCTGATAATTCAGCCCTGTAATGCTACCTTTAGATGCCTGGAATCTGTCATGATTCACCATACACTGTCCATTTTTCATATGCTCCCCGTGCACTAGCCTGAGGCTCAGCAGTGCAATATTTCTCTATATCCTCAGTTTTCTCACTAATTATCATCACAAGGTCAACTACATGATTCAACTGGTTATCTACATGCTGTCTGCATTCCGTCACTATTTCCTCTCTAACTGACTTCAACTGGTCCTCAACATGCCATTTGCACTCAGTCACATTATTACCTACGTCATACTTCTGCTGCCATAGCTCAGCGTATACCTCCTCCTTCAATTGTTCCTGTTCTTCCTTCATTTCCCCCATGAAAGCATCCAGCTGTCCTTGCATCGTCAGTTGTAATTCCCTCTGTTGCTCCTGTAATGCCTCTTCAAGTTGTTCATATCGTTCTTTTTGCTCTTCACGTTGTGGCTCTAGTTGTTCACTCTGTGCTTGCAATTGTTCTTTGATTTTGTTCCTGAACTCTTTCTGTTCTTCACTTTGGGCCTGTAATTGTTCTTGGAGTTCTTTCCGTCCTTCATTCTGTGCCTGTAACTATTCTTTGATTTCATTTCTGAGCTCTCTGTTCTTCACTTTAGGCCTGTAATTGTTCTTTAAGTTTTTTCTTTTGTGTCTGTAATAGCTTCACAATTGTCGCCAGGGACATTTCCTCCTCCTGTCCAGCTCAAGACCTTTTCTGTACACCTTCTGCTTCCAAGTTAGACTCACTACAACCCTAAATAATCCCACTCCTGACACCAGCGTTGTCCCCGTCCTGCACTGCCACAGGGTCCTATGGTCAGCATTTAAGTGTACAGTACACAGGATCAGCTCAGGCGTCATAAATAAACACTGGCGACCTCAAGTTCACTGTTTTTATTTTCCAAATAATTACACTTAATGGTTTGCCAACTTCACTTCACTATTCTTACAAGTACTGGAGCTATACAAATTTTACTAATTGCTATTACACTTAGTGCTTGATAACACTTCACAATTATTACACTTAATGCTTGACAACACTACTGTTTTTCACAAGTACCGATAATGTACACACTTCAATAACACTTCACTGTTTGCCAGCAACACTTCACTTCACAAGTACCAAAAATATAGGCTACAAACTGACACTGCACTTCACTCAAACTGAACCGAAAACCGACCATACTTGCTCTAGTCTCTTTCCCATCCTTATATACAGTAAGCTTCCTATATTCTGGAGTTTTCTACATCTTACGAGAACAACAGTTGCCAACTGGGAGATATCCAAAACATGCCAGAGAATTACATTACATAACACTGTAAATTATTTAGCATACAAACTGAAATTACATTACATAATTTAACAAACACTCACATAAATAAAACATTATAAGGAAAAAGAGCACAAAAATTAATGCATAACTTATGAAACAGCTAATCACACAAACAGCAGGCAAACTGGCAACTCTGACTAGTACTAGGACCACTGTAAACACTGGGACGCAGCGAGAAATTTCTTGACTAACTAACTGACAAATCCCGTTTCTTAACAGTATGAAAAGAGGGAAGGTTCTGGGAGAAGATGGAATAGTAGCAGATTTACTGTTGGATGCAGGAGTAGAAGTACAAAACAGACTTGCTCACATATTTACTCAATGTATGAAAAAGAAGTAAATCCCCCAAACATGGTTCAGTGCAATTGTTATTTTACCTAACCAAAAAGGTGACTCAAAAGATCTTAGCAACTATCAACCCATCACCTGATTATCGGTCATTTACAAACTCATCACTAAAGTCCTTACAAACAGAATAACAAATTTTGAGGAAAACCAACCTCGTGAACAGGTAGGATTCCAAAGCGGGTATTCAACTACTGATCATCTACACACAATGAATCAGCTAATTGAGAAACCTACAGAATATAATAAACCACCATGCTTAGGTTTTGTTGATTACGAAAACGCTTCCAACTCAATGAAGCACATGGCAATTATAAATTCATTGCGAGAACAAGGAGTGAATTAGAACATTGTAAAACTGTTCAAAAACATATATAAAGAGGGAACTGCTACATTTAAATTACATAAGGACTCTGAAAAAATTAAGATTGCAAAGGGCGTGTGTCAGGGAGATACAATTTCAACAACATTATTTACAGCATACCTAGAAAGTATTTTCAGAAAGCTAGACTGGGAAAACAGAGGAGTAAACATAGATGGAGAAAAGCTAAACCATTTAAGATTTGCAGATGACATTGTCCTAATCCCAGAAACAGCAGAGACATTGCAAGAAATGTTAAATGACCTGAACGTAGGGCGAAAGATGAACTGGACTAAAACTAAGTTAATGTTTAATCCTAATACAGCAATGAGCGTCATCAGAATAAGCGAAGAAATTCTTGAAGAAGTCGATGAGTAAAATTACTTGGGACAAATACGAAACTTAACGAAAGATCATGATAGCGAAATAAAAAGATGCATAACAATGGGATGGAAAGCTTTTGGTAAACATAGAGACATTATGAAAAGTAGCTTGCCAGTTTTTATGAAATAAAAAATGTATAACGAATGTATAATTCCAGGTATGACGTATGGTTGTGAGACCAGGAAACTGACAACATCAATGGAAAATAAATTAATCTGTTCTTAGAGAGCAATGGAAACGTCAGTGTTGGGGATATCTTTAAGAGACAGGAAAAGATTATCTTGGGTGAAAGAGCAGACTAAAGTCAAAGATATTATAGAAGTTATAAAAGAACAGAAATGGATGTGGGCAGGCCCCTCACGGGCCCGAGTACCTGGGAGAGGCTTCGGTCGCCCGGGCAAGTACCATATCTCCCAACACAACACACACAACAACACCGTTTTTTCTACACCGAGAAATCACTCCCCGGTAGTCATTTCTCGACGACTTCTTCTAGCCGGGGACATTGAGAGCAGTCCAGGACCCACCAACAAATACATAATTATGTCCAACATGCTCAAAACCTATCACGTCGAGCCAACAGACAAAGGGTTCAGTTCAGTGCAATTCCTGCAAGAACTGGACCCCATTACACCTGCATCCAGAAAACGTTACACAAACACCTGGACCTGCTCCTTATGCTCCTTCCCCCCACCCAGTAACCCCCCCACCAACCCTACTCCTACTTCCTTCACACAACAGCCATACCCACCGACCCTTCCCACACCATCCAATCCCCCAGCTCCTCCCATTCCAACCCATCCTAATCCACCCCAACCTTTACCTCCATCACAACCTCCTCCTACCCCTTCCCCTCCACCCACATCACCTTCCCCCCGTGCTGCAGCGGCCAACACACATCACACACACAACATAAACATCCTTCAGTTAAACATAGATGGCATAAACACCAAAAAACAAGAACTCACACAATTCATCAAACAACAGAACATACGCATTGCCATCTTACAAGAAACAAAACTACACACAGCACAGAAAACACCAACATTTCATAACTTCACCACCATTTGACAAGACCGGGCCGATGGCGGTGGCGGTGGACTCATCACCCTGGTACACAAATCCATCAACTTTGCAGATACCAGTGCACACACAGTCACTTCTCCACCCACATGACACCACAACAGAAATAAAATCAATTAAAATACGCACTGGTAACAAATCACACGTAACAATCGCTAACACATACATTGGCGCCCAGTCGGCCCCCACAGTACCACACAATTACCCTCCACAGATACACCACATCATTAACATACCCAACATCATCCTGGGTGGTGATTTCAGCACCAAGTTGTCGGTCTGGCATGTCAACGACCCTGACACAGACAGAGGGCAGGTACTACAATCCCAGACAGATAATCTTTTCATGCTGAATAATCTAGATCAACATACCCATATCTCACACCAAGCCCTCTTCCTCCCATCATCCCCAGACATCACCTTATGCTCCCCAAACCTCGCCCCCACTACATCCTGGAGAGTGGTCAAAACCCTAGGTTCTGATCACCTCCCAATCATCATCACTACCAAAACCAGAATCACCCCAGCTGGCCACAGACACACATACACTGATGATAAGAGAGCCAATTGGGAGGCCTTTGCAACTGAAACAGAACAACATTTCGAAACACTAAACAATACACCCATTGCAAACATCAACACTGCTGTGCACACTTTCAATACAATTATACAAAATGCAGACAAAAGACACATCCCTACAGGCAACAGAAAGAGACACAACCCCAACTTCACACCAGAATTTCAAGGCCTCATCAGACAACAGGACACACTGCAACACTCCCCAACATCCCATACACAAGACACCGTATAACAAATACAAGAACTCAACACTCAAATAAACAATAAAATATCAGCACAGCAAGCATTAAACTGGAAGAAGTATCTCCAAAAACTTGACCACAAAACAAACACCAGTAAACTCCACAAAACACTAAACAGTATTACACTCTCCAAGAGCAACACTACACACTCACATGCTGCAATCACAACAACAGACACCATACCTTCAAACAAACAACAAGCAAACACTCTCATCAATCACTTTTCACAAGTCAGCCATCTAAACCCCCATCTCCAAGGGAAACACTACACACTCACATGCCGCCATCACAACAACAGACACCATACCTTCAAACAAGCAACAAGCAAACACTCTCATCAATCACTTTTCACAAGTCAGCCATCTAAACCCCAATCCCGAAGACCGACGTCTCATCCGATGTAACAGACAGTTCCCCACAGACCCAGACTAAGCACCTTTCACTTGCAACCAGACGAAGCACATCATTAGCAACCTTAAGCATTCATCTGCCTGTGGGCCAGACAACATAAGCAACATTCATCTTAAACACCTTGGACCACAAGGCATACAAGCACTCACCAACATATCAAACTACAGCTACTCACACAACATAATACCCAACATCTGGAAGTATGGCATTGTCATCACTATCCCTAAACCCAACAAAGACCCCATGTTACCCTCCTCACACAGCCCCATCACAGTCCTCTGCACCCCCTCTAGTGTCACTGAACGACTGCTACTACAACTAGTCACGCCTCACATTCCCCCTAGCCCAGGGGTTCCCAACCTTTATTTACCCATTACCCCATTTTCCACACCTCCCTTCACTCATTACCCCTCATTGCTTATGTTTCCACAATTGCATTTTAGCTGCTTAACATCTTGATGCCTAGATTTTAGTTTGAATGTAGGACTTAATTAAAGGTTAGGCTAAAACCAAGAGAGTTATTGCAAGGAGTAATTTATTTTTATTATTAACACTGATACCAAATAAACATGACTTTAAACATTCATCTCTGAATTTTAGTATAGGTCTGAAAGTCTATCATAACTGGTATGATTTTTAGATTTTTTTTTTTTGTTACCTCCCCCATTACCCTTCACAAAAGACCAAATTACCCCACTTGGGACTTAATTTACCCCAGGTTGGGAACCCCTGCCCTAGCCCAATCACAACATGGCTTTAGGCCACTACATTCCACAAACACCCTTTCGATGGCATGAATTCAGCTAGGCCACCACACAGAACACTCCTAATCACACTAGACACCAGCAAAGCTTTTGATCCCATCCTCTGCCACAACCTCACAAACAAAATACTAAACACACATATGCACAATAACACAAAAAGATGGTTGGCAAACTACATAGCAGGCAGATGTGCACGTGTAATATTTGCCGGTCAGTCTTCTGACATCAGAAACTTCACCCCAAAATGATAGAAAAACTGGTCAACCAACACCTGAGCAAAAGTCACAGCCTCTTGATCAGGGATGCCATAGGCTTCTGACCACTTTATAAAGTAGTCCATGGCAACACATATATACTGGTTTCCTCTTTCAGTGAATGGCAGAGGTGCAGCAATGGCCACCACGACTCATTCCATTGGAGCACCCTCTTGGTACAGCTGGAGAGGAGCACAACCAAGTTTCTTGGTTCCTTTCTTGGCACAACACACATCACAGGCCCGACACCACTCTTCAACAGTCTGACACATGCCAATCCAACAGAAACTCTGTCACAGCTGACTTAGAGTTTTCTTCCCTCCCAGGTTTCCACTAGTGATCTGGTTATGGGACTCGTCCAAGATCTCGGACCTAATCTTCTTAGGAACCACCAGCTGCCAATACTTGCTGAGACCATCAGCTGTCTCCCACTGATGCTCCAGTAGTCCGTTGTTCAAAAGAAGAATGTCTCACTGACTCCAGTAGCTCTTGGTCGCAGTGCTTAACCTGGAAACTTCATCCCAAGATGGTTGCACTGTTCTCTGTTGCAGCTACTCAAGCACTGGTTGTAAATTTGCATTCTCCACCTGCATCCTCTTCAGGTCTTCTTCATCTGACATTGGCCCTGTCACAACGGTACAGAGACATTTCTTGCTAAGATTCCCATTCCTACTACACTGCCTGCCATCTGTTCCTCCGTCTTCTCGCACACTTTTCATGAAGGTTCTCCTGCATATCATCAGTGGTGGGGCTTCATCGGAAAAACTGACTGGTTGTTGCCTCTTGTCACCACCCTTCACTAATTTACCCTAATCCTTCTCATTTCAACACTCACAGCTGAAATGTCCCATCTGACCACATGTCCAAGACCCGTTTGTTGCAATCGTGTGTTGCCTTGCACTGCTTCATTCTTGCTCCTTCTTCCATTGGTAACAATCTACCTTCTTGTGTCCCGGCTTCCTGCAGAACCAGCAGCCTCCTCTGATCATCTTATCTTTCTTCCACTTCTTGCAATCCACTTTCCGATGTCCTGGCTTTTCACGGTACCAGCACCTTCCTTCAAAATTTTCAGCTTTGCCTTTCTTGTCTTGAATCCTGCACTACAACCTGGCTGAAAAGTGGATGTACTGGACCTGATATAGGACTCAAATTCTAGAGCCCTGGCTGGTGCTTCTTGCATGCTTCTTGGTTGTGCCTGCTTCACTTGCACTTTCAACTCTACGCTGTCAAGAGCATCGATGAACTGGTCCCTCAGAAGAATAGCCAGCAGGTTAGGTGCTGCTCCAGGGTACACCTTCTATGCTATACCTTCCAGGTCATGAGCAAGTTGCTGGAGGGATTCGCCTCAAGCCCATACATGGTTCCGGAATCTTGCTCTGTAAACCTCAGTCTGGTACATGGTTTAATATCTGGACTCCAGCACTTCTACGAGGGACTGATAACTCTTCCTCTCCATCATCGACATCTGGCCCAGAATTTCCATTGTGGCACCCTTAACCCGCCCCATCCCGACCAGTTTTCCACCACTGACTCCCCCCAATCCCGACCATTTTTGGAATTTTTTTTTTTTGGCTCAAACCTCTGCTTTTGGTGAGAAACATCGAAAAATAATAGAGAAATCGCTCACCTGAGGTTTAAAATACTCGATACAGGTAGGAGTACCTCCTTACCTTACTGGGTTTTCTAACAGGTTGGCACCAAAGAAAACGAATTCTATGGGAGGATAACTATTTCACACCACTCATAAACAGTATTTATTTATTTACTTGGTATGAATTTATATGTAGTACGGGAGTATATTGGTTTTCAAGCAGTAATATAGGCATTATAAGCATTGTTTCACTCACTAACTCATCACCATACCTGACCTTTTTTTGCCACATTACCTGATCATCATTTCTGACTGTTTCTTCCTCTAATGCTATGTACAGTTTGTCCTCCACATTGTCATTGATTGGGGAATCACTCTGGCCCTGAATTTCGTACCGTGGCATGACATGTCTTTACTGGCCAGGTCACTGATAACAGGTGAATTGCTGAGACAATGGCATGCAGGGGGGGGAGAGGAGGTCATGCTGGGTAAGGCATTGTCCCTGCGTGGCATCTTGTAGAGGAAGGTGTCACGTGTATACGTACCAAAAATCACTCGCGAAAATTGAAAATTGTGCAAATTAGGGATCTTGCAATTGATTTGCATTTATGTACGCCGACGGGATTGGCAGTGACAAAACGTGTGGACGTTAAAGAACGTCGACGGGACGCCGCGGGTTAAGGCTAGTAGCAAGCTGCATTGCCCTTTGCCTATCATCCCAACCATTCTGATTTGCAAGTAACTCAAACTGTGCACGATAAGCTCCCCAAGATACTCTACCAACAAATTCCTGAGGTTTCTTTTTAATTGGACCCCCATTATAGCCATGCACTTCACTGGTTTGGGGCCTAAAAACTGGGAGATCATAATTGAGGCCAGGACTTAAAACTAATGCATTCTGATAATTCAGCCCTGTAATGCTACCTTTAGATGCCTGGAATCTGTCATGATTCACCATACACTGTCCATTTTTTCATATGCTCCCCGTGCACTAGCCTGAGGCTCAGCAGTGCAATATTTCTCTATATCCTCAGTTTTCTCACTAATTATCATCACAAGGTCAACTACATGATTCAACTGGTTATCTACATGCTGTCTGCATTCCGTCACTATTTCCTCTCTAACTGACTTCAACTGGTCCTCAACATGCCATTTGCACTCAGTCACATTATTACCTACGTCATACTTCTGCTGCCATAGCTCAGCGTATACCTCCTCCTTCAATTGTTCCTGTTCTTCCTTCATTTCCCCCATGAAAGCATCCAGCTGTCCTTGCATCGTCAGTTGTAATTCCCTCTGTTGCTCCTGTAATGCCTCTTCAAGTTGTTCATATCGTTCTTTTTGCTCTTCACGTTGTGGCTCTAGTTGTTCACTCTGTGCTTGCAATTGTTCTTTGATTTTGTTCCTGAACTCTTTCTGTTCTTCACTTTGGGCCTGTAATTGTTCTTGGAGTTCTTTCCGTCCTTCATTCTGTGCCTGTAACTATTCTTTGATTTCATTTCTGAGCTCTCTGTTCTTCACTTTAGGCCTGTAATTGTTCTTTAAGTTTTTTCTTTTGTGTCTGTAATAGCTTCACAATTGTCGCCAGGGACATTTCCTCCTCCTGTCCAGCTCAAGACCTTTTCTGTACACCTTCTGCTTCCAAGTTAGACTCACTACAACCCTAAATAATCCCACTCCTGACACCAGCGTTGTCCCCGTCCTGCACTGCCACAGGGTCCTATGGTCAGCATTTAAGTGTACAGTACACAGGATCAGCTCAGGCGTCATAAATAAACACTGGCGACCTCAAGTTCACTGTTTTTATTTTCCAAATAATTACACTTAATGGTTGCCAACTTCACTTCACTATTCTTACAAGTACTGGAGCTATACAAATTTTACTAATTGCTATTACACTTAGTGCTTGATAACACTTCACAATTATTACACTTAATGCTTGACAACACTACTGTTTTTCACAAGTACCGATAATGTACACACTTCAATAACACTTCACTGTTTGCCAGCAACACTTCACTTCACAAGTACCAAAAATATAGGCTACAAACTGACACTGCACTTCACTCAAACTGAACCGAAAACCGACCATACTTGCTCTAGTCTCTTTCCCATCCTTATATACAGTAAGCTTCCTATATTCTGGAGTTTTCTACATCTTACGAGAACAACAGTTGCCAACTGGGAGATATCCAAAACATGCCAGAGAATTTCTTACATTACATAACACTGTAAATTATTTAGCATACAAACTGAAATTACATTACATAATTTAACAAACACTCACATAAATAAAACATTATAAGGAAAAAGAGCACAAAAATTAATGCATAACTTATGAAACAGCTAATCACACAAACAGCAGGCAAACTGGCAACTCTGACTAGTACTAGGACCACTGTAAACACTGGGACGCAGCGAGAAATTTCTTGACTAACTAACTGACAAATCCCGTTTCTTAACAGTATGAAAAGAGGGAAGGTTCTGGGAGAAGATGGAATAGTAGCAGATTTACTGTTGGATGCAGGAGTAGAAGTACAAAACAGACTTGCTCACATATTTACTCAATGTATGAAAAAGAAGTAAATCCCCCAAACATGGTTCAGTGCAATTGTTATTTTACCTAACCAAAAAGGTGACTCAAAAGATCTTAGCAACTATCAACCCATCACCTGATTATCGGTCATTTACAAACTCATCACTAAAGTCCTTACAAACAGAATAACAAATTTTGAGGAAAACCAACCTCGTGAACAGGTAGGATTCCAAAGCGGGTATTCAACTACTGATCATCTACACACAATGAATCAGCTAATTGAGAAACCTACAGAATATAATAAACCACCATGCTTAGGTTTTGTTGATTACGAAAACGCTTCCAACTCAATGAAGCACATGGCAATTATAAATTCATTGCGAGAACAAGGAGTGAATTAGAACATTGTAAAACTGTTCAAAAACATATATAAAGAGGGAACTGCTACATTTAAATTACATAAGGACTCTGAAAAAATTAAGATTGCAAAGGGCGTGTGTCAGGGAGATACAATTTCAACAACATTATTTACAGCATACCTAGAAAGTATTTTCAGAAAGCTAGACTGGGAAAACAGAGGAGTAAACATAGATGGAGAAAAGCTAAACCATTTAAGATTTGCAGATGACATTGTCCTAATCCCAGAAACAGCAGAGACATTGCAAGAAATGTTAAATGACCTGAACGTAGGGCGAAAGATGAACTGGACTAAAACTAAGTTAATGTTTAATCCTAATACAGCAATGAGCGTCATCAGAATAAGCGAAGAAATTCTTGAAGAAGTCGATGAGTAAAATTACTTGGGACAAATACGAAACTTAACGAAAGATCATGATAGCGAAATAAAAAGATGCATAACAATGGGATGGAAAGCTTTTGGTAAACATAGAGACATTATGAAAAGTAGCTTGCCAGTTTTTATGAAATAAAAAATGTATAACGAATGTATAATTCCAGGTATGACGTATGGTTGTGAGACCAGGAAACTGACAACATCAATGGAAAATAAATTAATCTGTTCTTAGAGAGCAATGGAAACGTCAGTGTTGGGGATATCTTTAAGAGACAGGAAAAGATTATCTTGGGTGAAAGAGCAGACTAAAGTCAAAGATATTATAGAAGTTATAAAAGAACAGAAATGGATGTGGGCAGGCCCCTCACGGGCCCGAGTACCTGGGAGTGGCTTCGGTCGCCCGGGCAAGTACCATATCTCCCAACACAACACACACAACAACACCGTTTTTTCTACACCGAGAAATCACTCCCCGGTAGTCATTTCTCGACGACTTCTTCTAGCCGGGGACATTGAGAGCAGTCCAGGACCCACCAACAAATACATAATTATGTCCAACATGCTCAAAACCTATCACGTCGAGCCAACAGACAAAGGGTTCAGTTCAGTGCAATTCCTGCAAGAACTGGACCCCATTACACCTGCATCCAGAAAACGTTACACAAACACCTGGACCTGCTCCTTATGCTCCTTCCCCCCACCCAGTAACCCCCCCACCAACCCTACTCCTACTTCCTTCACACAACAGCCATACCCACCGACCCTTCCCACACCATCCAATCCCCAGCTCCTCCCATTCCAACCCATCCTAATCCACCCCAACCTTTACCTCCATCACAACCTCCTCCTACCCCTTCCCCTCCACCCACATCACCTTCCCCCCGTGCTGCAGCGGCCAACACACATCACACACACAACATAAACATCCTTCAGTTAAACATAGATGGCATAAACACCAAAAAACAAGAACTCACACAATTCATCAAACAACAGAACATACGCATTGCCATCTTACAAGAAACAAAACTACACACAGCACAGAAAACACCAACATTTCATAACTTCACCACCATTTGACAAGACCGGGCCGATGGCGGTGGCGGTGGACTCATCACCCTGGTACACAAATCCATCAACTTTTGCAGATACCAGTGCACACACAGTCACTTCTCCACCCACATGACACCACAACAGAAATAAAATCAATTAAAATACGCACTGGTAACAAATCACACGTAACAATCGCTAACACATACATTCCCCCCCAATCGTCCCCCACAGTACCACACAATTACCCTCCACAGATACACCACATCATTAACATACCCAACATCATCCTGGGTGGTGATTTCAGCACCAAGTTGTCGGTCTGGCATGTCAACGACCCTGACACAGACAGAGGGCAGGTACTACAATCCCAGACAGATAATCTTTTCATGCTGAATAATCTAGATCAACATACCCATATCTCACACCAAGCCCTCTTCCTCCCATCATCCCCAGACATCACCTTATGCTCCCCAAACCTCGCCCCCACTACATCCTGGAGAGTGGTCAAAACCCTAGGTTCTGATCACCTCCCAATCATCATCACTACCAAAACCAGAATCACCCCAGCTGGCCACAGACACACATACACTGATGATAGAGCCAATTGGGAGGCCTTTGCAACTGAAACAGAACAACATTTCGAAACACTAAACAATACACCCATTGCAAACATCAACACTGCTGTGCACACTTTCAATACAATTATACAAAATGCAGACAAAAGACACATCCCTACAGGCAACAGAAAGAGACACAACCCCAACTTCACACCAGAATTTCAAGGCCTCATCAGACAACAGGACACACTGCAACACTCCCCAACATCCCATACACAAGACACCGTACAACAAATACAAGAACTCAACACTCAAATAAACAATAAAATATCAGCACAGCAAGCATTAAACTGGAAGAAGTATCTCCAAAAACTTGACCACAAAACAAACACCAGTAAACTCTACAAAACACTAAACAGTATTACACTCTCCAAGAGCAACACTACACACTCACATGCTGCAATCACAACAACAGACACCATACCTTCAAACAAACAACAAGCAAACACTCTCATCAATCACTTTTCACAAGTCAGCCATCTAAACCCCCATCTCCAAGGGAAACACTACACACTCACATGCCGCCATCACAACAACAGACACCATACCTTCAAACAAGCAACAAGCAAACACTCTCATCAATCACTTTTCACAAGTCAGCCATCTAAACCCCAATCCCGAAGACCGACGTCTCATCCGATGTAACAGACAGTTCCCCACAGACCCAGACTAAGCACCTTTCACTTGCAACCAGACGAAGCACATCATTAGCAACCTTAAGCATTCATCTGCCTGTGGGCCAGACAACATAAGCAACATTCATCTTAAACACCTTGGACCACAAGGCATACAAGCACTCACCAACATATCAAACTACAGCTACTCACACAACATAATACCCAACATCTGGAAGTATGGCATTGTCATCACTATCCCTAAACCCAACAAAGACCCCATGTTACCCTCCTCACACAGCCCCATCACAGTCCTCTGCACCCCCTCTAGTGTCACTGAACGACTGCTACTACAACTAGTCACGCCTCACATTCCCCTAGCCCAGGGGTTCCCAACCTTTATTTACCCATTACCCCATTTTCCACACCTCCCTTCACTCATTACCCCTCATTGCTTATGTTTCCACAATTGCATTTTAGCTGCTTAACATCTTGATGCCTAGATTTTAGTTTGAATGTAGGACTTAATTAAAGGTTAGGCTAAAACCAAGAGAGTTATTGCAAGGAGTAATTTATTTTTATTATTAACACTGATACCAAATAAACATGACTTTAAACATTCATCTCTGAATTTTAGTATAGGTCTGAAAGTCTATCATAACTGGTATGATTTTTAGATTTTTTTTTTTTTTTTGTTACCTCCCCCATTACCCTTCACAAAAGACCAAATTACCCCACTTGGGGTAATTTACCCCAGGTTGGGAACCCCTGCCCTAGCCCAATCACAACATGGCTTTAGGCCACTACACTCCACAAACACCCTTCTTACAGAGAGTTATCGATGGCATGAATTCATCTAGGCCACCACACAGAACACTCCTAGTCACACTAGACACCAGCAAAGCTTTTGATGCCATCCCCCGCCACAACCTCACAAACAAAATACTCAACACAAACATGCACAATAACACAAAAAGATGGTTGGCAAACTACATAGCAGGCAGATGTGCACGTGTAATATTTGCCGGTCAGTCTTCTGACATCAGAAACTTCACAAACGGCGTCCCCCAAGGATCTGTTTTGTCCCCTATACTCTTTAACCTATACATGCATGACATACCCACACACCACAGATACACATAGCTTCCTATGCAGATAATATAACACTTACATGTACACACCAAAACGCAAACACAGCTGCACACATCCTCCAACCTTACCTCAACACACTACATGAATGGTTCACCACAAACAGGCTCAAAATAGCCCCAGCCAAATCTGCAGTGACCCTTCTCACAAACTGGACAGCAGAACACAGTCACATCCCACACCTTACCATAAACAACACTCCCCTACCACACACACACACACACACACACACACACACACACACACACACACAAAATCCTTGGTGTAACATAAAATCCATCAATGTCATTTAAACAACACATCACAAACATTAAAAACAAAATAACACCAAGACTCAATGCCTTGAAAGGTCACTTGCCCATAAAACATTCGGACACAACAAAGAAACCACCACCATAGTATACAAACAATACATACGTTCAGCCATGAATTATGCAAGCCCTGCCTGGGCTCCTAACCTCACCAAAACACACTACAACACTCTACAGACCATACAGAACAAGGCCCTAAAAATAATCACAGGCTGCACAGCTATTACACTCACAGACCACCTACATCAAGAAACCAAAGTCCTCAAACTCAAGGATCACCTAGACATGAGAGGCATCCAGATTCTTGCTGCGGCCTCCACAAACCCACAACATCCACTACATTACATGGCAACACATCCACCCACACCCAGGAACATCAAAACAACACCCAGCACACGATATCATACGCAAATACTGTCATCTCTCCCCCCTCGCCCACTTCAGACCAGCTTCCAGAAGCACATCCACACTCAAATCACTCGCCACTCCATTCAGTCACTTAAAGACAACGCACAACCGCATGCACGGCCTCCTGACATCCACCCTTCTGAATCCTGTCTCCCTCGTGAGGACAGGGTCCACCTGGCCAGGCTGAGATGTGGGCACCATCCAGCCCTCTTAAGCTACCAGAAGAGGTTGGATGACTCTGTTGCTGACGCCTGCCCAGGATGCAACACAGCACCCCATACTGTTAAGCACATTATGGAAGACTGCATTGCACACAATCACCTATGCCAACAACACAGCATAAACTCTTTGAGAGCTCTGTGGGAAATCCCGGTCTCGGCCATGGCCTTCCTAAGGGACTCAGGGCTGTTCGGCCAAACTGCCTAGGGAACAACTGCTACTACTACTACTACTACTACTACTACTACTACTGATGGAGCAAGAGGCTGACTGACTGGACACCAAGAGATTGTAAGCGTAGCAGAAAAAGGCTAGACAGGAGGTGGTGAAAGGAGATAGAGAAATTTGCATGGAAAATGTGGCAAAGATTGGCTCAGTCAAGGAATTCATGGAGAAGGTTGAGGAAGGCCTTTGTTCAGCAGTGGACTTGTAATTACTGCTGCTGCTGCTGAAGATGATATTTATACACACACACACACACACACACACACACACACACACACACACACACACACACATATATATATATATATATATATATATATATATATATATATATATATATATATATATATATATATATATATATATATATATATATATATATATATATATATATACATACAAGGTGCTGCCCGAAAGTTCCACTAATTTGAATATTGTAGGAAAATAAGTTACCTTACCTCCTAGTTCTCACTGTCGCCTTTGAAGTAGTCCCCTTGGGCATGTATACAGTGGTCCAAGCGTTTTTTCCACAAGTCCATGCATTCCTGGAAGGCTTCAGGCATGATGGTCTTGAGCACCTCCTGTGATTCTGTCTGGATCTCCTCAGTCGAGTCAAATCGACACCCTTTCAATCATAACTTCAGCTTGGGAAACAGGAAAAAGTCGCAGGGGGCAAGCTTAGGCGAATAGGGTGGGTGAGGAATGACTACCGTGTTAGTGGAAGCCAGGAACTGCCATGCAACAATTGATGTGTGGGCGGGGACTTTGTCATGATGCAGGACCCAGTCCTTGTTCTTTCACTGTTCTGGATGTTTGCAGCAGATGTTCTCCCTCAGATGCTGCAAAATTTCACAGTAAAACTTTCCGCTGACAGATTGACCGGGTTGGATGAATTCCTTGTGAACAATCCCTTGGATATCAAAGAAAATGATCATTATCAACTTGACATTGCTGCGAACTAGGCGCACTTTTTTTTGTCTTGGTGAATTGGGAGACTTCCATTGTGATGACTGCTGCTTTGTCTCCAGGTCATAACCATAAACCCATGATTCATCACTAGTTATGTCCTTGGAGATGATGGTGGCATCATCTCTGACCTGATTCTTGAGCTCCTGCCAACTGCAGTGCGATATGCCTTCTGCTCATCACTCAGCAGTCTTGGCGCAAATTTTGCAGAGCTGTGTCTCATGCCCAACACATCCGATAAAATGCATTGCATGCTCCCACACAACAGTCCAATGATATCACAAACATCATGGATAATTCGTCTACGATCTGCAAGGATAGTCTGACGATCATTTCTGACGTTTTCTGGTGTTGATGCTGTTGATGGTAGTCCAGAATGGTCATCATCTTCGACGGACGTTCGTCCTTCCTTGAACCGCTTGTACCAGAAAAATGTTCTGCTTTGGGACATGGCATTGTCATCAAAGGCTTGCTGAAGCAACCGGTGAGCTTCTGCAGCCGTCTTGTCAATCCTGAAGCAGATCTTGATGCAGGTTCTTTGTTCCGTGAGGTCCGCCATTGCACAACCGCCAAACCACCTACACATCATGTTACAATAGTATGTGTAGCTCAACAACACGTTGCTCACAGACACGGCCGGTGCCACACTGATGCAGAAGGGGTGCTGCTGACTCCTCCTAGTGGCAAAAGGCACAACTGCAAACGGTTGGTCCCCTTAGTTCAAATTACTGGAAATTTTGGGTATGTATAAAATATATACGAGTGTATATATATATATATATATATACATGTGTGTGTGTGTGTGTGTGTATGTGTGTAAATATCTATCTATCTATATATCTTTATCTATATCTATCTATCTGTCTGTCTGTCTGTCTGTCTCTCTCTCTCTATATGGGGACGGAATCAACGGTTGCTTGAATTCGCACAGCTGAAAATTGTGCATTATAAGAAGTTTGCCATATTTCACAATCGTCAGCATTGTCTGAGTATCTAAGATTCCTTGGGATGGGAGCGATGACAGATTATCACCACCACCACCCCTTCCCACCACCCCCCGCCGCGCTTCATCGTATAACGATTCCACTAGGAAAGATGAGTATCAGGAGGATCCCAATGCTAAATATACTCTGCCAAAGTGGATAGGATCCCTCCGTAAAAGGCCGAAGTCCAGGGAGGATTTACAAACTAAAAAATACGTGAGTAGCGCACTATTTTTCTCACATGGGGCGCAGAGGAGTGTGCCACCACTGACCTCACATAGGCCTGAGTCACCTCAGCCCAGCACCTCATGCACACGTGACATTCCCCATGGAAATTCACCACCTCATATCAGTGCTTCCTCCTCCCTTGTTGGTAGTGTGGGGATGAAAGGAAAGGGGAAAGGGAAAGGTATGGAGAAAAATGTTGATTTCGGGAGGAAGGTAAGGAGGGAAATATTTCCCAGGTGACCTCTGGTTTTCCTTCCCATCCTGACGACTGGGACGGTGCTGGTGCTGGTGCTGAAGGTGAAGCAGAGGATGAAGTGTCGTGAGAGTGGGAGGATGGAGCAATTTTGTTCCAATTCGCTAACCATTTACTCACGGGGACACAGCAGGTTGTATTGTCCTTGGGTTGAATCAGTCCCCTAGAAGGATTGATTTCTTCAAAAACTTCTTCACAAACGAGTTATTTCTCAGAATCTTCATACATTCGAACACGTATGCAGCATTCTGCCGTGGCACAGCCCCACAAACACCCCATAGACAGCTGTTTGATGTTGACATATCTGTCAACTAGATGTATCTGTTCCTGGGGTTAGTTCTATTGATGGGACTGATAAAAAAAGAATCAGTTACCTTCATACTGGACTGTGAACCCCCTTATGTCAACACCCTTCTTTGGAAGAGTTATGAGGAGAAACAGATTCTAGTACATTCTCAGTCAGCTCCATTTTTAAGATACTGAGGACCCCAGCAACTTAGGAAACATCAACAGGATGCGCCGAATTCGCCTAGTGTTTGATCAACTGATGGCGCAATTCTCATCCTCTTTCTTTCCTTACAGAGACCTGGTCATAGATAAGACTCTTGTGTTATGGAGGAAAATATTGCCTTCAGGCAATATATCCCAAGCAAAAGACACCGCTTTGGGTTCAAAATTTTCGTCATGTGTGACTGCAGGACCGGGTATGTACAGGACATAGTCTTGTACACCAGTGTACAGACGGAAATTACAGAGGCTAGGACTATTGATTTGTCTGGTGCAGTTGTGAAAACAACAATGCAGCCGTACCTTCATCGTGGGCACGTCCTGTACCTGGACAGCTGATACACTAGCCCGTTTCTCTCTCAGTATTTGCAACAGCAAGAGACTGGGATCTGTGGTACAGTGAAGAAAAACAAGTGGCACATGGTACAGGTGGGAAGGAAACTAGAAAGGAAGGAGGTAGTGTTTTATCAAGCTAATAATGTCCTCGCCACTACCAGGCACCACAACTGCAAGGTAAACCTTCTTTCGACTGTTCATCGCCCCCTGATGCATATCACAAAGACCATCGATTACCGTAGTGAAAAACGTGTGCACATCTGGAAGCCTGAGGGTGTGATTGATTACACTATCAGTATGTGTCAGTTAGACCAGTTGGATTAAATTATATGAAGCGTCAAGTGTGCCAAGCCCACGATGAAGTGGTACCGTACAAGGAACTGTACTTTCACCTGCTGGATGTAAAAGTTTCGAATGCTCACCTCCCCCATGCCCGCAACACAGGATCCAGCGACACTTTCGAGGACTTCATAAGGGAGTTGAGCAGGGAGCTGATTGGCACCCATTGCCATGATCGTGCCCCTGGAAAACATCTAGTTGGTGGGGAAAATTCCCTTCGCCTCACCGAATGTCATTTCCCAGAGGTAGTGATGGCGTCAGGCGTGAAGACGAATCCCCAACGCAGGTGTCATGTGTGCCAGCACAGCACACTACGGCCCAGAAAACAGCAGAAGGACTCGTGTTACCAGCGTATGGAGTGTGATGTGGGGCTGTGCCTTACACCCTGCTGCAAAGAATACCACACCCTACTCCGCTTTTGAACTACGCGGTGTGTGCGATAAAAGACACAAATGAAATGTATATAATTGTAAATAATATGTAATGATAATTACCTAATAAGTAAGTGTAACATGATAAGAAACTAGTTAGTGATGTTATAATAGTAAGTGAAGTAAAATAAGTTACATATGTATGTGTGTGTGTGCGAGAAAATATACTAAGTGAAAGGACACCGTGCGAATATCTTGCCGTGCGAATATCTTGCCGTGCGAGAAAAGAGAATGGTAGTGCATTGAGTGTGCAAGAATATATACTAAGTGAAATGACACGAAGTGAATATCTTGCCGTGCAGAAAAAGAGAATGGTAGTGTGTTAGGTGTGCGAGAAAAAACACCAAGAGTGCATAGACAGTCAAAAGAATTTAAGTCGTGTGGAAAGCAAAGATAATGTACAGTATAATACGTGTGGGCACAGACTTTCTACCTCAGAAACGTAGAATAAGAACTATTACGAACATTATATGGCCAATCCAGCTCTCTCACTCACTTTTCATAATGCACCAACATACATGCCTGTGGTTGGGGACACTTCCTATATCATATATATAACCAATATGAGTGTCCTTGGATCGAATAGCATAGTTACCAATGAAGAAAATGCAGAGCTTCTGGCTTCTCTAGCTCTGTGGCGGCGGCTGGTGGTGAAGTCTACTCCGATTTTTTCAGCCGTCTGCTCAGGGAGAATCGATCTCGAAATTGACTTAATTGGCTTCTGTGATTATTTTTATGATTGTTTTCTCATAATTTCTAACCTATCTAGCAAAAAAAAGGTCGAAAATTGGCCAGCACCACGGCTCCATGAGGGTCCAAAGTCTCCAGGCACGCGGTGAGTTAAAAACTACCATCTGAACTAATCAAAAAGGGTGGACAGTTACTCCACCAGCACTACCATGATCTCATACTATGAGGAGCCAGTAACGAATTCCATCTGAATGGCTTACTTCTGATATTGCAACCATGTGCAAGAAGAAAGGAGACCGCTCAGGTTGTGACAGCGGCAGAGGTATCTTCCCCCTTGTGAATGCTAGCAAAGTACCAACCAAGATCAAGTTAGCCAGACTGACAAAACATCTGGCCGATTCAACACTTCTTGAAACACAATGGTGAATTCAGAAAGAATGAATCACCTGTGACTTGATCTTTATTGTCCCATAGATGCAAGAAAAATGCCACGAGTAGAACCGTGATGTATTTATTGCATTCAATGATCCTGCTAAAGCATTTGACACTCTCATAAGAGAACTGTTATAGATTGCTTTTTTTTTTTTTTTTTTTTATTTAGAGTCACAATCAAATTTCTTACTACCCAGGGAACCTGCATGACAACATGAATGCTCGTATGTTCATAGGAGGGAGCAAATCTGAACCCTTCAATGTGGATGTGGTAGTGAAGCAAGGATGTGTCTTGGCTCCTGTCATTTTCAAGATTTATCTAACGTCACCAGCAAATGGACCCTAATTATGGAATAAAAATCCAGTTCTGTCAAGACGGTGACGTAATCTCAGACGCCTTCAAACACAATCAAAGACTGAAATGGCTTATTTCCTAGAGCTACAATACACTGAAGACCGTGCTGTGCTTGCACCCCAGCAGCCCAACAGCAAAGTCTCACCATCGTCTCCAACATACACAATGCAATGGGGCTCCAAGTGAACGGCAGTAAAACAGAAATAATATCTCAGATAAGCAACACAGAAGAGCCCATTGCATTTCGGATAAATGGCGAAAATATAAAACACCGGGAGAATTTGGACTACCTCGGAAATGTGCTCACAAATAAACATAACAGTGTTGCAGAAGTCTTGCATGAATCAACTATTCTTCAGCCCCTTTGGCCCCCTTGGACGACTCAGATCCAGAGTCTTTGAAAACATCAACTTAAAAATCAGGAATCAGTATATACGGCTGTATGCCTTTCCACCCTCTTATATGGTGCTGAATCTTGAAATACTTACTAGCGTCACATGAAACAGATTGAGTCATTTCACATCCGATTAGAGCACATTCTAGGACTCGCATGGGAGGATGAATTCCATCACTCACAAATTCTCCAGGGGGCAAAGTCAACCAGCATAAAAACCATGTTAGCCAAAAAGCAGCTGAAATGGGTCAAGCAGGTGTTCTGCATACAGAAGCACTTCCATTCCCGCTAGGTTCTGTATGGCCAGCTCTCTGCTGCATGCTGCACCAAGGAGGACAGAAGAAGAGATATAAAGATCATATAAGGACAATCTGGAGAAATGCAACATCTTACCAAAAGATCTTGAAGCCAATGCCTCGGACAATGGCGAGCCCTCTGCGGCGAAGGAACCATTTATCTTGAAGAAGCTCGGACCTTGGCCAGAAAAGAGCATAGACAACGGAGGTGCAAAGAGAAAAGTGTTCTCCCGGGAAACCTAAATTTGACATGCCGACTGTGTGGGAAAATTTGTGGATCCAGGATTGGACTGCACAGCCACACACACGTTGGCTTCAAAGATAATAAGTAAATAAGCTTATTCTTACCTAATTATTCTTACTTAATTGTATCTTTACAGGAATGAATCAAGCTCGTACTGTCCTGTGTCTTAAACCATTTTTATCATACATATCCTTAAATTTGTGAAATGTTTTGGCACACACTATTTCATTCGGTAGTGCATTCCACTGATCAATTGCTTTATCTGGGAAACTAAATTTCCTTACGTCTTTATCACTTCTCTTTTACGCAGTTTTTTGCAGTGTCCTCTTGCTGATGCTTCCCCACAGGTTAAGTAATCATTTATGTCCATTTTCTCCTTCCCTGATATGCATTTATATAGCATAATCATGTCACCTCTTTTCCTTCTCTCCTGTAGTGTTGGTAGATTCAGTTTATTTAGTCTTTCCTCGTAACTTAGATCCCTTAAGCTTGGCACCCATCTTGTACCGGCCCTTTGAACTTTTTCAATCTTGTCTATGTGTTTTTTGAGATAAGGACTCCAGACTACTCATGCATACTCCAGGGTTGGTCTGATGAATGATGTTATTATCTTTCTTAGCATGTCTTCATTTATGTATGTGAATGCTATTCTCATATTTTCAAGCAGTGTATACATGTTCCGTACCTTCTCACTGATGTGGTCAGCTGAAGACAGTCTGTTATTGATAATCACACCTAAGTCCTTCTCTCTTTCTGATGTGTGTAAGGTTTTATTTCCTAACGTATAATCCCAATCAGGTCTTTTTCCACTTTTACCATACATGAGTACATGACACTTGTCCACGTTGAATTCCATTTGCCATGTATTACTCCATTCATGAAGTTTATTTAATTCTTCTTGTAGCTCTTTACAAGAGTCTGTGTTAGTAATTCTCCTTTGTATTTTTGCATCATCTGCAAACATATTTAGATAGCTTTCATTTCCAGTGTTACTGTTTATATCATTTATATACACTAAAAACATGATTGGTTCCAGCACTGAGCCCTGTGGTACTCCACTAGTCACTTCTTTCCATGATGAGTAATTTTCCCTCAGTACTGTTATCATTTCTCTTCTTATGAGAAAATCTTGCATCCAACAATACAGTTTGCCTCGAATTCCTCCTTGATGGTACAGTTTCCATAAAAGTCTTTGGTGTGGTACTGTGTTAAATACTTTCTTGAAATCTAAATAGATACTGTCCACCCATCCTTCTCTTTCCTGTAATGTGTCTGTTACTCTGTCATAGTAGCTCAACAGATTAGTAACACATGATTTTCCTTTTCTGAAACCAAACTGTCTTTCTGTTATCATACTGTGTTCTTCTAGATCATTTACCCAAGCTTTTCTTGTAAGCTTTTCTAACACCTTCCTTACAACACTGGTCAGTGATACTGGTCGGTAGTTGAGTGGATTTTGTCTATTCCCTTTCTTGAATAAGGGAACAACGTTTGCTTTCTTCCAAATATCAGGTAGTTTGCCTTGACTCAAGGATTTCTTGAAAATTAAAAATAATGGTTTACTTAACTCCTTCGCACATTCACGTAGTACAACATGAAATTTCATCAGGACCATTTGCTTTTCCTTTGTCTAATTTACTTAACTCCTCCTGTATTACTTTTTCTGATGTTTGTATATCTGGTAGTATGTGTGGGCATGCATGTTCCACATAATCCCTCTTAAAATTTGTTTCCTCTGTAAAAACTGATTGGATCCTTCTCTTGTGTATAGGTGATTCCCTCATCCGTAATGGATTGTATTTTATCTTTTACTTTGGTTTTGCTTCTATTGTAGCTGTAAAATAGCTTCGGTTGATCACTACTTTTAATTATGCTATCCTCCTCAAACTGTTTTTGGGCTTCCCTCCTTATTCTTGTATAATCATTTCTTGCCTGTTTGTAATTATTATATGCCCTTTCACTATTGTGTCTTCTGTATCTGTTCCACAACAAATCTCTTTTTTCTTTTGATTTTTTGCATTCTGTACTGAACCATTTCTTTATTTTATTTTCTTCTTCTTTGTGCTTTGGGATGTACTTCTGGACTCCTATTTCATAAAGTTCACAGAATTTTTTATATATAGCATATAAATCTTGTCCTCTAAGCTCCTTTCCTCAATCAGTTTCTAAGAAGTTCTGCTTTAGGTCATGATAGTTTCCCTTTTTATAGTTTAGGCTCTTTTTGTAACTTTCACTGCTGTTAACTGTGTCAAATGCTATCCCGAAGTTGCAATTTAGTAGTGCATGGTCGCTTTTGCCGAATGGAGGGTGGTATATTAAATTGTCAATATCGTTTTCTTGCCTAGTAAATATGAGATCTAGCATTGAGGGTATATCGAATCCTCTTTTTCTGGTGCTTTCCCTTACATGTTGCGTTAGGAAAAACTCTTGCACAAGATCCAGGAGCTTTTGGTCCCAAAAGCTTTCCTGACTTATTATATCTAGAGTATTCCAATTTATGTTTGTATTAAAATCTCCAGTTTTTATAATTCTTTCCGATTTCTCTTCCATTTTATGTAGTAATGATCTTAAACTCTGAATTGTATTCTCTGCCAGGTCCTCATACTCGTCTCTTTCCCATGTGTTTGACTTGGCCGGCATGTACAAATTGGCTACAGTTACTTTCCCTTCAGATGTGTTGATCTCTACTGCAATCAGTTCTACTTGTGAGTGTATATCTTGTTCTATTTCTTTGACTTTTAGATTTTTCTTAGTTAATATTATAATTCCTCCTCCTTTTTTTAAGTTCCTATCTCTTCTCCATATATTATATTCCTCTAAGTTTAGGATGTCATTTGATATTCTTGGTGTTAATTTTGTTTCAGTTAGGCATATTATTTGTGTTTCATTTTCTTTGACATAATCATTCATCTCTAATAATTTAGATACCATTCCATCCACATTTGAGTACATCAACTTAGTCATCTTGTTTATATACTTGTCATAACTCTACTACCTTCCTCCTTTTTATTCCCTCCTGTTTATGTACCACTTTTATACCTGCAATCCTATTACTTTGTAAAAAAAATGTATTCTTCTCCTCCTCTGATCTTCCCTCATTTTTTGTTTTTACTTCCTCCCTCTTCTCTTTCAGTAATTTCAGTTCCTCTTGTGTTAGGTATCTTTTTATCCATACATTTTTGAGCTCCTCTTTTCCATAAGATTCTTTGCATTTTTTAGTAACTCCTCCACGGTGTTTACACTCTGGAAGGTTACCTTTAGTGGTCTTGACTTGCTTTTCTCGTATTTCCCTAACCTTTTGTGTTCCTCTATGTCTTTACTACAGATTTCCTCTGATACTTCTTTCAATATGCACATTACATTTGCCATCTCCTTTTTGTCTCTTGAGATCTTGTTTTTTACTTCTTTCTGTTCTATACAAGTGATTACTTTAGATTTGTTGATATCTACTGAATCTCTGACTAACTTAGGATTGTTTTGGATTATTCTTTTCACTTCCCTTTTAATGTTTCTTTCTTCCACCCTTGTTTCTAAGTCTTCCTTTACTTTCACCATTTCAGCATAAGTAGTTTCCACATCATTTTTGTAGCTTTGCACAGCTTCATTCACCTGTTTTATCTTCTCCTCAATATCACTGCTCTGGTCTATTAGACTGCTTACTTGCAGTCTCTGTATCATTTTTGAACTCTTCCATAATACTCTCGTGGTTGACAACTGTACTTGCCATTTCACTAATTTTTCTCCTAAGTGAACCCAGTTCTACTGTCAGCTCAACTATGGTTGTGTCTTTCTTGTTGACTTCCTTTCCTAATTTTTCTGTTTCTTCCATTTGCAAGTGCATCTGTTTCTTAATTTCATCAATCTCATTTTGAAAAGCCATCTCTAGCCTGTGTACTCATTCCACCAGTTTATTGTGAGTCTCCATTTCAACCAGTTCTTAGTAGAAATCACCGTCCTGCTTTCTACCTTTATCCCTTTTCTTTTCCAAATTTGCTTTAGTAAAGTATGTGATCATTTTGCAGTACTTAAAGCACATATGGTACTTACATTCCCTGGGGCAGTTGTACACTAAACAAACGGTCAGCGGATTGTGCGCATTCTTACTCTAATTTGGTTTCTTTCCTGTTTGAACAAGTCTTGCTTAAAACTTTTTTTTTTTTTTTTTTTTTTTATTAGAACACCATTTAGTCTAACCTGGTACAGAGCTTGACTCATATAAAGAAACTAATTTAGGTAATGCCACTGGCCAAGTTGGCCGTGTATGGAGCGATGGCAGCGTGCGTCTGGTCTCCTCGGTGCCTTGTGTGTGTGTGTGTGTGTGTTCTGCTTTATTCTTCTGTGTAAACCTATGTCTGTGTTTTAAATGTGCACTTATGTGTCCGCATGTACCCATGAGAGAGAGAGAGAGAGAGAGAGAGAGAGAGAGAGAGAGAGAGACAGACAGACAGACAGACAGACAGAGTCTGAGGAGTTGTACGAAAAAAAAAAATGAGTCGGAGTATAGTATAATCTACATTTTAAATTATGCGTACGACAATATCACAGCCTCATGAGAGTATTCACTACGTTCTCACCCTCTCCTCGCCGCCAACCACTGTCTCTCTTGCTACCCTCCCCTTTCCCTCCCTCCTTCCTGGCTCCCTCGTATGTCCCTCCTCTGTCCCCTCTCAGCCGTATCACGTCCTATTCCTCACCCTCCCTGCTTGTGTCTTCACCAACTTGGGCTCTTGAGGGCTTGGGAATCTTGTGGTGATGGCAGCTCCACAGAAAAAAGGGTCGCAACTTTCATTTCATATATTTCTTTAGGGTTGTCTGTCTCTCTCCTCACCACCATGCCTCCCTTCACCCTGCCTTTTTTCCCCCACTCCGTCTCCCGTCCTTCATCCTTCCTATCTCACTCCTTATTATCAGCAACTTTTCCCTCTTCCTCCCTTTCTCCTTGGCCATGTGTATTCTGAGCTCTTGTCGTTCCCCTCTTCTCTCCCGCTCTCCACATCTCTTTCCCCACTTTCCCTCCTCTCACATCCCCAGCTCCTGTCATTTACCCTAATCTTCACCCAGTTTCTCATCCTTTTCCTTCGGCTATGTGTTTACAGTTTCCTTGCTTGGTTTCCTCTATTCCCTCCACAATTCCCTTCTCCCCTCCCCCCTTCCGATTCCTTCTCTTGTCCCTCTCTTTTGCCTCCTCCCCCCTCGACCTCTTCACTCCGTCTCCCTACTCACCCTGTATCTCCCCTCCTTACCCCATTCACTCCTTTCATCTTCTTCTCTTCCTCTTTCCACACATTCACTTCCTCTGCATGGCTTGTTCCTTCCACTTCTCCCTCCCTCCTCACTGCACCACCTCCAGTCTTCTCCCTTCTTTCCTCTTCGTTCCTTTCTTCCCTTTATTCATTATGCATCTGTGGATTCAAGGTTTTTGCCTGTGTCCTTCTAATTCCCCGTCCTTTCCCTGCCTCCTCCCGCCTCATTCCTTTTCTTATCCCTTCCTCCTTTCCTATTTTCACTTCACTCTCCACTCCCAGTACATCTTTCCTCTCTCCTTGCCCATGAGTAAACAAGGTTTGCTGCTTCTTCTTCATTCTTCTCTCCCTCTTACTAAATCCTCTGTTTTCTCTATTAGTCCTCCATATCCCCTCTACCTTCAACTCTTACCTCTTTCCCCAGTTTAATCATGTTATTCCCTTTCACATCATCCTCTCTCAGCTTCTTTCCCTTCTCTCTTTTGCCATGTGTATTTAGGGTTCTTGTTTGTTCTCAAACTCTCTTTCCTTTCCTCCTACCTCTCTTCATCCCCATTCTGTCCCCTCCCATCCTTCCTTCTCACTCTATCTCTCCCCTCTTCTTCCAATTTTCTATGACCTCCTTCCTCTCACAGTTCTATTTTCTATTTCCCATGCCCATTCCTTTTCCATCTTTCTTTCGCTTCTCTCTTTCTCTTTCTTTTTACTACGCTCCTTCCCCCTTCCTGTCAGAGGGTCTAGGAGTTTTTGCTGTGCCTCCCTCCTCCCCTCTCCCCCATCTCTCTTCCTACCTCTCTCCTTCCAGCTTCTACTACCTCATCCCTAAATCCTTTATTCCCTGTTCTTCTTTCTCCACCCCACCATACCCCTCCTTCTCCTCTTCCCTCCCCCCTTTCTTATCCCTCTCCATTTTTGTCTCCCCTTCCCCTACCCCATTCCTTCCTTCCACCTTACCCATCTTCCCAACTTCCAGGCCATGCCCTCTCTCCGTCTTATTATTATTTTTTAAATCTTTCCTTACCCCTACGTCTCTATTTCTTCCTTCTTCCTCTTTCAGCTCCTCCATCCTTTGTTTCCTCCCTCTTCCTCTTTCAGCTTCCGCCTCCTCTCTTCCTCTTTCTCTCCTTTCGCCCGGCTCTTTCCCATTACCGTCGCCTTTTCTTTTCCCTCCTCATCCCGTTTCATCATTCTTTCTTCCCCTTGCCATCCTATCACCATTTCCCCTCATCCACCTCCTTCCCCTGTGCCTATCCCTGGATTTTTTTTCTTTTTTTTTTTGTGAATATTTTAGGGTACACATAACTTACCACACCATGGGGAAAGGTGTGGAAGTATGGAAGCTTTTCTACATCGTCATCATCATCAGAGAGAGAGAGAGAGAGAGAGAGAGAGAAGTCGAATGTTGTGAGGTGTTTTTTCTTCAGTTATCTTCATAATTATCATTCAGAGAGAGAGAGAGGGGTATAGAGAGAGGGGATGGTAGTGAGGTGTTTCTTCTTTCTCTTCATCAATATTTTCATCATCATCATACATATGACCAATAATTAATGTGCGCATCTAAAGAAAATAATTGCCGAAACGTCATCATCATCATCATCATCATCATCATCAATCATCATCATCATCATCATCATCATCATCGCCATCAACTTAATTCATAGAAATGTTGCGTTAGTTGACCGCCTGCTCGGCCTGACGCCATGAAATCGACAAAGGTGGTAAAGAAGCGGCCGTGGTGAGCAAAGGAATGGTTAGGATGGATTAGAATATGGGTAGGTAGTGGAGCTGGGCCAGGAGGGCATACCCTGTAAAAATGTGTGTTGACGGTCAATGGTTTGAGCTTTTTTTTTTTTTTTTTTTTTTTTTGCCAAGGGGTAACGAAATCGGCGTGGGAGACAAAGGAATGCGTGGGATGAGCTGGAATTGTGGCGGTGGGAGTGGGTAGACCTATAAATATAGGTGCTGTACACAGGAATGTGTGGGATGAACCGAAATTGTGATGGTGGGGATGGGGGTACATATGATGCTGTAGAGTTAACGGTTGCAGAGCAGCGAAGATTTCATAAAAAGCTCCCTCCGGCAAAAACAAAAAGGCAAGCTTTTGTCGCTCTTATATGTCTCGAGCCTTGCAACGCAAGCAAAAATTACAGAGATTAATATTACCATGACATAATGAGCAGTAATGTGGTAAGGGAGAGGGTGCTGGAAAGCAAGTTAATTCCACGAGAAATCTGCCCTCACACTCCCAAAAGCTCAGTTTTGAATGTCTGCACTAGGCAGCCTATTCTAGGGCTTCTATGCTCCATCTGGGCTGGTAGTAGTCAGCTGGTTCGAGGTTCGAGAAATGGTCTGCTTTTCAAAAGTGCACCAGTTCTATCCCAGACTGGTGCAGGGAAGAATTTCATTATTTGAATTTCGTTAAACCAAATTTTGCTGATCTCTCACAAGATTCAGCCATGTCATAAATACACTCCCACTTTTACCTTCACATCAATACTGAATGAGACAGCCATAGCATGCATTCAGTATGGTCATTGGATACTAGTACCAAAATGTTGACATGTGAAGGTGTGTAGTAGGTCACCCAAAAAAGGAGGGAGGGGGAAGAACGTTGGTGATTTGATATTTAGAAACTTATTTGAGTTTGTGCATAAACTTACGTGATTATTCTTTTGTCTCTCCCTCACACAGCTATCATAAACTTCTCAACGAAATTAGTGTAACTGAAAAAATACCAAACAAAACTATTTCTGATTATAATAAAATTATACGACTCTTTGTTTATCCTATAAACTGATGAAGACCCTTGATAACTACAATATTTAGACAGTATAGGAGGCTATATGGACCTATTTTATCATTACCAACCTACCCACCTTGCCGACGCACCCACTCTTCCACCCTGACCATCTACCCTGTTCTCCCCCCCCACCCACTCGCACCCCCCCCCCAATCATTAACTCTCCAACCTACCCACTTGGTCACCAAGCTCCACCAATATGATGACTTGCAAGTTTAGAGAGAGAGAGAGAGAGAGAGAGAGAGGGGAGGGGAACTGCTGCTTTTATAGTACATACCTGTACACGAACCCCACGGCCATAACAGGCCGCTCAGCACTTGTTCAGATTAGAGCCTTCTCTAAACTATACTTTGCTTTGGAGCATTCTGGCAGCAAAGCACCTGCCCAAATGAGAGCATTTATGAACAGCTACTACCAGCACTCCAACCGCCATCATCATCATCATTATAATACCACCGCTAATTGCGCAGCTACCATCAGCACCAATACCACCACCTCCACAGCTACCATCACCACCATGATCAACACAGCTATAACCACCGCAGCTATCACCACCACCATAATAGCTTCCAAAACTGTCTCCACAGCCACCACCACCATCACCACCACCACCACACCTCCCATCATTTTCGGATGGATAAAGTTTTCTATTTGTAACATTAATGATGTAATAGACATTGGAGTGAATATGTACAACCTCTCCCCCATCTCTCTGCAAAGACGTATGAGACTCATTGGATATGCCCTGACGCCTTTTCCACTTACGCATGTTGTAATAAGTATGAGGACAATGATTAGAGGCCAACACACCCCTTTGAGAAAAGATCATTCAACATAAAAATGAAACTGACCCATTTGGGACCCAGTTCCAAACATCCTGCCAAGTTTCATCAAAATCATTTTTCCAGTTTTAGCTGTAACACACACACACACACACACACACACACACACACACACACACACACACACACACACACACACACATACACACACATACACACACACACACACACACACACACACACACACACACACAGGATTACATATTATCATTTTAGATAACGTATTCTGTACTTTCCCTTTCACAAACATAATCGTTCTCCAGACAATTCTGTGCAACTTATGAGACCATATTTCGAACTGAAGCAGTTGAATATAGACTTCATTATTCATGGAGCTACGGTGACGCCTTTCATACGTTGTTCTTGCTATATCCTCAAGATACATGCAGCTTCATAGATTTTGATATGGAGGAGTTTTACAGTCTTCACAACCCTTTCCCTACAAAAGAGCACTTCCAAACTGAATAAAATTGTTTGTTAAGGTGAGAATGAAGGCTGAAATCAATTTACACTATTCTTCCGTTTATCATCCCTTCCCCTTCACCAACATAGCCTTTCATCTTGAATTACAAACTTGTACAGCCGCCAACAGCAGTCACAGCCTCCAACCAGCCAGCCCACCCCATATTTGTAACGTTATTTCTTGCTTGAAACCATACAGAATTTTTGTATCACATTAACTGACCAGATCCTAGTTTTTGCATCCTTTGTAAAGGCTTAATATTCTCAGGCTCCAACTACTCACCCTCAGTTGAATACGCTGACATCAATTGGACAGAATAATGGACTTATCCTACCTATGAGAAATTTATATCGTATTATGTGTTCCTATAGTCGGTTAATATCTGGTAAATGTGTGTGAGGCGCACTTACAGAGAGAGAGAGAGAGAGAGAGAGAGAAAGAAAGAGAGAGAGAGAGAGAGAGAGAGAAAGAGAGAGAGAGAGAGAGAGAGTTATATTTGTGAGGATGAAGTCTGCTGAAAGCACACTGACATCCTAGTATCACATTTGCCCATCAAGTTTCGATTCTTGTTTTCGAAATCCTTTGTGGAAGCACAAACATTATGTTGTGGAATATAATAGATTATTAAAACTCATGTTAATCAAGTGCAAGGCGACGGATGTTTATCGCAGTCTAGGTATTGGGTACATTCCCTCTCAGTCAAACATGTATGCATTAGTAATGTCCCCTACTCACAAAATACTGCCAGTGCATTTTGGATAAGTCCCGACAGTTGTTCCCTTGCCTGAAATTCACTTCCTTCCCATTTAATTCTCCCATTGTATCCCCTCCATTTTCCTAAGCACATCCTTATGAGGAAACTGAGATCCCAGCTGACCTATTTTAGAGCATAGCTGCCCGAAGTCGGGTTACTGAAATCGAGAACATTAGGAGACCAATTTACGGCCTTGGAAATCTATTTTCAAACCACTGCACGTGAGAAGAGGTCGTCACTCTGACCTGCAAGGACCAGTCTAGCCTACTATAAAAGCACCAGAAAAAGGTAAACAGCAGTGACGTATGGTGGTTCTTGTCACAAGGTGTGCACTATGCTACCGTGCTGAATCTACTCTTCTGGCATAAGTATTACTCAAAAATAAGCATACAAGCTTTAGGCTGTTTCTATACATAGCATGGATTGCAAATTGCGAATGATTTGAATTGTCGTGCATAAATAGACTGAATTTTTAATATCCTATAAATTGTATGAATTGCAAACTAAGAGATGAATTTTATCTTAGGCATAAGTTTAAAAATGAACACCAGATAATTTTACTAACTTAATTGACTTGCACGTCAGTTCCATTCTTCTTTTTTGAGATGTAAACTGTTCTATGATCTCATCATACAATGAGCCTCTCCGCCTCAGTTGTAACAGTACACTTTTCCCAACAGAGAGTAAACTGAGGCCACCTAGTCTTTCCTGGTTTTATGATCCACGGAATCAAGTATTTATTCGTTTCAGGGCGGAAAACGTGCGTTCTGCTGAAGCAGTGTCGCTAGGCATGATTAGAATTAACTCATCCAGTCGAAATACTTCTTTGAAACCTGATGAGACTTTTTTCTACCTCCAACTCAATTAGTCCATGCACATTTTTTCTGTGAGAGGGCATGCATGCAGCACAAGAGGTTCATTTTTCAAGCGAATGTAATCAAAGAGAGAGCCACAGAAATCCTTCAGCTTGGTTAGTAAGTGATTTAATTTTGCACCATTTATATTTCTCATGCCAAAGCAGTTGGAAAAACTCAAGCTTTGAAAGTGAAGAGTACCTGCACTCAATCTGGATGCATCCACTATCTTGATACAATCCAAAATAGGAGTTTTATGCATCACCTTCCGATAACCTAAGCCTTTAACACCTTTGATCTTCATTGCCACTTTTTTCTGGACACAGCAAAAGCCCACAAGTCTTCAAATCCATGTTCTCTGTCATGCTTAAGTTGTTGCAACGCATCTATCTTTCTGCAACAGTACAGAACATTATACACTTTGCTTTGTAGCACAGTGTTCTGAAATGAATATAGCCAAATAGTTTAGAAAAAAATTCAAGGAGCAAAATTGTCAGAAGATGTTGCAGAAAGCTCAGAAATCCTTGTGCCTTTACAGTAGTGTCTCAGTCTTCAGAGTTTTCCATAATGTCGTGAAAAAAGTCAGTGAACTGGGGTCTATATTTCTGTACTGTATTTCTCAAACGAGACGTAAAATTCCATATAATAGGCATAGGAGGGTAATTTCCGCGCAACAAATTCCTGTAGAGGATGCATTCGTTTAGAAGACAGAAAAAATGCTGCAAGGCCACTCAGGGTTTGAATGAAGAATCTGCACTCCTTGATGCTACAGAGACCTAGCTAGAGAACTAAATTCAACACATGAGCATAGCAGTATGTAAAAATTGCGAGGGGATACTGAAGCACTTTCCTCTGCAGTCCATTTACATGCCCACTTATAACGCTAGCCCCATCATAGGTCTGCCCAACCAACTTGGCTTGAATATGAAAATCCTCCATCACTTTCACAACGTACCTGAACAGACCATTAGAGGTTCGGTCAACAATGACATCAGAAAATCCAATCAATCTTTCATGCACTCTTCCTTTATGAAGAAAACGCAAACTGTTGAGAGCTCTGATTTTGACATTATATCTGATGTTTCATCAAGTATGACTGCAACAAAGGAAACTGAGCTTATCGCCTTCCTTATATGGTTGATAACATGTGACATTGCTCGGATTATGTCATTTTGCACAAGTGGTGGAGTTCCTTGAAACACAGTTGAAGTAGTTTACTCTCTGAGTAAATTCATTCTGTGTAATAACATCTTGGCTGAAGAACTGGACTCATCGTGACCTCGTGGTGGAAGGACTTGTTTTGATTAATAACCTGACTGTATCAATGATTCTCATCAAAATTCCCCCCCCCCTTTTTTTTTCCTGCTCACTGTGCCTGCATATTTCAGCCTTTTGCTGACTGTCAGTTACGTTGTTCATTCTCTGCTGGCAAAACATTTTGTAATCCAAGAATGCTTTAACATGAGCTTGAGATCTTTCATGCCTTTGGACTGCTGATGTCAAATGGCTAAGATCAGAGTAAACCTGCTTATTCCACATACCCCTTTCTCTGGAAAACAGTAAACAGGGCCAGCAGAAAAGTTTAGACTACCTCACATCCCATTAGACATTCAACATTTTCATACTGCGATGTCGAGAAATGTCTGGTATATTCACCTTTTTTGTCTTTATGTGTACACACCAAATTAGGGAGTGCTAGTTTAGGCTTACAACCGTTCACAGCTTTAAATTTCTCGTAAATTCTGGAGGAAAAAGGAGTTTCCAGTATATCCTTAACACTGTTCGCCATTGTGAAAAATATGATTTTTCAATTATAAAAAATATGCTTTAGAAAAAATCGCATACTACTGTAATTCTATAGCATTAAGATCAACATTAATGCATTCTGACGTACAAAATGCGCAAGAAAATCATGAAACTATTTAACTGAGTGAGCATATCAACACAACTTTCCACTGTGTGAGTTATAGTTATAGTAATGGGGGAGGTGGTGGCTGAATCGGTAGAGAGGCGGCCTTTAGTCCTCATGGACCCAGGTTCGAATCCCGGCTGGGGCAGGGAACAGTTTAAGGATTTGAATTTCATAAACAGCAGACTTTCCTGATCTACCAGATGACCCGCCGACATGTCGTAAAAATACCCCCACTAATACCAATACACCAGTCCTGTATGAGACAGCCCTAGCATGTATTCAATATGGACGGTGGGTGTTACCGCCGAAGTGGTGACATGTGGAGGTGTAGGAGGACTACTGGGTCTTGGGATAGGCTACTGCCTCTGAGATATAGGTCCTGAAGCCTTTGCCCAGTGTCGGACACATAAAAAAAAAAGAAAAAAAAAAAAAGAAAATATGCTTTAAAAAATCAAATGCTACTGTAACTGTATAGTATTTACGATCATCGTTAATAAATTTTGGCATATAAAATGCATAAGAAAGCAAGAAAATCATGAAACTGAGCAAACACATCAACATAACTTTCCAGACTAAACTGTCCTCGTCGACTGTGTACAAGAAAGACAGCTGATACTGTTACCCCAGACTTTGACCAGACTTAATCTTTGTTTCTGATGCATATTATTAGATCTGAAAACAAATTATGACCAGATTATTTGACGACTAGCAGGGGCTCCCGTCGTTGCCGGGCCGAAAAGGTGAACACTCTAATCCTATTTGTTCTAGTTCAGTCTTTCTGTCTACTTCAGAAAGACCATGTACCTCTTATGCTTTTGAAAAGGGATTATAAGAGATCCAGGAACTTTCTGTTTGAGCTTTCGGAGACTAACGCACAGTGTTTGTGTGCACTTTTACTGGTGACCTCGAAGGACCTCCGATCCGTCATTTGACCTCGGAGGTCAACATCACATAGCCTACGTCCGAACTGGAGTTCGGGTGAGTCTCCATGCCAAAAATTGGGCTGCTGGGTCCAGTCGTTCGAGCGTGTATTACCGGTGATCACAAATGAGCTCCGACCTCAAATGACGTCGTAGGTCAACCTCACATACTCTATGTCCGAAATGGAGGTCATGTGAGTCTATGTAAAAAACTGGGCTGCAGTGGTACCCGGCGTTGTCTGGGCAAAAAAGGCTAATACTATTGATGATCTCAAATGATCCAGATCTGAATTTTGACCCCCCTTAAACCATCCTTGATCACACTGATTCAGAATATATCTATATCTATATCTATCTATCTATCTATCTATCTATCTATCTATATATATATATATATATATATATATATATATATATATATATATATATATGAGTTTGGGGGTTTCTGGCCCTTGGTTTGGGCGTGACTGAAGGACAATCAAACAAACGAACAAACAAACAACGTCACTGAGAGAACATAATTATTATAATGAAAATCAGTTACTTTAATGAATTTTCAACTAATTTATACATACTTCTCACCAAGTAAACTAACACAGGATGTGTGCTGGTGGAATGTCGCTCACCTTTCGGTCCTTATTTTTGTACTTTCCCATTATCTCGCCGTCCACCCACTGCCACATCATGATACCAATAGCTGTGGGGTGTGCAGTGCTGTCTCAGAACAACTCCGGCAATATTTCATGGCATGGGACAGAAATATTAGTTCCCATTATATATATTTTTTTTCTTACCTGTCCTCGCTCCGGAGGGGCTTGGGAATGGGTATTGTTTTCACTCGATTTGTCTGTCTGTCTGTTTTGATAACGACTTTACGTGAAACCTACTGGTGCGATTTTGACTAAAATTACAGGGATAAATCACTTGATTGAACTGTAGACCGAACTGGGCCAAGGCCCACGCTGTAGGCCCAGAAATGTTTTTTAAAAATTGTTTTTGCGCCATACCTCCTTTCAAATTCGTCATATCGACATGAAACCAAAACCTAAAGGTGCATCTTTCAAATCTGCATCCTATAACATTCCTCATTGGTCATTGCATCAGGGGGGTCACCCCCCAGTTGGCGGTAGGGGTGGGCAATGTCAGGTGGGTAGGGCCTAAAATTTCAACTGGGCGTAAAATCATCAATTTTAACCCGATTTACTTCAAATTTGATGTGGCAACTCTGACAAAATATCCTGTTGTGTTTATACGTCAGCACTAAAATTGCTGGGGTCGGGCCTGCTGTGCCTTGGGGCCGCTTGTTGTTTCTGAGTGGGCTTAATATTAATGAAGAATTTACCATCTTTGGTAGGTGTGCAGCGCTCACCTAGCACACCCAGAATATACACCCCTTAAAAGTAAAGTATAAGAAGGCCACGTGAAAGTTCTTGCTCTTCCATTCTGCAGGAATGCTATTAATTAGCTCTGTTAAGCCTGTGTTCTGCACCCTGTATAATATGTTACAGGGAATTTGTATAACCAGTGATCTCATGAAATCCCTAGGGAATTCTTAAAATGAGTTTAAATTAGGATGGGTTAATTAAGGATAATATAATGTAGGCTGCCGTTAGGTTAGACTTGGATAATCTAGGTTAAGTTTAGGTTAGGGTAGGCTAGATTAATTAGGTTAGGTCAGGTTAGGTTAATCTAGATGTATGCAAAGTTATGTTAAGCGTTCATCAAAACCTAAACTAACCTAACTAACCTAGCCTAACTTAACCTAAACTTAACCTAGATCACCCCAGCCTAACCTAACCGCAGGCTAAATTAATGTAACCTTAATTAACCCATCCTAATTTCAACTAATTTCACGAATTCAGTAGGGATTTCATGAAATCACTGGTTAACCAAATTCCCTGTAACATATATACGTTTTCCTTCACCCATACATGTAACGAACACAATGAAACTAATTTAATTATTATAGTGATCATATACAAAAGCAAAAGGATCTGTAGGTGTTAAGCCCGTGTCCCATATTCAAGTTCATCTTCGAGAACCGCCCTGATTACCACGATCTTACCCTCAAGGTATGATCTTGGTGAAATGCCGTGATCATACCTCAGATGGTAGGCCTAAAGGGCCATAAAGCTGGGTTTACACATTCAAGAATCGGAGCCATGACGCCTCACGACATGCGAAAGGGTGGGATTCGTGGTGAAAATACCACAATTGCTGATGGTTCGTGATCGTCCAAGATCGTCGTACGAATTGCTAACGATATTGCAACGATTACCACGACAGAGTTACAATCGAATTACGAATGTCGTAATTGTATCACCAAGATGCCTCATGATTCGCCAAGATTATTGTATAAACAACGAGTCACGAGCATGATGCTAATACGACGTACTAACGTTTTTTGCCGAATGTCTTGCACGGTTCATAGCAGCGGTGCCCCGATGGCTGTCAAACTACAAAAGGGGCATACCCTGAAGAAGGCATTCAGAGTGGTACTCGCAGCTGATGAGAAAACAACTGCAGCATGGACCTTGTGCTAGAGAAGGACCTTGTGATACTATACCTCCTTCAGCACCAGCAAATGAATGCCCTGATACTGGATGTTTGCAGGTTGTTGCATGACCAACATCCAGGTCTGATTCAACACCTGCTGCTGGAGGAGGAACAGTTGGAGGGATCTCCAACACCTAATGATCATCGCCAAGGGATAGAGTAGCATTGGTGGTGGGCTCCTCTTCTGATGAGCTTCTCAGCACCTTCGAAGGGTGAACCATACTGAATGTGTCGGTGACAGTGTGAGAAGGGCACAGAAGCTCTGACAGGCAAAACTGGTGGCGAGCCTTTTTTTTTTTTTTTTTTTTTTTTTTTTTTTGCCTATCGACCATTGGAGCCAGAGCCCCTGGTCATTAAATAAAAAATATATATATATATATATATATATATATATATATATATAGATTCATACACACACATATCCAGGCATATATATATATATATATATATATATAGATTCATACACACACATATCCAGGCATATATATATATATATATATATATATATATATATATATATATATATATATATATACACTATACACACACACATACGTACATATATATATATATATATATATATACACACACACACATATATATATATATACATATATATATATATATATATATATATATATATATATATATATATATATATATATATATATATATATATATAAAACTGAAGACCAGGACAAGAAGACGATGAACTGGGGCCATGTTCACAATTTATTTCAGTGACGTTTCGAGGAAATCGAACCTCATCATCAGACAAACTAAAATACATAAAATGAATTACAAAATGAAGTATGACCAAAACCTCATTCACAATTAATAAAAACCAATGAAATATATACAAATTAAATTAAAAAATGTAGTTAAAAAAAAAAAATCACAAAATTACGAAAAATCTAACCTAAACACGTCCACACCGTGGCAACTACACAAAGCAACTAATCAGTAGAGGAAAGTCTGTGGAAAAGTAACTTGGTTTTGGTCTTGCAGTTGCTAAACCCAAATTTGTTAATCATTTTATGGCATTTGAGAAACTTATTAATACTATATCCAAGTTGCCTCTATACAGTCCCTCAAATAAACTAGTTAATTTTAAAGTAATTGCTGATAAGGTATGCAAAATTGCTCATGATTCATTTAAGAATGTCAATAATTTTTCAATGTCTCTATGCAATACGCAAAAATTCAATGTATTAAAAACTCTGAAACAGGACAGTAGCATCATTATTACTAAACCTGATAAGGGAAGAGGGGTAGTAATTTTGGATAAGAGTACCTACGTTGAAAAGGTTCACAGTATTTTATCTGATACCTCTAAATTTCTTAAGTTAGATATTGATCCATTTCCATACATTCTGAAATTGGAAGACAAACTTAACAGACTCTTAAGGACCTTAAAAGATAAGGCTATAACTTCAGATACATATGACTACTTGTTTGCATCAGGATCAGTGCCTGGTATTTTGTATGGACTACCTAAAATACATAAACCTTCTTGTCCTATCAGACCGATTCTTTCAGCTATTGGTACATTTAACTACAACCTTGCAAAATTCTTTGTACCTATACTTAGCCGTCTCACTAGTAATGAATATACAGTTCGCAATTCGACAGCCTTTGCACAAGAACTTGGGAAGTTATGCTACTCCCATCCGGTTTATATGGCCAGTTTTGATATAAAAAGTTTGTTTACCAATATTCCCCTTGATGAGACACTACAGATATGTACAGATAACTCTTTTGTAAGCCTTGATGAGTTTCTAAATTTTACCAAGAAACAGTTTAAATCTCTTCTTGAATTTGCAATCAACGATTGTATTTTCTTGTTTGACAATAACTATTATAAACAAGTTGATGGGGTTGCAATGGCTTCTCCTTTGGATCATACCTTGGCTAATGTATTTCTTTGTCATCATGAGGGATCATGGCTGAAAAATTGCCTTGCTTAGTTTAAACCATTGCTGTACCCTAGATATGTTGACGACTGTTTTTTTGTTATTTAGGCAGTCTGATCATGTAAATGATTTTTTGAATTTTATTAATCATAAGCACCCTAATATTGAATTCACTGTAGAAACAGAGGAAAAGAGAAGGCTTCCTTTCCTTGATGTTTTAGTTCATAGAAATGACTTCAGTTTCAGTACTTCTGTTTACAGGAGGAGTACCTTTACAGGACTTGGTCTTAATTTTTTGTCTTTTGTACCCAGGGTCTTTAAATTCAACTCCATTAAGACTTTGTTATTCAGATGTTATAACCTTTCCTCGGATTGGAATTTGTTCCATTTAGAAATTACTAGGCTTAGAACATATTTCTTGAATAATGGATATCCTTTGGATCTTTTTGAAAGTACCTTGCACAAGTTCCTGGATAAATTATTTAGTTGCACAAAGCCTGTGTCTTTAGTTCCCAAACAAGTACTTTATATTAGCTTCCCTTATTATGGGCACAGCAGTTTTCACATCAGAAAGGAATTAAATAAACTGCTTAATACAGTTTATCCACAGGTCTCATTTAGGTTCATCTTTAAAAATTCATATACTATTGGATCCTTTTTTAGGTATAAGGATAGAATCCCCAAAGCTTTATGCTCTAATATTGTGTACAAGTTTAATTGTTCCTACTGTAATGCAGGATATATTGGGAGTTCTATTCGAAACCTGAAAATTAGGATGTTCGAACACAAAGGCCTGTCATATAGAACCACTTTACCACTCTCAAACCCTCTCTTCTCAGAAATTAGGGAACATTCATTTGTTTCGGGTCATACATTTGATCTGGATGATTTTGAGATTTTAATGACAAATAATGATAAAACTAGTCTTAGAATAGCGGAATCATTGTTTATTCATGACTTAAAAAGCCTTCACTGAATACCTTTGAGTCTTCCATTAAATTATTTACCCACTGATTCACGGATTCGATTCAGCAGTCTCCTATACAGCTCCAACCAAGTTACTTTTCCACAGACTTTCCTCTACTGATTAGTTGCTTTGTGTAGTTGTGCCACGGTGTGGGACGTGTTTAGAGTTAGATTTTTCGTAATTTTGTTATTTTTTTTTTAACTACATTTTTTAATTTAATTTGTATATATTTCATTGGTTTTTTATTAATTGTGAATGAGGTTTTGGTCATACTTCATTTGTAATTCATTTTATGTATTTTAGTTTGTCTGATGATGAGGTTGGATTTCCTCGGAAAACGTCACTGAAATAAATTGTGAACATGGCCCCAGTTCATCGTCTCCTTGTCCTGGTCTTCAGTTTTATATATGCCATCAGGTTCCCTACTGGATCCTCAGTTGTTAACATTCTACAGACTCGTTATATTGAAGCCGACCGGTACTCTCCATATATCGTCGACTGGAACGTCTGCACTGGACTTCAAGCACAAGGCAGCTCAGGATTTGGTCTTTTTTAACCACTTGTAAGGAATATGAAGTTTTTTCCCAAATTCTTACAGTTTAAGACAAGCTTAAAGCAATTTCATGGCAGTCGTTTGCATAGATCCATCCTCTTTAAGTTGCTGGCTTTTTGAAATTAGGAATAAAACTCAACATGCAAGTAAAGGTCTGAAAAAGGATTATTTTCATTGTTTGACGTGGAATTCCAGAACTAAAGTATCTTGGCTAGATTTTAAAGTACTCATTGCAAAAATTAATTGCAACACTAACAACAGACTTAAGATGACAAAATTAACACACAGTAAAAAACTTCACAGTTTAGGAGTCCCTAAATGTTCCTCTCTAAATGCTAATGATGTTATTACGAATTTGTCCAGTAGAAAGCTTAGCAAACTTGAAGAGGATCCGTTGATGTTTGGTTTGGATTTTGGTCTTGCAGTTGCTAAACCCAAATTTGTTAATCATTTTATGGCATTTGAAAAACTTATTAATACTATATCCAAGTTGCCTCTATACAGTCCCTCAAATAAACTAGTTAATTTTAAAGTAATTGCTGATAAGATATGCAAAATTGCTCATGATTCATTTAAGAATGTCAATAATTTTTCAATGTCTCTATGCAATACGCAAAAATTCAATGTATTAAAAACTCTGAAACAGGACAGTAGCATCATTATTACTAAACCTGATAAGGGAAGAGGGGTAGTAATTTTGGATAAGAGTACCTACGTTGAAAAGGTTCACAGTATTTTATCTGATACCTCTAAATTTCTTAAGTTGAATCATGATCCATTTCCTTGTTTTCTGGAAATTGGAAGACAAACTTAACAGATAACAGGACCTTAAAAGATAAGGCTATAACTTCAGATACATATGACTACTTATTTGCATCAGGATCAGTGCCTGGTATTTTGTATGGACTACCTAAAATACATAAACCTTCTTGTCCTATCAGACCGATTCTTTCAGCTATTGGTACATTTAACTACAACCTTGCAAAATTCTTTGTACCTATACTTAGCCGTCTCACTAGTAATGAATATACAGTTCGCAATTCGACAGCCTTTGCACAAGAACTTGGGAAGTTATGCTACTCCCATCCGGTTTGTTTACCAATATTCCCCTTGATGAGACACTACAGATATGTACAGATAACTCTTTTGTAAGCCTTGATGAGTTCCTAAATTTTACCAAAAAGCTCATTCAATCTCTTCTCGAATTTGCAGTCAAAGATTGCATTTTTTTTGTTTAACAATAACTATTATAAACAAGTTGATGGGGTTGCAATGGGTTCTCCTTTGGGTCCTACCTTGGCTAATGTATTTCTTTGTCACCATGAGGTGTCATGGCTTAAAGATTGCCCTGCTCATTTTAAACCGTTGCTGTACCGTAGATATGTTGACGACTGTTTTTTGTTATTTAGGCAGTCTGATCATGTAAATGATTTTTTGAATTACATTAATCATAAGCACCCTAATATTGAATTCACTGTAGAAACAGAGGAAAAGAGAAGGCTTCCTTTCCTTGATGTTTTAGTTCATAGAAATGTACCTCTGTTTATAGGAAGAGTACCTTTACAGGACTTGGTCTTAATTTTTTGTTTTTTGTACCCAGGGTCTTTAAATTCAACTCCATTAAGACTGTGTTATTCAGATGTTATAACCTTTCCTCGGATTGGAATTTGTTCCATTTAGAAATTACTAGGCTTAGAACATATTTCTTGAATAATGGATATCCTTTGGATCTTTTTGAAAGTACCTTGCACAAGTTCCTGGATAAATTATTTAGTTGCACAAAGCCTGTGTCTTTAGTTCCCAAACAAGTACTTTATATTAGCTTCCCTTATTATTGGCATAGCAGTTTTCACATCAGAAAGGAATTAAATAAACTGCTTAATACAGTTTATCCACAGGTCTCATTTAGGTTCATCTTTAAAAATTCATATACTATTGGATCCTTTTTTAGGTATAAGGATAGAATCCTCAAAGCTTTATGCTCTAATATTGTGTACAAGTTTAATTGTTCCTACTGTAATGCAGGATATATTGGGAGTTCTATTCGAAACCTGAAAATTAGGATGTTCGAACACAAAGGCCTGTCATATAGAACCACCTTACCACTCTCAAACCCTCCCTTCTCGGAAATTAGGGAACATTCATTTGTTTCGGGTCATACTTTTGATCTGGATGATTTTGAGATTTTAATGACAAATAATGATAAAACTAGTCTTAGAATAGCGGAATCATTGTTTATACATGACATTAAATTATTTACCCACTGATTCACGGATTCGATTCAGCAGTCTCATACAGCTCAACCAAGTTTACTTTTCCGGACTTTCCTCTACTGATTAGTTGCTTTGTGTAGTTGCCACGGTGTGGACGTGTTTAGGTTAGATTTTTAGTAATTTTGTGAATTTCCTTTTTTTTTTTTTTTTTTTACTACATTTTTAAATTTAATTTGTATATATTTTATTGGTTTTTATTAATTTGTGAATGAGGTTTTGGTGATAATTCATTTTGTAATTCATTTTACGTATTTTGGTTTGTATGATGATGAGGTTGGATTTCCTTGAAACGTCACTGAAATAAATTGTGAACATGGCCCCAGTCCATCGTCTCCTTGTCCTGGTCTTCAGTTTTATATATGCCATCAGGTTCCCTGCTGGATCCTCACTTGTTAACATTCTACAGACTCGTTATGGCCGACCAGTACTCTCCATATATCGTCGATTGGAACGTCTGCACTGGACATCACACAAGGCAGCTCAGGATTTGGTCTTTTTAACCACTTGTAAGGAATATGAAGTTTTTCCCAAATTCTTACAGTTTAAGACAAGCTTAAAGCATTTTCATGGCAGTCGTGTGCATAGATCCATCCTCTTTAAGTTGCTGGCTTTTGAAATTAAGAATAAAACTCAACATGCAAGTAGTCTGAAAAAGGATTATTTTCATTGTTTAACGGAATTCAGAACTAAAGTATCTTGGCTAGATTTTAAAGTACTCATTGCAAAAATTAATTGCAACACTAACAACAGCCTTAAGATGACAAAATTAACACACAGTAAAAAACTTCACAGTTTAGGAGTCCCTAAATGTTCTTCTCTAAATCCTAATGATGTTATTACGAATTTGTCCAGTAGAAAGCTTAGCAAACTTGAAGAGGATGCGTTGATGTTTGGTTTGGATTTTGGTCTTGCAGTTGCTAAACCCAAATTTGTTAATCATTTTATGGCATTTGAGAAACTTATTAATACTATATCCAAGTTGCCTCTATACAGTCCCTCAAATAAACTAGTTAATTTTAAAGGAATTGCTGATAGGGTATGCAAAATTGCTCATGATTCATTTAAGAATGTCAATAATTTTTCAATGTCTCTATGCAATAGGCAAAAATTCAATGTATTAAAAACTCTGAAACAGGACAGTAGCATCATTATTACTAAACCTGATAAGGGAAGAGGGGTAGTAATTTTATAAAGTACATACGTTGAAAAGGTTTACAGTATTTTATCTGAAAATTCTAATTTTCTTAATTTAGATATTGATCCATTTCCATACATTCTGAAAGTGGAAGACAACTGACTTAACGAAAGACTCTGTGGAAAAGTAAACTTGGTTGAGCTGTATGAGAGGCTATAACTTCAGATACATATGACTTAAATAATTTAATGGAAGACTCATAGGTATTCAGTGAAGGCTTTAAGTCATGAATGATTCCGCTATTCTAAGACTAGTTTTATCATTATTTGTCATTAAAATCTCAAAATCATCCAGATCAAATGTATGACCCGAAACAAATGAATGTTCCCTAATTTCCGAGAAGGGAGGGTTTGAGAGTGGTAAAGTGGTTCTATATGACAGGCCTTTGTGTTCGAACATCCTAATTTTCAGGTTTCGAATAGAACTCCCAATATATCCTGCATTACAGTAGGAACAATTAAATTCCCCTTGATGAGACACTACAGATATGTACAGATAACTCTTTTGTAAGCCTAAATGAAACCTGTGGATAAACTGTATTAAGCAGTTTATTTAATTCCTTTCTGATGTGAAAACTGCTGTGCCCATAATAAGGGAAGCTAATATAAAGTACTTGTTTGGGAACTAAAGACACAGGCTTTGTGCAACTAAATAATTTATCCAGGAACTTGTGTAAGGTACTTTCAAAAGATGCAAAGGATATCCATTATTCAAGAAATATGTTCTAAGCCTAGTAATTTCTAAATGGAACAAATTCCAATCCGAGGAAAGGTTATAACACCTGAATAACAAAGTCTTAATGGAGATGAATTTAAAGACCCTGAGTACAAAAAAAATTAAGACCAAGTCCTGTAAAGGTACTCTTCCTATAAACAGAGGTACTGAAACTGGAGTCATTTCTATGAACTAAAACATCAAGGAAAGGAAGCCTTCTATTTTCCTCTGTTTCTACAGTGAATTCAATATTAGGATGCTTATGATTAATGTAATTCAAAAAATCATTTACATGATCAGACTGCCTAAATAACAAAAAACAGTCGTCAACATATCTACGGTACAGAAATGGTTTAAAATGAGCAGGGCAATCTTTAAGCCATGGATATCCTTTGCATTTTTTGAAAGTACCTTACACAAGTTCCTGGATAAATTATTTAGTTACACAAAGCCTTGTTCATAATAGTTATTGTTAAACAAAAAAATGCAATCTTTGACTGCAAATTCGAGAAGAGATTTAAACTGTTTCTTGGTAAAATTTAGGAACTCATCAAGGCTTACAAAAGAGTTATCTGTACATATCTGTAGTGTCTCATCAAGGGGAATATTGGTAAACAAACTTTTTATATCAAAACTGGCCATATAAACCGGATTTGAGTAGCATAACTTCCCAAGTTCTTGTGCAAAGGCTGTCGAATTTCGAACTGTATATTCATTACTAGTGAGAGGGCTAAGTATAGGTACAAAGAATTTTGCAAGGTTGTAGTTAAATGTACCAATAGCTGAAAGAATCGGTCTGATAGGACAAGAAGGTTTATGTATTTTAGGTAGTCCATACAAAATACCGGGCACTGATCCAGATGCAAACAAGTAGTCATATGTATCTGAAGTTATAGCCTTATCTTTTATGGTCCTTAAGAGTCTGTTAAGTTTGTCTTCCAATTTCAGAATGTATGGAAATGGATCAATATCTAACTTAAGAAATTTAGAAGTATCAGATAAAATACTGTAAACCTTTTCAACGTATGTACTCTTATCCAAAATTACTACCCCTCTTCCCTTATCAGGTTTAGTAATAATGATGCTACTGTCCTGTTTCAGAGTTTTTAATACATTGAATTTTTGCCTATTGCATAGAGACATTGAAAAATTATTGACATTCTTAAATGAATCATGAGCAATTTTGCATACCTTATCAGCAATTCCTTTAAAATTAACTAGTTTATTTGAGGGACTGTATAGAGGCAACTTGGATATAGTATTAATAAGTTTCTCAAATGCCATAAAATGATTAACAAATTTGGGTTTAGCAACTGCAAGACCAAAATCCAAACCAAACATCAACGCATCCTCTTCAAGTTTGCTAAGCTTTCTACTGGACAAATTCGTAATAACATCATTAGCATTTAGAGAAGAACATTTAGGGACTCCTAAACTGTGAAGTTTTTTACTGTGTGTTAATTTTGTCATCTTAAGTCTGTTGTTAGTGTTGCAATTAATTTTTGCAATGAGTACTTTAAAATCTAGCCAAGATACTTTAGTTCTGAATTCCGTTAAACAATGAAAATAATCCTTTTTCAGACTACTTGCATGTTGAGTTTTATTCTTAATTTCAAAAGCCAGCAACTTAAAGAGGATGGATCTATGCAAACGACTGCCATGAAAATGCTTTAAGCTTGTCTTAAACTGTAAGAATTTGGGAAAAACTTCATATTCCTTACAAGTGGTTAAAAAGACCAAATCCTGAGCTGCCTTGTGTGATGTCCAGTGCAGACGTTCCAATCGACGATATATGGAGAGTACTGGTCGGCCATAACGAGTCTGTAGAATGTTAACAACTGAGGATCCAGTAGGGAACCTGATGGCATATATAAAACTGAAGACCAGGACAAGGAGACGATGAACTGGGGCCATGTTCACAATTTATTTCAGTGACGTTTCGAGGAAATCCAACCTCATCATCAGACAAACTAAAATACATAAAATGAATTACAAAATGAAGTATGACCAAAACCTCATTCACAATTAATAAAAACCAATAAAATATATACAAATTAAATTTAAAAATGTAGTAAAAGAAAATCACAAAATTACGAAAAATCTAACCTAAACACGTCCACACCGTGGCAACTACACAAAGCAACTAATCAGTAGAGGAAAGTCTGTGGAAAAGTAACTTGGTTGAGCTGTATGAGACTGCTGAATCGAATCCGTGAATCAGTGGGTAAATAATTTAATGGAAGACTCATAGGTATTCAGTGAAGGCTTTAAGTCATGAATAAACAATGATTCCGCTATTCTAAGACTAGTTTTATCATTATTTGTCATTAAAATCTCAAAATCATCCAGATCAAATGTATGACCCGAAACAAATGAATGTTCCCTAATTTCCGAGAAGGGAGGGTTTGAGAGTGGTAAAGTGGTTCTATATGACAGGCCTTTGTGTTCGAACATCCTAATTTTCAGGTTTCGAATAGAACTCCCAATATATCCTGCATTACAGTAGGAACAATTAAACTTGTACACAATATTAGAGCATAAAGCTTTGGGGATTCTATCCTTATACCTAAAAAAGGATCCAATAGTATATGAATTTTTAAAGATGAACCTAAATGAGACCTGTGGATAAACTGTATTAAGCAGTTTATTTAATTCCTTTCTGATGTGAAAACTGCTGTGCCGATAATCAGGGAAGCTAATATGCAGTACTTGTTTGGGAACTAAAGACACAGGCTTTGTGTAACTAAATAATTTATCCAGGAACTTGTGTAAGGTACTTTCAAAAAGATGCAAAGGATATCCATTATTCAAGAAATATGTTCTAAGCCTAGTAATTTCTAAATGGAACAAATTCCAATCCGAGGAAGGTTATAACATCTGAATAACAAAGTCTTAATGGAGTTGAATTTAAAGACCCTGGGTACAAAGACAAAAAATTAAGACCAAGTCCTGTAAAGGTACTCTTCCTGTAAACAGAGGTACTGAAACTGAGTCATTTCTATGAACTAAAACATCAAGGGAAAGGAAGCCTTCTCTTTTCCTCTGTTTCTACAGTGAATTCAATATTAGGTGCTTATGATTAATGTAATTCAAAACATCATTTACATGATCAGACTGCCTAAATAACAAAAAAACATTCGTCAACATATCTACGGTACAGCAACGGTTTAAAATGAGCAGGGCAATCTTTAAGCCATGACACCTCATGGTGACAAAGAAATACATTAGCCAAGGTAGGACCCAAAGGAGAACCCATTGCAACCCCATCAACTTGTTTATAATAGTTATTGTTAAACAAAAAATGCAATCTTTGATTGCAAATTCGAGAGAGATTTAAACTGTTTCTTGGTAAAATTTAGAAACTCATCAAGGCTTACAAAAGAGTTATCTGTACATATCTGTAGTGTCTCATCAAGGGAATATTGGTAAACAAACTTTTTATATCAAAACTGGCCATATAAACCGGATGGGAGTAAGCATAACTTACCAAGTTCTTGTGCAAAGGCTGTCGAATTGCGAACTGTATATTCATTACTAGTGAGACGGCTTAAGTATAGGTACAAAGAATTTTGCAAGGTTGTAGTTAAATGTACCAATAGCTGAAAGAATCGGTCTGATAGGACAAGAAGGTTTATGTATTTTAGGTAGTCCATACAAAATACCAGGCACTGATCCTGATGCAAACAAGTAGTCATATGTATCTGAAGTTATAGCCTTATCTTTTAAGGTCCTTAAGAGTCTGTTAAGTTTGTCTTCCAATTTCAGAATGTATGGAAATGGATCAATATCTAACTTAAGAAATTTAGAAGTATCAGATAAAATATGAACCTTTTCAACGTATGTACTCTTATCAAAATTACTACCCCTCTTCCTTATCAGGTTTAGTAATAATGATGCTACTTGTCCTGTTTCAGAGTTTTTAATACATTGAATTTTTGCCTATTATAGAGACATTGAAAAATTATTGACATTCTTAAATGAATCATGAGCAATTTTGCATACCTTATCAGCAATTACTTTAAAATTAACTAGTTTATTTGAGGACTGTATAGAGGCCTTGGATATAGTATTAATAAGTTTCTCAAATGCCATAAAATGATTAACAATTTGGGTTTAGCAACTGCAGGACCAAAACCAAGTTACTTTTCCACAGACTTTCCTCTACTGATTAGTTGCTTTGTGTAGTTGCCACTATGGACGTGTTTAGGTTAGATTTTCGTAATTTGTGATTTTTTTAACTACATTTTTTAATTTAATTTGTATGTATTTCATTGGTTTTTTATTAATTGTGAATGGCGAGTCTTCATTTTGTAATTCATTTTATGTATTTAGTTTGTCTGATGATGAGGTTCAAGTTCCTCAGAAACGTCACTGAAATAAATTGGAACATAGCCCCAGTCATCATCTTCTTGTCCTGGTCTTCAGTTTTATATATATATATATATAAAATATATATATATATATTTATATATATATATGTTTATATATATATGTGTGTGTGTGTATGCATATATCATATATATATATATATATACGTATTTGTGTGTATGAAAGTGTATATATATATATATATATATATATATATATATATATATATATATATATATATATATATGCCTGGATATGTGTGTCCATTCTTTAGAATATATATATATATATATATATGCCTGGATATGTGTGTGTATGAATCTATATATATATATATATAATATATATATATATATATCATATATATATATATTTTCTTTAATGACCAGGGCTCTGGCTCCAATGGTCGATAGGCAAAAAAAAAAAAAAAAAAAAAAAAGGCTCCCACCAGTTTATGCCTGTCAGAGCTACAGTGCCTTCTCACACTGTCACTGACACATTCAGTATGGTTCACCCTTCAAAGGTGCAGAGAAGCTCATCAGAAGAAGAGCCCACCACCAGTGCTACTCTATCCCTTGGCAATGATCATGAGGTGTTGGAGATCTCTCCAACTATTCCTCCTCCAGCAGCAGGTGTTGAATCAGACCTGGATGATGAAGAAGAGGAAATTGTGCAGGTCTACTTGTCAGGTAGGGTTTCACCCACAGTCTACGTTTCCTCTTTTTGTGTCGCTGCAGCTCATGCAACAACCTGCAAACATCCAGTATCAGGGCATTCATTTGCTGTTGCTGAAGGAAGTATAGTATCACAAGTTCCTTCTCTAGCACGAGGTCCATGCTGCTGTTGTTTTCTCTTCAGCTGCGAGTACCACTCTGAATGCTTCCTTCAGGGTACGCCCCTTTTGTAGTTTGACAGTCCTTGGGACACCGGTGCTACGAACCATGCAAGAAGTTCTGCAAAAAACGTAAGTACGTCGTATTAGCATCTTGCTGGTGACTCGTTTTTATACGATAATCTTGGCGGATCAGGAGGCATCCTTCGTGATACAATTACGACATTCGTAATGCGATTGTAACTCTGTCGTGATAATCGTTGCAACATCGTGAGCAATTAGTACGGCCATCTTGGATGATCACAAACCATCGGCAATTGTGGCATTTTCACCATGAATCCCACCCTTTCGCCTGTCGTGAGGCGTCGGCTCGATTCTTGAAGAAACCAGCTTTATGGCCCTTTAGGCCACCATCTGGTATGATCACGGCATTTCACCAAGATCATACCTTGATAAGATCGTGGTATCAGGGCGGTTCTCGAAGATGAACTTGAATATGGGACACGGGCTTAACACCTACAGATCCTTTTGCTTTTGTATACCATCACTATAATAATTAAATTAGTTTCATTGTTCGTTACATGTGTAAAACGTATATATGTTACAGGGAATTTGGTTAACCAGTGATTTCAGTAAAATCCCTACTGAACTGAAATTAGTTGAAATTAGGATGGGTTAATTAAGGTTCATTAAGTCCTGCTTAGGTTAGGCTGGGGTGATCTAGGTTAAGTTTAGGTTAAGTTAGGCTAGGTTAGTTAGGTTAGTTTAGGTTTTGATGACGCAACATAACTTTGCATACATCTAGATTAACCTAACCTGTTCCTAATTAATCTTCCCTAACCTAAACTTAACCTAGATTATCCAAGTCTAACCTAAGCTACATTATATTATCCTTAATTAACCCATCCTAATTTAAACTCATTTTAAGAATTCCTAGGGATTTCATGAGATCACTGGTTAAATTCCCTGTAACATATTATGCAGGTGAACACAGGCTTAACAGAGCTAATTAATAGCATTCCTGCAGAATGGAAGAGCAAGAACTCACGTGGCCTTCTTATACTTTACTTTTAATGTATATTCTGGGTGTGCTAGGTGACGACCTACCAAAGATGGTAAATTCTTCATTAATATTAAGCCCACTCAGAAACAACAAGCGGCCCCAAGGCACAGCAGGCCCGACTGCAATTTTAGTGCTGACGTATAAACACAACAGGATATTTTGTCAGAGTTGCCACATCAAATTTGAAGTAAATCGGGTTAAAATTGATGATTTTACGCCCAGTTGAAATTTTAGGCCCTACCCACCTGACATTGCCCACCCCTACCGTACTGGGGGATGACCCCCTGATGCAATGACCAATGAGGAATGTTATAGGATGCAGATTTGAAATGAAATTTTGGTTTCATGTCATATGACAAAGGAAAAAACAATTTTTAAAAACATTTCTGGGCCTGGCATGTTCGGTCTACAGTTCAATCATGATTTTATCCCCTGTAATTTTAGTCAAAATCGCTAGGTTTCACGTAAGTCGTTATCAAAACAGACAGACAGACAAATCAGTGAAAACAATACCCATTCCCAAGCCCCAGCGGAGGAGGTAAGAAAAAAAAAATTAATGGGAACTAATATTTCTGTCCCATGCCATTGCCGGAGTTGTTCTGAGACAGCACTGCACACCCCACAGCTATTGGTATCATGATGTGGCAGTGGGTGGACGGCGAGATAATGGGAAAGTACAAAAATAAGGACCGAAAGGTGAGCGACATTCCACCAGCACACATCCTGTGTTAGTTTACTTGGTGAGAAGTATGTATAAATTAGTTGAAAATTCATTAAAGTGACTGATTTTCATTATAATAATTATGTTCTCTCAGTGACGTTGTTTGTTTGTTCGTTTGTTTGATTGTCCTTCAGTCACGCCCAAACCAAGGGCCAGAAACCCCCAAACTCATATATATATATATATATATATATATATATATATATATATATATATATATATATATATATATAGATAGATAGATAGATAGATATAGATATAGATATATTCTGAATCAGTGTGATCAAGGATGGTTTAAGGGGTCAAAATTCAGATCTGGATCATTGAGATCATCAATAGTATTAGCCTTTTTGCCCAGACAACGCCGGTACTGCAGCCCAGTTTTTTACATAGACTCACATGACCTCCATTTCGGACATAGAGTATGTGAGGTTGACCTACGACGTCATTTGAGGTCGGAGCTCATTTGTGATCACCGGTAATACACGCTCGAACGACTGGACCCAGCAGCCCAATTTTTGGCATGGAGACTCACCCGAACTCCAGTTCGGACGTAGGCTATGTGATGTTGACCTCCGAGGTCAAATGACGGATCGGAGGTCCTTCGAGGTCACCAGTAAAAGTGCACACAAACACTGTGCGTTAGTCTCCGAAAGCTCAAACAGAAAGTTCCTGGATCTCTTATAATCCCTTTTCAAAAGCATAAGAGGTACATGGTCTTTCTGAAGTAGACAGAAAGACTGAACTAGAACAAATAGGATTAGAGTGTTCACCTTTTCGGCCCGGCAACGACGGGAGCCCCTGCTAGTCGTCAAATAATCTGGTCATAATTTGTTTTCAGATCTAATAATATGCATCAGAAACAAAGATTAAGTCGGGTCAAAGTCTGGGGTAACAGTATCAGCTGTCTTTCTTGTACACAGTCGACGAGGACAGTTTAGTCTGGAAAGTTATGTTGATGTGTTTGCTCAGTTTCATGATTTTCTTGCTTTCTTATGCATTTTATATGCCAAAATTTATTAACGATGATCGTAAATACTATACAGTTACAGTAGCATTTGATTTTTTAAAGCATATTTTTTTTTTTTTCTTTCTTTTTTTTTTATGTGTCCGACACTGGGGAAAGGCTTCAGGACCTATATCTCAGAGGCAGTAGCCTATCCCAAGACCCAGTAGTCCTCCTACACCTCCACATGTCACCACTTCGGCGGTAACACCCACCGTCCATATTGAATACATGCTAGGGCTGTCTCATACAGGACTGGTGTATTGGTATTAGTGGGGGTATTTTTACGACATGTCGGCGGGTCATCTGGTAGATCAGGAAAGTCTGCTGTTTATGAAATTCAAATCCTTAAACTGTTCCCTGCCCCAGCCGGGATTCGAACCTGGGTCCATGAGGACTAAAGGCCGCCTCTCTACCGATTCAGCCACCACCTCCCCCATTACTATAACTATAACTCACACAGTGGAAAGTTGTGTTGATATGCTCACTCAGTTAAATAGTTTCATGATTTTCTTGAGCATTTTGTACGTCAGAATGCATTAATGTTGATCTTAAATGCTATAGAGTTACAGTAGTATGCGATTTTTTCTAAAGCATATTTTTTATAATTGAAAAATCAGATTTTTCACAATGGCAAACAGTGTTAAGGATATACTGGAAACTCCTTTTTCCTCCAGAATTTACGAGAAATTTAAAGCTGTGAACGGTTGTAAGCCTAAACTAGCACTCCCTAATTTGGTGTGTACACATAAAGACAAAAAAGGTGAATATACCAGACATTTCTCGACATCGCAGTATGAAAATGTTGAATGTCTAATAGGATGTGAGGTAGTCTAAACTTTTTCTGTTTACTGTTTTCCAGAGAAAGGGGTATGTGGAATAAGCAGGTTTACTCTGATCTTAGCCATTTGACATCAGCAGTCCAAAGGCATGAAAGATCTCAAGCTCATGTTAAAGCATTCTTGGATTACAAAATGTTTTGCCAGCAGAGAATGAACAACGTAACTGACAGTCAGCAAAAGGCTGAAATATGCAGGCACAGTGAGCAGGAAAAAAAAAGGGGGGGGGGGAATTTTGATGAGAATCATTGATACAGTCAGGTTATTAATCAAAACAAGTCCTTCCACCACGAGGTCACGATGAGTCCAGTTCTTCAGCCAAGATGTTATTACACAGAATGAATTTACTCAGAGAGTAAACTACTTCAACTGTGTTTCAAGGAACTCCACCACTTGTGCAAAATGACATAATCCGAGCAATGTCACATGTTATCAACAATATAAGGAAGGCGATAAGCTCAGTTTCCTTTGTTGCAGTCATACTTGATGAAACATCAGATATAATGTCAAAATCAGAGCTCTCAACAGTTTGCGTTTTCTTCATAAAGGAAGAGTGCATGAAAGATTGATTGGATTTTCTGATGTCATTGTTGACCGAACCTCTAATGGTCTGTTCAGGTACGTTGTGAAAGTGATGGAGGATTTTCATATTCAAGCCAAGTTGGTTGGGCAGACCTATGATGGGGCTAGCGTTATAAGTGGGCATGTAAATGGACTGCAGAGGAAAGTGCTTCAGTATCCCTCGCAATTTTTACATACTGCTATGCTCATGTGTTGAATTTAGTTCTCTAGCTAGGTCTCTGTAGCATCAAGGAGTGCAGATTCTTCATTCAAACCCTGAGTGGCCTTGCAGCATTTTTTCTGTCTTCTAAACGAATGCATCCTCTACAGGAATTTGTTGCGCGGAAATTACCCTCCTATGCCTATTATATGGAATTTTACGTCTCGTTTGAGAAATACAGTACAGAAATATAGACCCCAGTTCACTGACTTTTTTCACGACATTATGGAAAACTCTGAAGACTGAGACACTACTGTAAAGGCACAAGGATTTCTGAGCTTTCTGCAACATCTTCTGACAATTTTGCTCCTTGAATTTTTTTCTAAACTATTTGGCTATATTCATTTCAGAACAATGTGCTACAAAGCAAAGTGTATAATGTTCTGTACTGTTGCAGAAAGATAGATGCGTTGCAACAACTTAAGCATGACAGAGAACATGGATTTGAAGCCTTGTGGGCTTTTGCTGTGTCCAGAAAAAAGTGGCAATGAAGATCAAAGGTGTTAAAGGCTTAGGTTATCGGAAGGTGATGCATAAAACTCCTATTTTGGATTGTATCAAGATAGTGGATGCATGCAGATTGAGTGCAGGTACTCTTCACTTTCAAAGCTTGAGTTTTTCCAACTGCTTTGGCATGAGAAATATAAATGGTGCAAAATTAAATCACTTACTAACCAAGCTGAAGGATTTCTGTGGCTCTCTCTTTGATTACATTCGCTTGAAAAATGAACCTGCATGCCCTCTCACAGAAAAAATGTGCATGGACTAATTGAGTTGGAGGTAGAAAAAGTCTCATCAGGTTTCAAAGAAGTATTTCGACTGGATGAGTTAATTCTAATCATGCCTAGCGACACTGCTTCAGCAGAACGCACGTTTTCCGCCCTGAAACGAATAAATACTTGATTCCGTGGATCATAAAACCAGGAAAGACTAGGTGGCCTCAGTTTACTCTCTGTTGGGAAAAGTGTACTGTTACAACTGAGGCGGAGAGGCTCATTGTATGATGAGATCATAGAACAGTTTACATCTCAAAAAAGAAGAATGGAACTGACGTGCAAGTCAATTAAGTTAGTAAAATTATCTGGTGTTCATTTTTAAACTTATGCCTAAGATAAAATTCATCTCTTAGTTTGCAATTCATACAATTTATAGGATATTAAAAATTCAGTCTATTTATGCACGACAATTCAAATCATTCGCAATTTGCAATCCATGCTATGTATAGAAACAGCCTAAAGCTTGTATGCTTATTTTTGAGTAATACTTATGCCAGAAGAGTAGATTCAGCACGGTAGCATAGTGCACACCTTGTGACAAGAACCACCATACGTCACTGCTGTTTACCTTTTTCTGGTGCTTTAATAGTAGGCTAGATTGGTCCTTGCAGGTCAGAGTGACGACCTCTTCTCACGTGCAGTGGTTTGAAAATAGATTTCCAAGGCCGTAAATTGGTCTCCTAATGTTCTCGATTTCAGTAACCCGACTTCGGGCAGCTATGCTCTAAAATAGGTCAGCTGGGATCTCAGTTTCCTCATAAGGATGTGCTTAGGAAAATGGAGGGGATACAATGGGAGAATTAAATGGGAAGGAAGTGAATTTCAGGCAAGGGAACAACTGTCGGGACTTATCCAAAATGCACTGGCAGTATTTTGTGAGTAGGGGACATTACTAATGCATACATGTTTGACTGAGAGGGAATGTACCCAATACCTAGACTGCGATAAACATCCGTCGCCTTGCACTTGATTAACATGAGTTTTAATAATCTATTATATTCCACAACATAATGTTTGTGCTTCCACAAAGGATTTCGAAAACAAGAATCGAAACTTGATGGGCAAATGTGATACTAGGATGTCAGTGTGCTTTCAGCAGACTTCATCCTCACAAATATAACTCTCTCTCTCTCTCTCTCTCTCTCTCTCTCTCTCTCTCTCTCTCTCTCTCTCTCTCTCTCTCTCTCTCCCTCTCTCTCTCTGTAAGTGCGCCTCACACACATTTACCAGATATTAACCGACTATAGGAACACATAATACGATATAAATTTCTCATAGGTAGGATAAGTCCATTATTCTGTCCAATTGATGTCAGCGTATTCAACTGAGGGTGAGTAGTTGGAGCCTGAGAATATTAAGCCTTTACAAAGGATGCAAAAACTAGGATCTGGTCAGTTAATGTGATACAAAAATTCTGTATGGTTTCAAGCAAGAAATAACGTTACAAATATGGGGTGGGCTGGCTGGTTGGAGGCTGTGACTGCTGTTGGCGGCTGTACAAGTTTGTAATTCAAGATGAAAGGCTATGTTGGTGAAGGGAAGGGATGATAAACGGAAGAATAGTGTAAATTGATTTCAGCCTTCATTCTCACCTTAACAAACAATTTTATTCAGTTTGGAAGTGCTCTTTTGTAGGGAAAGGGTTGTGAAGACTGTAAAACTCCTCCATATCAAAATCTATGAAGCTGCATGTATCTTGAGGATATAGCAAGAACAACGTATGAAAGGCGTCACCGTAGCTCCATGAATAATGAAGTCTATATTCAACTGCTTCAGTTCGAAATATGGTCTCATAAGTTGCACAGAATTGTCTGGAGAACGATTATGTTTGTGAAAGGGAAAGTACAGAATACGTTATCTAAAATGATAATATGTAATCCTGTGTGTGTGTGTGTGTGTGTGTGTGTGTGTGTGTGTGTGTGTGTGTGTGTGTGTGTGTGTGTGTGTGTGTGTGTGTGTGTGTGTGTGTGTGTGTGTGTGTGTGTGTGTGTGTGTGTGTGTGTTACAGCTAAAACTGGAAAAATGATTTTGATGAAACTTGGCAGGATGTTTGGAACTGGGTCCCAAATGGGTCAGTTTCATTTTTATGTTGAATGATCTTTTCTCAAAGGGGTGTGTTGGCCTCTA